>NC_080047.1:1440000-1757500 GCF_026212465.1 Amaranthus tricolor | reverse complement strand
ACGTTGTCTTGTGATTCTGTACATAATCTCACCTAAAATGTTAGATAATTTATTCTTAATTGGAATACTGATAAAATGGTAAATAATTTGCTCTTCATTGTACAGAAAATTGATTTCTGGGTGTCTTCCGTCTTCAACAGTTTCAGACTTCCGGCAGCAATGAGACACGGATGGCCCAAGCCAGATCAAACTGATTAATACATGCAATTTTTGTACATACAAATTTATACACCAACTGAACACCTCATATTGGTATGGCCAGATAGTTAGGCCTAAAGTTTATGGTTGTCTTTCTCTGTGTAGGGTTCTATATGATAGTTGAATTTTACTCATTATGTCCTCGTTAGTTTTCTGAACCTTCCGCTTTATTAATGTTGTACTGAAAGGATAAAAAGACAAAAAAAAAAAAAAAAAAAAAAAAAAACTACAAGTTGATGGAAGTCGGTTGATGAGATAGAGAGATAATGAGTTTATGGATGAGACGATGAACGATGGGTGATCACTGATCGTATTACCAAATTTAGAAGTGTTTAAAGTTGATCCTATTAACAAAATGATAGTCTCTTAATTGTGAAAAATGTAATTGTTGCTTTGTGTAGTGAATTTGCATCGTTCATATGGGTGAAATGTGCACTAAAGGTTTTTTTCAATGGACTCTTGATAACAAACTATTCTATGCAACTTCACATTTAAAAGTAACAAAATAAATATATCTAAGGGGAAATGTGTGTTTATAGAATGAAAGACTCTTGAATTTGAATCTCTTTCCTATATTATCATTAACTTTCCAGGGAAAAATGTAAACCATGTACATGTTGTATACTAAAAAGAATCAAAATTTATTCTAGAAACTACAGATAAGTAAATGTGAACTACTTTGTTCTTGATGTTCTTGTGACAGTGCTGAGTGTCTGCAGCTGGTTAATGACATCATCAGTGCCTGTTCCAATTCCTGAGGTGCACATCTTTGAACCACCGAAATCACATACTCCATGAATTTTGAATCACAAGGCAAGGTAATTGGCCCCGAACTTGTAACTCCATATTCTTCTTCTGCTATTCTAAACAACTCTATGAAAACTTCACTCTTCAGATAAGCCAATGGAATCATGAACCGTCTTCCATCAGTAGTGTAGACAACAAAGTGACCCTCATTAGCCACTGATCTTGGCCAAGAGATCCTTTTCTTACTCGCGGCTGCCAACTTTCGCCACTTTCTTGCCATCTTAATAAGCTTGTTTGTGCTGATCATGTTGTGAGTTTTTAGAGTGAAATGAGAGATTAAGAGAGTTTTTTTGATTCAATGTAGAAGTTATAAGTTTTTGGTTTGGAAGAGTTGGAAAATTGGGCAAGTTTTATAGCTTCAAACTGAAAGACATATCATTCATTACTCATGTCTTGTTCTCAATATTTGGAAGCAAACCCACATGGCAAGGTTCTTTTTTCCTTTAGATGCTACAAAAACAAGTGGTCCAAATATGTCTCATAAGAATTAAAACAAGCCTTTTCTTAGCCACTTAGTTTGATTATTTTATTGTAAGTTGAATGGTTATAGTTTTACATCTAATCTGCATTATTTTGCTGTTTTCTGATGCAGTTAAGAGGACAAGCATCTGCATTTAATTAAAGTTTGTATTTACATGGAAATAGGAAAGCAAGAAGTCAAGTCATTGAGCTAATTTATCAGATAAATGTGAGTATTCAGGTGGCCTTGTCAGGTGTAAGTTAATATCAGGTAACCATTTTCACAGATATCAGAACTTGTAGGCAAACTGGATAACTTGTTGCTTGATAATTAATACAAGTCTTGCAGTAACCACACAATTAGGATTCAGCATAATATATCCAAGTAACATGATAAGTTTATTTCTGAGGTGATCCGCAAGGACCATGGTGGATCAATTGGATTTCGACTTGTTATTTAACTTATGTCTTATAATGTGGAAATAAAACTTGTTATTTAAGGTTCTATATTTTTTTGTGTAATATACAATTTTAAGTCTCCAATTTTTCTCAAAAAAAATATGATTTTTTCCGTCAAAGATATGTTTTTGTTTGATTCAAATCATAATAATAATAATAATAATAATAATAATAATAATAATAATAATAATAATAGTAATAATAATAATAATAATAATCACTTCCTGCCATCATATGTCCATCTAATGTAGCTGTAATGGGAATGGTTTTATACAAAGTTGTGTGATCTGTTGCATTACAGTAGCTACTGGCTGAACTGACTGAGCTAGCTGAATTAAAGGAAACTCAATTTCTGCAAAGCTGCACGCTGCACTTTCAAATAATGATAACATAACAGAATTCGTAGTTAGAAGCTTAGTTTAATATAGTCTGTTCTGAGTAGGTTATAGGTATTGCTGGTAAAAATTTGTCAACTGATCAATTTAGGTTGAGTCAATCAGGTCTCGGTCAGGTCGGATACAATACTACAAGGCTTAACCGCAAGCTTGCGAGAATTTGTCAAACATCTTGTAAATTTGTGATCTGCACTATTTGGGAAGCGTATTACCTGCCTATGTTGATGTGCAAACATAAACAAACAACATTGGAGACACTTCTTAATCTGTATGACATCTATTTTCCTCAAATTTTGACAATAAACTATGAGTGCCATTTTTTTTCCTTTTCTCCAATAGTTTATAGTTTGTACCATGCACCATGAAGGGACCAAAACATAGATGTAACGTTAAATCAAAAACACAGGCGTAATGTTAAAGGAACAAGATCTTTTTATTTGAAATTCTTCCGGCATTTCACAAGAAGTATACTATTTATAATCTATACAAGACCTAGGAAAGTTTCTAAAAGCTACATATTAACAATTGTTGATTATTTTGTTCTCGAAGGTTATTTGACAATGCAAAATATCTGCAGGTGGTAAGGGACATGATCAGTGCCGTCTCTAAATCCTCAGCTACATGTCTTTGGATCATGGAGATTGCGTACTCCATGAAAGTTGAATCACAAGGAAGTATAATTGGCCCTGAAGCTGTGACACCAAACTCATCCGCTGCCATTCGAAAGAGCTCCGTGAAAATCTCACTTTTGAGGTAAGCCAAAGGAATCATAAACCGTCTTTTATCACTTGTGTAAACTACAAAGTGACCCTTTGCAGCAATTGTTCTTGACCATGAAATTCTTCTTCTGCTTGCAGCTGCTAGTTTTTGCCACTTTCTCGCCATTTTAATGAGCTTTTTAGTACTGACCATTTTGTAGGAGTGATCTCTAAATGAGAATGTAAACTTTTCTTTTTGCTTTCTTGAAGGTGAGACTTAGATTGAAATGTTATGTTGAGGAAGTTGGAACTGCTTGGTTGAGAATGGAGAAATGAGCAAGTTTTATAGTTTAAAGATGAGGACAGATCATGTAGGATTTCAGGTGGCCTTGTCTGATGTACATTTTTATAAGGTAACCATTTTCACAAATGTTAGAATTTGTAGGCCAAACTTAACAACTTAATGAAATTGCTGCATGAGATAGAATTTATGTCATGTAATTGTCCTAAAAGAATCCTCGTTTTCTAATATGTTAAAGAAAACATGAGATGTAATATGTACGTTCGTCTGATCTATCTTAGACTGATGAGCAATCCACCGTATTGCTTTCCAGTAAAAAATTGTGGTACACAAATTTGTGGTACCTAAAATAGTAGATAGACATTTAGTCCTTCAGGCTATAGAATGTCATTTGTGCAAGCCATTTCCAGCTGTTTTTATATGGAAAGCTCAGGTCTAAGTCTTGGTAGTATGTTTTAGTATGTTGCTCCATTGGATATTGCATTCATATTTTGATTTTTCAAGGCATCTAGTTGAAACAAAAGTCCTAGTCTTTTAACAGCTGGTTAGCTAAATGGCTACACTTCCTGCTTTCATACTGTGCATCTGATGTAGCTGAAATGGGAATAGTTTCATTGTAAAGTCATCTGTTGCATTACAGTGAATCAAAGGAAACTCAGGTCCAAATATGATATAGATATTAGGTGAAATTCTATTATAAATCCAAGACAAAGTGATCCCACTAAACTGTTATAATAATTCTATTATGTGGCTCTAATGAAGTTTGTATCAATTATCAAGCGACATGTTTGGCCTACAGTTATGAAATTTGTTAATAATGGCTGCCAAATAGACACTAAACCAAAACTACTTACTTGAATACTCAGTTTGTATCAATTTAGTTCTGGGAACTTTCCTTCTTGCACTGCGATGAGACACTGATGGCCCAAGCCAGATCAAACTGATAATACATGTAATTTTTGTACATTCAAATTAATATATGTGTGGCCAGAGTTAGGCCAAACAATAATGGCTGTCTTTCTCTACATGGTAGTTGAATGTTACTCCTTAATCCTTACTGACCCTCTTAGTTTGTTGCACAATTCGTTGCCCCCTTTATTAATGTTGTATTGAAAGAATGAGAAAATTTTTAAAAAAAAAGTTGATGGAAGGTGTGCGTGGATAAGATAGCTAGATAACGAATTTATGGATGAGACAATGAGAGAAAAGGTATTACCGATCCCATCACCAAATTTACGAGTGTAGTAAAGCTAATAGGAGGGGTTATATTACTCTCTTTCTATTATGAAAATGTAATTGTTGCTTTGTAGTGAATATCCATCATTCATGTGGGTGAAATGTGCATTAAAGGATGTTTTTCACTGACCTTTGATAGCAAACATCAATTGCAACCTCAAATAAAGAACTGAAAAAATGTGCAGAAGAATGGAAACTTGTTTGATTTGAATCTCTTTACCATATTATTATCATTAACTTTCCAGGTAAAAATGTAAACCATGTACATGTTGTATACTAAAAAGAATCAAAATTTATTCTAGAAACTACAGATAAGTAAATGTGAACTACTTTGTTCTTGATGTTCTTGTAACAGTGCTGAGTGTCTGCAGCTGGTTAAGGACATCATCAGTGCCTGTTCCAAATCCTGAGGTGCACATCTTTGAACCACAAAAATCACATACTCCATGAATTTTGATTCACAAGGCAAGGTAATTGGCCCCGAACTTGTAACTCCATATTCTTCTTCTGCTATTCTAAACAACTCTATGAAAACTTCACTCTTCAGATAAGCCAATGGAATCATGAAACGTCTTCCATCAGTAGTGTAGACAACAAAGTGACCCTCATTAGCCACTGATCTTGGCCAAGAGATCCTTTTCTTACTTGCAGCTGCCAACTTTCGCCACTTTCTTGCCATCTTAATAAGCTTGTTTGTGCTGATCATGTTGTGTGTTTTTAGAGTGAAATGAGAGATTAAGAGAGTTTTTTGATTCAATGTAGAAGTTATAAGTTTTTTGGTTTGGAAGAATTGGAAAATTGGGCAAGTTTTATAGCTTCAAACTGAAAGACATATCATTCATTACTCATGTCTTGTTCTCAATATTTGGAAGCAAACCCACATGGCAAGGTTCTTTTTTCCTTTAGATGCTACCAAAACAAGTGGTCCAAATATGTCTCATAAGAATTAATACAAGCCTTTTCTTAGCCACTTAGTTTGATTATTTTATTGTAAGCTGAATGGTTATAGATTTACATCTAATCTGCATTATTTTGCTGTTTTCTGATGCAGTTAAGAGGACAAGCATCTGCATTTAATTAAAGTTTGTATTTACATGGAAATAGGAAAGCAAGAAGTCAAGTCATTGAGCTAATTTATCAGATAAATGTAGTTCAATAATATCTTTTATTGCAACAAGCTGCCTAAGAATTTCTAGTATTATCTGAATTCTTACATGAACAAACTAATGTACAGTAGTGTACTAGTATTTGCATCATCCAATCTAGGATTAAAGATATTTTGAACTTGTTTATCTTAGTTTATATGATAGTGAAATGAGGGTGGTTGAAATTCAAACCTATGACCTCTTGTTATGCTGGCTTCTTATACCATGTCAATGAACCAATTTAATCAAAAGCTTAAGCCGATGGTTAAAGCGTTTGGAACTGATATATTGGTTCATATAGCCGACTCCAATCTTTTAGAGTTAAGACTATGGCATTGTTATTGTTATTGTTGTGTTTATGTGGAGTTGCAGATGATGGTTGTAAATAAGGGTCATTCAAAATCATTCTCTATTATTAGAGAGTAAAATTGCGTACCTCAAATCTTTTCTGGGCAGGAGCCACTAAGTATCAGTGTAATGGCATGTTGTATATGATATCAGATTAGTGAAATTGAAAGTATGATTACATGATATTATTTGTAAATCAACTGGGACTAACATAATATTGTGGTATTGATAATATGATGTTTCCCAGATAAAAAGATAGCTTGCAGGACTGATTTTATGTACCTTGTAAGCTGTACTACATGGATTTTGGTACACTTTCTATTTCAGTCTGCTCAATACATACCCTTTGATATATATAGGGAGAGTATGTTATTTATATATGAATATACAGTTGACTAATAGTACATATTACAACTTTTTGAAGCTGTGATCTTTATTGAATCCAAAAGAAGAGCAACGGAAGTCAGCTAAGAAGAGAAAGAGTGTGTCTTTCAGATTAACAAAAGTATGGTTTCTAATAATATTTATTGCATATTCCATAAAACCCGAGTCACAAGGCAGTGTGATCGGTCCATCACTAGGCATCCCAAACTCTTCTTCTGCCATCCGAAAGAGTTCCCTGAAAACGTCGCTCTTCAGGTATGATAACGGAATCATAAACCGCCTTTCATCAGCTGTATACACCACAAAATTACCTTTATCAGCCACTCGTTTAGGCCATGTAGAGTCTGCTTTTCTCGGCCACTTTCTTGCCTTTTTAATCAGCTTCCTAGTGCTCATTACCGTGTATTTGGAAGTTTTTTTCAATGCGGGAAGAGAAAAATAATCGTTAACTGAAGCTTGAGGAATGAACATTTGGAAGAACAGTTTAAGGAGGTATATATAATATATCGAAGGACACTCATTTTGTACTGGACATGTAAGGAGCAGATTTTTTGGAGCAAAAACATGTGAATTTCATACAAGAGAGAAAGTTTGCTTAGCATATGTTTAATACTGAAGGGTCATATATGCTATGAATGCGCATCTTTTTCGTGCTAGATTAGGGCAACGATGTCTCCTATGCCTTACAACAGTATAAGCATGGTTGCACAAACAATTTGTGGTTAGAAAGGGATATCTGCAAAGGTAAGAATGAAACTACGTGACCTTAATTTGTGGATGAATAAATTCATGTCATTTGTGTGAAACTAGGAATGGTCCTTAGCTTGTCTACAATGGAATGGAATGCTACAATTCAAGGTAATAATACAAGTAAAGTCCCTTGCTTGTAGATCATTCATTTAAGAAGGAATTATGTACTCTATAGTCTATACCCTTGGTAGTACTAAAATATCTAAATATGCTAGCAAAATATCTCAAGATTTTTTCGTACCAAGTTAATATCTAAATTAATATATAAATGACTCATCAAATTATGTGTTTATTATTTACGTATAGTTTTAAAGAATGTTTATGATCGGAAACATCTTTGTTGTTATAAGTGTATGGCTGCGTATATTAGACCCTAAATCCAGTCTAGGACAAGGCCCTCTGATACTAATCCAAGTGCTCAAATCTCACATAACTGCCATATAATTGTGAAAGAATGTGAAGTATGCTTTACACATTTGAAATACACTAAACTACTACAAGACGGAAACAATGAAGAGGAGCATTGAAGCCTTTTTTGTTTCCGGATAATCAAAAAAGTATTAACAATCGAGTTGCTTCCGCCTTAGCTTGCTTTCTCCGAGAGAGCCAAGATAATTTCATCTCGCGCTTTCTCAAGAGCAGCTGACAGATTCTCAGGTTTCCTTCCACCAGCTTGAGCAAAATTAGGCCTTCCACCACCACCACCTCCACAAAACTTGGCTATAGGTCCAATGAATTTGCCGGCTTGAATACCCAACCCAACAACTCCTGGCGTAAATGCAGCTACTAAACTGACCTTTCCTTCACCAGGAGATGATCCCAAAATCACTGCTGCAGGATCTTCTAAATTATTCACCATAAATTCAGCTGCGCTCTTGAGTGAATCAGCATCAGTATCATCCATTGACTCGACTATTACCCTGAATTCAATTCAAGCGGAAACATGAAATCGTAACCAAAATAACCTTCAAATTACCCCCCCCAACCCCACCCCCCCCGCCCGGGACAAATTGTGTATGCTCTTCAAAAATGTCTACAAAATGGCATAAATTTCTCACATTGTGGTCATAATCCTTTAACTAAGCGAAGCATTCAAGATAATATAGAACAAATAGAAAGTGTGTTCGACTGTTTGTGATATCACGTCATATCCGAAACTACAAGAGGTTTAGACATTATGATAACAAAGTATGAACCAAAAGAGTTGTTTTAAGATGGTAAGATCAATTACAAGGAAACCGTACCTAATTTTCTTAGCATCCCCGACAGTAAAGACTTTTTCGAGAATGGCTGATGCTCTATAAACAGCAGCTTTTGCACGTGCAGCTGAAACTTCATTTCTCACCTGTCGCAACTCCTCTAACAGGGCTTCTACCCTTGGTGTTACCTCTTCTGCCTTAACCTTAATAAATAAAAGGCGACACCATGAGGAAATTTTTGTGAAGGGAAGATCACAAACAGAATGCTGGAAGAAATAAAATTAGGTAATTATAAAATATTAAGCTTTTGCAGAGACCAGAGTTGCATACTTTGAGGGCAGAACACAAATTCTTCATATAATTGTCCCTAGTAGTGATGTATTCTATGAAAGCGTCGCCTGCTACAGCTTCGATTCGTCGGATGCCAGATGCAACTGCCTGCTCGGAGATTATTTTGAAGCCCCGTATTTCAGATGTATTACTCACATGAGTGCCACCACAGAGCTCCAGGGATACACCAGGGACTTCTACAACACGTACCTAGGCACGATAAAATCCAAGGAAACGAACAATATACATAGAAAAAAGTCATTTCCTTTGAAAAGAAATACTCAAAGTGTTTGGAACATTGTGCAAAAATGCGGTAGCAGTCTGGATCACGGTTATGGTGACCGTCACATGCATGATTAGCAAGAGCCAATAAGCAGGTGACTGCTCGTAGTAGATAAAAAACCGTCAAGGAATAAAATCTGACCTGTTCTCCGTATTTTTCTCCAAACATCGCAATCGCACCAACTCTTTTTGCAGCATCTAGTGCCATCACTTTAGTTTGAAGAAGGGTTGCATCCCCAATCCACCCATTGATAAGGCCTTCAATTTCAAAAATTTCATTGTCTGAAAGCGGCCGATGGAAGTTGAAATCAAACCTTAGACGGTCAAAGGCCACCAAAGAACCCGCTTGTGACGTTTCCTGCCCTACAACTTTTTTGAGTGCAGATTGCAACAAATGAGTAGCAGTATGATGAGCCTGGAAATAAAATTGCCAAATCTGAATTTAGACCAAATGAAGTTTACTAACAACAAAGATCCTTAAAAACAAAGTGATCACCGCCTTATTTATCCGACTCCCTCAAACACCGCCTTGATGGGAGCCACTTAATGGCATCAGAGGAAACGGAATGTGCACTACTTATCCTTAAACTCGTATTTGTAAGCTGAAAAAAACAAAGTGAACGTAGCTGGTAATACGCACAGTCGCACACTCCATTCTGAATCCAATCCCTCTCTCTTCCCGTCTTCCTCCTTTTCCTATCACCACCCAACCCCTAGCTTTCTAACCTTGATACGACTCAAAACAAAATCTATCTTACATAAATAAATCAAATAAACTTTACTAGGGCTGAACTTTGTACCTTAGCTCTTTGCCTGAGTTTGGGATCAACTGCAGCCTCCACTAGTTGACCAACCTCCAACACACCCTCTGTTATGATTCCCTTGTGAACAAATATGCTACCGGAAATTTTCTGAACATCTTTCACCTGCACGACACCATTTGTTTGACTTTCGGCATTGCTGACATAGAGAAATCCGTGGTCTCCTATTTGACCACCTGACTCGGCATAAAACGGAGTTCTATCTAGCAAGACTTCTACTTCATTTCCTTCAGTAACCTGCTTAATCGGCTTTCCATCCAACATCAAACCCTCCACCACCGCTCTTGCAGAAAGGCTATCATATCCAAGAAATTCTGTCTCTGGGATAGTTTCCGCTAGGTCTGCATCGTTTCCAACCAAAAGTTTAACAGCATTATGAGCAGCCTGAGACTGCTGTCTTTGATTCTCCATCTCGACATCAAATCCGTCCATATCTACCTCAACACCAAGCTCTTGTGCTACCTCTACGGTTATTTCCACAGGAAATCCGTAAGTATCATACAAAAGGAAAGCATCTTTCCCAGATAAACGAGGTGTTGTATTGCTGCTGTCACTTGATAATGCTTCTTTTAACATCTGGTCGAGTAATCTTTCTCCTCTCTCCAATGTCTGCACAAATCTTAGTTCTTCTCTTTTTAACTCCTCGAGAATACGGGATGCCTGGCCTCTAACATCTGGATCTATTTCAGTGCTCAATTCTATGACTTTCTGCGCTATAACAGGCAGAAATGCTCCTTCAGGGTTTCCTTTACCATCACCTTTTATGCCAAGTAATCTTCCTGTTCGAACAGCCCTCCTAATAAGGCGCCGTACCACATAACCTCTCCCAATATTTGATGGAATAACACCATCAGATATCAGATAAACAACCGCACGAACATGATCCCCAATAATCTGAAAAAAGAGTAAACAACACCATCAGACTATGTTACTTGGACTCGGGTACTGATGTTGGATACCGGTACGTGTCCAAGTGTCAGATACATTTAAATATTCAATTTTATGCCTAAATGAAGTATCTAAGTGTCATACCAATGTCCGAGCATCAACGATCGGGCACGAGTATGTGAAGAAATATGAAGAGTCCGAGTAACATAGCCATCAAATATCAGATAAAAAAAATAGCACAAGTATAATTAGCTGAAAAGGAAAAATTGCTTTAAGTTTTTTCAAAAGAAACAAATACATCCACCACATACTTTAAGTTTTGTCTTTGCCGAATCATCGCTAACTGCATAGGAAACATTAGCCAATTCTGAAGCCTTCTCTATTATTGGATAAATTAAGTCTGTTTCATAATTATTTGGAACCTGCAAAGAAAAAATGACTCCAAATCATATATGGTAATTAACCTCTCCCAATATTTGATGGCACAAAGAGTACAATATCTATAGATTCATCGTGAATAGGGTCCATATCATTTTCATTTTCCATGAGAAGTGTTTGTTATTTTATAAAGCCTTTGTATCCACTTACCTTCTGAAGAATACGAGCCAACCTTTCTAAACCAAGACCAGTATCTATATTCTTCTGCTTTAATGGCTCGAGAGTTCCATTTTCTGTTTTGTTAAATTCCATGAAAACCAGGTTGTAGAATTCAATGAATCTTGTATCGTCACCTAGATCCTTCATTGACAAGCATGGAAAGCAAAATTAGTCATCATAAATGTGGTTTCTTGCATCAACAAAACGGTTTAAAGTGATCAGAAAGAGTATGAAGGATAAACCTAAGAGTACATACAACATCCAGACAACCTCTTTCAGGATGAAAATCATAATAAAGTTCAGAGCATGGGCCACAAGGACCAGTCACTCCACTGGACCAAAAGTTGTCTTCTTCACCCATTCTCTTTATGCGCTCCACCGGAACACCAATCTGAGCCAATATTAAGTTTATATAATACTTTAGTTATAGCTTCACGTAGTAAATAAAATGTGCAGGAAACACTAAAAAGTCAACAGAAAAATCACAAATTTATCAATGGTCTGAAGAACTAGTGCACGATACAGCTCAATCAACACAGATGCAGCAACGAGTTTGAAGTAATCATCATCATCATCATACTCAATGTATCCCACTCATATGAACTATGATCAGGATCTGGGGAGGGAAGGAAGGCGTCAACTCATACCCATAAAGGAGAGTGCAGCCAAAAAGTCCATCGGCTCGAGAAAGATGAACAACGAGTTTGAAGTAAACGATTTTAAAGTAAACAACGAATAAAAAGTTTATCATTCTAGACTGCAGATGGGTGCAAGTTCGAAAATCAACGGCAGACTAGCTGAGTTCATCAATACACAGCTCAAATGGAAAACATAGCAGCTACATGTTACTAGAAAACAACATAAAATAGATAGAAAATAGCCATGTGTAAGATATAAAAATATAGAAGTTAATTGGGCTAGCTTACCTCATCATGCCATATTGCAAAGGCTTCATCATCATCTTCATAAACACTAACCCACAATTTATCTGCTGGTAAGCCAAATCTGAAAGAAAGAGACTTCATAGTATCATTTCAATTTCTTTATATCCCAAGTTTTATATAATGGGGAGTTATTTATTTCCATAAGTCTTCTTCGAAGGTTCCTCCTTATATGAGTGTCACTCGTAATTTCAAAGGTTTATAAAAATTTACTGTGATGGGAGAACATAACAAAACGATAATTTCTATCAATTTTAGCTATTAGGCAGCTCATAGACTTATGATGTTGTTAGTTCGACTTACTCTTTGGTTGAAAGTTCCCATGCCCACACAATTGCCTCTTTTTTGAAATAATCTCCAAAACTGAAATTTCCACACATAATAAACATTGTGTGATGACGAGATGTCCGACCAACATTCTCCACATCATTTGTACGTATGCACTTTTGAGCAGTCGTGGCCCGAGGCACTTGTCTAAGTACCTAGCCATTGTAAAATCTCAGTATTAAGAAAAAATTTCACTCTTCGAGTGGTTAATATTTATACTCTTTATGTTTGGAACAAAGCGGCTAAACTACAAAACAACCTCTTGTGGGCTTTAAGTTCTAAAACATCTTAAGGATTTAAAAAGAGGTGGAATTTGCACTCAAATTTGACAAAAGGTCCATTCTTCGAGCTAAGCTTTATATCATGTTCTCCCTCAACTCTTAATTTAAAGTATGTGATGGTATAGGAAATTAGGAATGATATTTTGTTCAGGCAACCTCTATTCCTATTTCCTATATTGTATTGCCTCGCGTTCTAAAGACATTATCTTTAAGGTTACATGTAGATGCTTAAATGAGATAAAGCTTAAGCTCCTCTTGGCTCTTTCAGGTCCATTTGTTTCTCTTCAGGTTAGCTAAACAGGTTTCATAGCTTATTGCATAAAATTTTGTTCTTATGGATTGCTTTCATGCAACCCTGTTTTAAATACCTGTCCCAAAAATATGGGCTTGAACTGGAGCATTCCCGCTATTGTCAAGAGAACAGTAGGATCATCAGGTACAAGAGACGAACTTGGGAGCATCTTATGACCACGGGCGGCAAAAAACTCAAGAAACCTCCGCCTAATGGAATTCCCACTGTTGGGATCATCAACAGGCTTCTCCTCCGTAATTTCTTCAGTCAAAGACTGTGCAGATGCTGAAAACTGATGAATTGAGTATAATGTCCTCATTAATGAAAGCTCAAGAACAATTACATGTTTTTATGACAGTAAAGCATACAATCAAGAACCTGACACACATCTGGTAAGAATCCGAGTAGCTTGTACTTGTCCAACTCTCGATTGTCCTCCAGGAAAGGTACTAGAAGGTGTTAACACCACCCTCCTTACAATCAAACTTGTATAGTTTCTACAGCCTATCATGATGAGAAAATCCCACAAAGTTTATAATGAGCAATTTATGAAGGCTATATAACTTCAGCCTATACATAGGTAGGAAATTCTTAAACACAAAACATAACCATAACCAGGGTATCAACATTCATTACTCCAATGCCATTTAACTGACTCACACCTAGGCATGGTTTAAAGATCGAATGTTCGCAGCCTTGCCCTTGTTAGTGATAACAAAGAGATTACTTCTAATTGACCCTTTATAGCAAACATCTTCACACAATTTAATGACTCAGTATAATTTGAAACCAAACATATACAAAACTTGAGCCCCATTGACATGGACATTAGAAATTCATCAATACTTCATTCCACAAGTTACCCAAATATATTGTGGAAGTCACTTCAGGGCAAGGTAATGTTGATACAATTTAACCAACTACATCAATATAGTTGAGAAATTCCAAAAAAAATCTTTAGGGTACTAAAAACAAACAAAAAAGGAGCCAAATTATATTCTATAATTCTACTACTTCTATTAGATTATAATCATGAAATTCAACACAACATGAAAAACTGGCAAAAGCAAACACTATTTATCAAAAGACAAATTTTTTATTCCCAGGTATGAATAATCTAATATTGGCAAGAGGGGTTTGGTGAGAATCCAACCCCGGTCACAAGCGTAAAATGGAAAATTGAAACCCTTCAACCACTACTTCAACCCATGATTCTCACATGACAAATTTCCAAATTGGGTTAATAGTTTCTTAAACTAAAAATGTATACTTTTGGCATAAAAATTCTCACCACAAAACTTTATGAATCAATTTTCTATCCTAATTCCTAAAATTCCTAAAATAACATAAAAGATAAAACTTTGCACTTCAATTTGTACAATATAAAGATTGAATAACAAATTTAACCATTTACTTAAACCAATTTTAGTCAAAAATTATACTTATTAAAAAAAAAGCAGTAATTTTTAAGAAAAAAAAAATGAAAGAATACCATGGGAATTTGTAATTCTGGGTTTTGTTCTCCGAAATAAACTGGAAGTGGGTAGTAGGAGTCCATGGGTTGCCATTGCTAATTGATTGGTTTCTCTCTCTAGTATTTGTTAATGGCCTAAAAATGGACGTTAATCGTTAACAGTTGAAAGGAGGAGTGAGAGAGAAAAGATAAGCTTCCATTATCATGGGATAATAGGAGTAATCCACATGGACACTCCCTCTTCCAGACAAAATATGAGACTTGAGAGAGGCTTCTAAAGCCTCATGTTTTAAGTTTTGTGATTAGTGAATTTTTAAAGGCATTATCTTTGAATCAACTAATTAGGGTTTTATTTTAATTTCATTTGAAAACCTTATAAAATGGGTTTAACCGACTCAAGTGAAATGAGCTTCCACGTTTTTTACTAAAGTCGATAGGCGTTAATCACAGGGATGGTTATGGTGCATGATCCTGTTGGATCCGCTCTGAATCCGCCCTTTTTTAAAGGTTTGGTCTAAATTTTTGAGACTCATCGGATCAGGGTCGGATTTGGATCCAAAAAATATTTAACAGGTCCGGGTTTGGGTCCTAAGGTAAAGACCCGAACCCGGACCCTTAACTTTTAAATTTTATATTATGAATTTCTGATTTTTAAATTCTGATATTAATTTTTTTTATTATTAATATAAGCCTTGGGCCCTTGATCAGTTAATTACTTGATTCACTTGATTGCCTTCTCAAGTTCTCATTCTCAATCCAGTAATCCTAAGTCCCTAATTTTTTTTTCATTCACTTGATTCACTATGTTTCTCATTTAATCTTTTATATTTGATTTTTAATCATGTATTTAGACATGTGTTTTTACGTTTTAATAATTATTTTGTATTTGAATTTTATGGACTCGAACAAGTATTTGTAATACGATAATAAGTTGCTTACAAAAATACCAAAAAAACTCGCAAAAGGTACAATTTTGACAAATTAAAGAGGCTTTGTATAAGACCCATTAAGGACCCTAGACCCGTCAGATTCATAGGGTTTGGATCTGGGTCTGGGTCTGGGTCCGGGTCCGGGTCTGAAAATTTTAGAACCTAAGGGTCCGGATCCGGATCTGAATCCATAAAAAATAAAAGGGTCCGGGTCCGAGTCTGGCCAGACCCGCCCCATGACCATCCCTAGTTAATCAACGCATATCAGGGATAGTCGTGGCGGCCTCGTGGGTCTATGATCCTAAAAAAAATTTGATGTGCTTATTTTTAGGGTTTGGATATTATCTTTTGAACACTAATAAATCAAAATTTAAAAATAAAAAATAGATTTGGATTCGTGTTTATATTCAAAATATTATTGAAATTATTGCGCCTGATTCAATCGTTACTCCTTAATTCAAACATCATATTGTACAATTTACTAAATGATTGCTAAATGACAAATTTCATAATTATAGGACTTTTGCCAATAGGCTTTGTGTTTATAATTCATTGTTTTTAAGACTAGGATCTAAAATCTACACAAAATTAAAAATAATTATTACCATATTAAAGATTATTTGCGACAATTAAGCCCCAATTACAAGTTGTTTTAGTAAAATTTTCAAAAGTGTGATAATAATACAATATTATAGATCTATATTATTTTAAGTAAATTTTTAATAAATAATTATAGGAAAATCAAATTTGAATTTTTCTAAATTTTTAATTGTAAAATTTTCCTTAAAAACTTAACATAATGCTCTCTTTTTAGATATATCATTTTATGAAAATATTTTTTGAATTAATAGCTATATAATAATATTGTCATTCTAATGTAATTATAAGGTAATGACAATAGGAAGTAATTTTTATTTCAGAAGACTTATGAGAAAAAATTAAGGATATATAATTGACACAAAATACTGAATTTTGAAAATTATATTGCACGATTGTATATTTCAGTAGCAAATGAACCCTAATAACAACTTTAAAAATAACCATTAGTTTCATCTTCATTTAAACAATCCCTCCTCTTTTATCATTTCAACCAAATAATTCACTTAGTTAGAACAGTTTACGAATTCTTTTACATTTCACTCAATTTTGTATTTCAAAAACCTACAATGTGAGTATATACCTATATCTAGTGGGTAAAATTAAAGGGCATTATTAAACTTTACCACTCTTTTAATTTATCGTCATCCTTTATATAATGAATTTTTAAGATTGTCTCTGTATAATTTTCAAATTCTATCTCTCTAAAAACTCTCTGAAAACACTCTCTAAACTAAAACAAGCTAAAACTTGAAATCAAATCACAATGGCGAACCAAAATGAGCATGAATACGATTCGGTAAGAAATTTAATCGATTCGAATTTTTTCATAAAAAATAAAAAAAGGAAGAACACCAGTCGCGCACGACCGCATTGCGGGTGGGTCACATGAAACGCGCGACTGGACCACGGTTCAGTCGTATGTTTCACGAGACCCACCCACTGCCTAGTCGCGCGCAACTCATCCCCTTTTTTATTTTTACTTTTTTTGAATTTTATTTCTCTTATTTATTTAAATTATTTTTTATTTTATTATTATTTAATATATGTTTTAGTAAATTATTTTATTTTATAATTTATATATATTATATTTACCTAATTATTATTTATTTAATATTTTGTATTGTTATTGTTAATTTATTTGAGATTTTAATTATTAAACTAAATTATTATTACAGATGGACTTGCATGTAGTAGATCTAGTGGGTCGCGGATCGAGATCTTCATCACGCAAGAGATCTAGTGGTAGATTAGTGCTCGATCAACACAATCGTCAGTTGGAATTAACTTTAGTCTCAACTTATCTGGAACCCCTCTCTCCTTTTTGTTATTCAAATTAGTTTATTACAATTGAATGTTACTAATTTTACTTTTATTACAGATGGTTCAGCAGGTCGTGATTTTTCACTCTTTCCATGGCCCAAATACATTCCGCATATTTTTTTCTCTGTACTTGTTTGATTGGATTGATGTTATCGGTGATGAAAACTGTGAATTCAGAACTATTGCCATCACAGAGTTGGGAGGCGAGGAGGCATGGCCTCTTTTACAATGTGCAATGTTTATGGAAATGCAAACGAATAGAGAGCAATACCTACGTGTGTATCTATCAGCAAAGACGCTAGATAATGCTATGTTCAGAATTGGTTCACATAGCAAGGAACTAGCACCATTTATTCACTAGTTGGAAGCACCAATGGGATTGTACTCTACAGCAACGTTTCTTAACATTGCTATTCCGTACTATGGTTCTGTTGACGGTAATCCCCACTATAATTGTTTAGTTCTTCCATTAAGGAGAACAGCGGGAGTGCATGGCGTAAATAAAGTTCTACATATTTCATGGGTGAATAGAAATCATTATGTTCAACTTTTAATGAACGATGATTCATCTCCACTGCCCCTATTCACAATAGCCATACAAATACGCCAGCAATCTCATCATAATCGGCATTCGCAGTAAGTATAGGGTGAGGTCGCATCCCAATTCTAGTCTTGTCCACTAGCAGTGTTGAACCCACAATAGTCATATAATAGGTTGTAGACTATGTCTCTAAAGACTGAGACCAGTGGTATATGTGCATAATTCTTCGAAGCCAAGTTGCGCGCGACCCAACCGCAAAGGAGTCGCACAAAACGCGTGACTAGACCGTGGCTCAGTCGCACATATAACTATTATTAAAACACTGCTGATGTCATCACTTTTTAAATTACTTATGTGTTACTTTCTCAATAAAAATTTTCTCTCTAAAATTCAATGATGATGTCATTGTTATCATGATTAATGTTTATATCTTTGACTTTTCAACTCTTTAATTATGACTTTAATATTATTTATATTGATTGATTTTTTACTTTTTAGATCACAATATTTAATGTATTACAAAAACATGTATTTTATTTTATTTTATTCAATTATTTATTAAATGAGTTTATGATATTTTGGATGGATAAAACATAAAGCTGTAAATTTTAAATTCTTTATTTATACAAATATGTCAGAAATTTAACAAAGTCGTGTATTGCACGGACATTATCTAGTGGTAAATAATTCAAAGTTAATTTGAGTCGAAGTAAAAAAATAAAAAGAAATATAAAAAACAAGTATTTAATATTGTTAAACACGTTGGGCCATATTTTTTTGCTTCATAAATGACCGACATTACTCTTCAGATTTACTCCTACATTTGTAGTTTTGTGCTTCATTGATTGATAGATAGATTGAGAAAAATTATTTAGAATAATCTAATTTTTTTATAATTTTTTTATAATAATGCTACCTATTTATTAATTATGAATAATTTCATTTTTGGTTGTATTTTCCCAGAGTAAATTTAGTAACCGGATAACTTGCTATAGGCTATAGTAAGTTTTATTTTTAAAAAAAGATAAGTTAAAATAAAATGTCAAAAAAATTATTAAAAATATTTTCTAATTTTTTTATTATTTAAAATTTTTTATTTAAATTCAAAATTTTTCTTCAGTTTTATATTAATTTTCAGTTTTTTGGTAAATTCTTGTAGGAAAATCATAAAAAGGTTGAATTATTGAAAGTAATTTTTCGGTTTAATTTTTTTGCCTTTATCCATCTATATGGGCATTTTTTTAGGAAAAATTGTTGTGATTAATTCAACCTATTTTCCATTATCAGTCAATAATCCCATCTTTTGAAAACTTTTTAATAATTCAATCTTTACTTTCAGTTTGTTGCCAATAGACCCTTCAAATAGATGACCTGCTATACCAGTTTCCCTCTCATCTTCTTCCTTCTTTATAGTAATCCAATCTATTTCCCATTACCTGTCAATAATCATACCTTCAAAGTTTTGTTCAATAATCCAACCTTTGCTTTCTATTTGTTGGCAATAGACCCTTCAAGAAGCTAAAGGAAATTACTATTATTTCGCAAGCTTATGAAGTTGATCATTGCATAAATAGTAATTGTCTTTACATACATATCCCTTCAACTAATGGTTTTCAAAAATCCGACCTGCTTAACTCGACTCGTCGACCCGCTAACCTACAACTTAAATGGCATGTCAATTTTTTTAGAAATAATATAATTCGGGTCGGGTACTCGACCCGCCTTAACCAAGTTGGGTCATGGGCCACAAAATACATTGACTCGAGTACTCGCCGACCCGTTATATATTATCTTTATCAAGTTGTAATTTACACGTTAAAATTTTATAATCAATATAATTATAAAAAATTAATAATAGTCGTAAGTTTTTCGCTTCCCTTCAAAGTAAAATACCCCTTCTAATCAGTGGCAAAGAGAAATTGAGTATTTCAAAAATTGTGGATTTTTAAATAATAATTGAAGAGAAAATGTGTTAAAGAAATTAAAAGAGACTTAACATGTATGGATGAGATATGTTGGATTATTATAAACTAGTGGCAACACGAAATTGAGTATTTAGCTTCATGAAGGGTCCATTGGCAACAAAATGAAAACAAGGGTTAAATTATTAAAAAAAAATTCAAAAGGTGAAATTATTGGCAGGTAATGGGAAATAGATTGGATTATTATAAAGAAGGAGAAAATAAGAGGTAATCTGATATAGCAAGTCATTTTCTAAAGTGTCTTTCAGCAACAAACTGAAAGCAAAAGTTGGATTATTAAAAAAATTTCAAAAGATGAGATTATTAGCAGGTAATTAAAAATAGGTTGAATTATTCACAATAATTTTTTTTTAATATAATAGGTAGAATGATGGAAAAAATGGTTTGATGAAAATCAAAGCTAAAACTTATTAAGACAATATTTGATGACTTTGATGTAAAATGTAACAATTTACAAAGACAATAAAAAGTCTATAACAATTAATAGTTATTCATCTGTTTTATATTATTTATTACATTTTGATCAAAATTATGAGAGTTATTTGTAAAATGTAATAAATAATATGAGATAAAAAAAAGGAAATCAAAAGAAATTTACTATTTTGATGAAATTTATAAGTGCCTTTATGTAATTGTTTTGGTAATTTGATTTATTCGATCTTCAAATATTACTTTGATCATCCTTTATCTCAATATATAAGATGATATGAACTTTAAAATGTTATTTATATGTAAACTTTAAAACAAATTAGATGGGTTAAAATTAGGAGAATGACATACAACCTTTAATTAGGGATATAAATTCATTTTCTAAATTTAAATTACCTTTTAATTTCAATACAAATTACGCAAAGAATGATGTTATTAAAATATTAATCTTATCTTTCATCAAATATATGATTTCAATGTGTTAGAATTAGTGCTTCAAAATTAGGAATTGATTTGTTTCAATTTGACATTATTATAAATTTGTTAAAATTAGTTTTAATCCTTAATTTACAAGTGTTTTTTAGTGGGTGATTCAACTGCTAGAATTAGTGGGATTATGTTGATACACTATCTAGAGTTAATTTTCTAATCATTTTGCATTTTAAATGGAGTACTTCCTATTTTTCAAAATATTTGTAATATTTAACTTTTTACATAGTTTAATACACTATTTTAATTTTTAATATCTCTACTCACGTATAATAAAAAATTATAAAAATTTGATATTTATAATCTTTACATTGAGACAAATCAAACCAGATCCTATTTAACTATATCTTAACTTATAAATTAAAAAATAATGTCAAATAAAGCTATTTTTACAATGTTACAAAGTACATCGAAACTGCTAAAGTAAGATTTATCGTTTTTATTTTTATTTTTTTCCTAAGCGAAACATATAAGTTTACAACTTGCTTTGTGGGCCAAGGTCGCCGTGTATCTGAAATGTGCTTACCAGCAAATCTCCCGATTTTTATCTTCGCCCTTGTCTTTTACTTCCATTCTATATATAGTAAGCCATCACCGTCTCCTACAAACAAACAATTATCTCAAACAAATCTCAAAACAATAAAAAAAAATAAATAATAATGGCTCTTTTTCTCTGCCTCTTTTTTCTTTTGTTCTCCTCTGCCTCAGCTGCTTGCAACCAATGTGTCTTAGCTAAAGCTGCTTTCTTTGGTAGTGATAAAGCTCTCATCGGTAACTTACTTCTTTTAGTAATCCAACTGATTTATATGTGTTATGTTTGGATGAATTGATAAATACCCAGATAATAAATTGTCAAAATATGAAGTGGGTAACTGTAAATTTGGTGAAATAATGCAGGTGGAGCTTGTGGGTATGGTCCTTTAGCTTTGAACTTTTATGCTGGACATGTTGCTGCTGCTCTTCCTCCTATTTTTCAGAATGGTGTTGGTTGTGGTGCTTGCTATCAGGTTTTTATTTCACTTTATTAAGATCTACTCTAATTGCTTAAACCCTTAATTCACTCAGATTTAATTGCACATAATTAATTGTTTAAATTATATACTTAATTACACTCTTAATGTGTTCATTCTAACATACTACCTTGGTATTCACACTGAAGGAAGGTAGAACAAAAATATACACAATAAATTTTTAAGGCCTAGTGTTTTTTTAAATTTTAAAGCTTAAAAACAAGTAACTCAACTAAAACAATAGTAATGTAATATACTGTCGATTAATAATTAAAGCCCTTAAATTTGGAAAGCATGTACGGTGGGGCACCTTAAACATGCTCAAAACTCAAGAATCACCTATGCGGCCATTCTATTGTTGGAAAATAATTTACTTTGATCTCAAATCGAAAAATTAGAAAGAAGTTGACTATTATATATGTTTAGTGGGCTATTCCTTCTAATACCAATTGGTCTTAGGATGAATTCTCATTGGCCTTGTGTGTAGTCTTACTCTCCTCTTATATTGGTCTTATTGTGTACAAGCCCAATAACAAATTTATCATTGTATCAGAGCCAACGACTTCCAATTAACCGGAAAAAAAAAGTGATCTTCCATAACAAACAACTTGCGGATTCGAAAAAATTTTCCCGCCGAATTAAAAAAAATTCATATGTGAGAAGTATTGGAAAATAATCCACTTGTGATTCCACACTGAAGAATTAGAGAGAATTTGACTATCATATGTACTTGATGGGCTACTCCTCCTAATACCAATTAATTTTAGGGTGGAACTTCATCGGTTTTGTATGTAGTCAACTCTCCTCTTATGTGGGTCTTATTGTATACAAGTCCAATAACAAATTAATCGCTCAGCATTCATATTTATATATTGCATTTTTGGGTGCTGTTGAGACATGATTGATAAAGGTTGGAAAATCTCTTCAATTTATGAAAAGAGAGACCAATACTACTTCAACAATGCAAGATTTTGTGTTGTGTTTGGGTAGTGAAAGAAATTGGTGTACAATAATTATAAGTTGACCTTGGTTGATGGTACAAGTTCTAGAATAACAGAGCTGATTTGCTGTGTTGAACAGATAAGATGCAAGAACACTGCTGTTTGCAATAGAGCAGGAACAACAATTGTGGTCACTGATATCCATACTGACAAGACCAACACTACTGATTTTGTGCTAAGTAGCAGAGCCTTTAGGGCTATGGCCTTACCTGGAAAGGACACACAAGTCTTACAACTCGGGATTACAGAAGTCGAATATAAGAGGTGAAAATCATTTGTTTGGTTCTTATTTGAGAATTTGTGATCTTCATACTTTATGAGTCCGGCTAATAGGCTAACAGTATGGCAACTAACAGGACATGAACAGATAATTAAACCCTTATCTAAGCTATAAATCATTTATATATGATTCATGATAAATATGCTTCAGGGTGCCCTGTGTCTACAAAGGTCAAAACTTGGCTTTTCGAGTGGAAGAGTTCAGCCATCCTCCCAACTATTTGGCAATCAAAATCCTCTACCAAGGCGGTCAAACCACTATCTCAGGCGCTGAAGTAGCTGCAGTAAGTTTCAAAGCTTACAATTACTTCATCTGATTACTGATCGACGTAGGGGCAAATCTATAAAACTAGTATAGGATGGGTCAAACACTCATTTTTGTATGCAAACTGAACCATTTTGACTGCTGTTTTTCTATAATATGTTGCACAAATATTACTAGGATTTTAGTTAAATAACCTTGACTGTAACCTAGGCAGACTCGAACCTAAATTTTCCCACTTGGTTTGTAAAAGTATTGTTGTATGAGTTTCATTAACCTTTTTATCTACCGCGGGATTGTTTCACTTAATATAGGTTGGTAAACCAAGCAACTGGATTCCCATGAGCCGAAATTATGGGGCAGTTTGGGACACAAGCAAGGCTCCAACCGGAAACCTAATGTTCAGGTTTATCATCAAATCAGGCATCAAGAATCAATACTTCGTTACGAATCCAGTCCTGCCCCCGAACTGGAAGCCTGGTGTCATATATAACTCTAAGGTGCAAATCACTAATGTTGCTCTAGATGGTTGCACTCCTTGCAAACCCTGGTAGATAAACCATACGACGATCTTTGATCTCCTTCTGAGTAATGTTGTGCGCGTATGGAGATCATTTTTGCGTACTAAGTGTTACCTGAGCTGAAAATTGTAGCAAAAATGCCTAAGAAGGATCTTTAGTTTTATGTAACGCTTGTTATTTTGAAATAAATAAGTCATGATACTTGTTATACTCATTTGTGTTCATTTATCGTTTCTCTGTTTCACTGTCTAGTGAATATGATGAAAACTTGTATAATCTTGCTTGTATGTGCCACTACTACTAAATGTTTTCACTCGATTCACACGAAGCATATACCTTTTTTATTCTGGCTAAGGAGAACCTGTTAAATTAGGCTGGACTTAATATGAATGCCGGTGTATTATCGAGTAAACATGAAGGGCACATATTCCATAAACCAAGGAGAATACCATCCCATAACCATATGATAATAGGAGGAAGGGTTCTAGTAACTAATAAAGTGTGCACATCATCATTAATTCATCGATGTGGAATAAATCATCCGAACACAATTCTCTATAGGTAAGATCAGGAGATGGGCATTTGATTTTTTAAATGAGAACTGAACTTCTATCACAAGGTAAAATATGATAAAATTGAGGGAAGAGTTAATCAAGGCTCTAGATAAGAGTCACTTTCCCCTTCCTTTTGTTGGATAGTTATTCATAGTACTCATTTGGTTGTTGGTTTGTAGTTGTAGATGATATGGCCTTTATTAATGAATAGAAGGTTGAAGGATATATACCAAGTATTTGAGGGTCATTTGGATGTCAGCTGTATTTGTCTGATATCAGGGTGTAGTTTTAATGGTGCTTGGCCTTATTATCTTTATGTGATTTTGTTCATGTGATCATGTCCTTTGCTAGTTAGACCTTATATGGTGGTTGTGGGTGTCCAGTGTCCACATTAAAGAATCAAAATCCTAAATTTTTTTTCTGATCTTTTAAGGATGTTGTAAGAAAATATTCTAAAATCAAAGGATAACTAAGAAAAGATGAATTTATTAGTATTTTCAGATTTATAAATTAATAAGACAGTACATAAGATACTTCCTCCATTTAATTATACTTTTTTTGATAATAATATTTTTTTCTCACAATGTTATAATTAAGTGCGAGTATTTTAAAATGAAAAATGTACAAGTTATTTAGAAAATTTCAATATGGACTTTAACATTTCAATATCTATTTAAAATTTGGATGTTTAGGGAGACTTAAAGATAACATAGGATGACTATGGAATAGTATGTGTGTGGGCATTAGGTTAAAGATAGGGATGCAGGCGGGGCGGGTCTAATAGGAGACCCGCCCTATCCCCGCCTCATCAGGGAGGGGATGGGTCCCGGTTTGAAGGGTCATGGGGCGGGTACAGGTATAAAATTCATACCCACCGCGGGGATGGGGATGGGTTTTAGGTGATACCCGCCCCATCCCCGCCTCGCCCCGCCTCAAGATACCCGCCTCAAAATATTTTTAAGTCTTTTGCTAGTTTCCGTTTTCTTTCCCGTTTTGTAAATGCGATATCTTTTTCGTCCGGACTCGCATTTCTCTTCATAAAAATGGTTAAAAGAGTTCAAAGTTGTTAATGATGAGTCGATTGGTATTTTAACTAGTTATTGATATTTATGTAATAATGTTATTAGTTTTATAAAATGATTGAATATAAATATGTGGCACAGATGGGTATTAAGCGGGGATTTGACGGGTGGTGGGGCGGGGATGGTTTTAGATACAAACCCATCGGGCGGGGACGGGAAAAAAATTATACCCGCCGCGGGGATGGGGATGGGGATTGCATTAACAGATGGGGATGAAGATGGTAATTCCAATACCCGCCCCGCCCCGCCCTGTTTGCATCCCTAGTTAAAGATAACGGGGAACTCAAAAGAATTAGGTAAGCAGGCACAGCTAAACTGAGCTTTTATATATAGGAATATTTTAATTTAAGAAAATAAATTATTTATAAGGTCTAGGGTTCACGAATTGAATTTAGATCTACAAATTAAACCTAGATCCAGGCTCAAATTCTTAATATGGTGGACACAAATCCGTCACAAACCCATATCGTCTTAAAAATGTTAGACCTAAATCTTCAAATTAGGGTTGGATACGGATCTAAACCCGTACGGCTTAAGAGCACATTTTCATCTCTAGTCACTACTGATACATCAATCCCAATATCAAAGACTAGTGTAAAAATTATTCTACGAGTCTCACCCAGAGGGCCGGCTATGTAGCAAGAGCTACATGAGTGATGGCTCAGGGTCCTTTTTTTTAAGAGCCCAAAATATTTGATATATACATTTTTTAATTATATATTAAAACATATTGTTATTATTATTTGAAACTGGAATACGCGTAAGTCATGATTTATGTCAATAATTTTCAATTATTATTTTTGGTTTAATGGTTACTTGGTATTGTTTGGTATGTTCTGTTTCAGAGAAAATCATTGTGTTTAGGTATAAAAATATTGTTAATTTGTTGTATTTCATTGGTTAATTGGGTTAAATAAGCAAAGTAGTATCTTGTTTAATTAGGAAAAAATAAATATATCTCAATGGTCGTTAAAGAAAGGAAACATAAATATTCCTATTTTAGTTTTTGCTCAAGGTCCCTAAAATGTTTGAGACAACTCTGAGTCCCCCAAGTGCCCGACCGTACATAGCGTAAGTAGTTGGAGGCTTGGAGCTGTGGACATATAGATGTAAAGTTGTAAACTCAACATGTGGAAACTTAAAACATCTTGACCTAGGAGAGCGGTCTTATTATGTGACCATTAATTTGGGCCGGCTCAATTTGCGCGTGTAATAACATTTTAATTTCTGGGCATTTATCAATTTTGACCTTAAAGGTATCAATTTTCAAAATTGATACCTTTAAGATTAAAATTGAAAATTGCCCAGAAAATGAAAAAAAATGTCCAAGTTGTCACATGTGCAAATTGGGCCGGCCCAAATTGACGATCTCATCATGAAGCCATCTCGTCCAAGACCAGCTAAAAAATAAGAGTGATTATTTGAACCTTCAAGCGTCAAGCCTACATTATCTAACCTCCTACAACGCCAACAATGTCTCAATACTAGTTAGAGATGTGCAATAGGCTAGCAGCTAGTCTCTTGAGAGACCGTTTCTTTGAAAGACGTATCTTAAGTCCAACCCATTAAAGATTAATATATACTTACCATATTCTTAATGCCTATTTACATTATCCTTAATGTTTACTTACCGTATCCTTAATGTCTATTTTCAATTCTTAATGTCTACTTGCAATATTCTTTAATGCCTACTTACAATATTTTTAAAAATATATAGTAAGTCGGTCTATTTAAAGATGGTTTCTTAAAGAAATTGTCTCTCACAAGAATTTGTGAAATGACAATAAGCTCATCAAATTAGTGATGGTCTCTTAAATCTCTCACAAAAATTTGTGATAGGCTAGGTTCAAATCCAACCATTAAATTTGTGGGCCTTAAATAGGTTACCTTAATTAAATCGGACTTTTTAATCACATAAATGAAATGGGCTAAAAATGGGTTGTACACGGGCCTTATAACGGGCCTATTTTTATTTTTTTTGGAATTACTATTCCATGAATTTTGAATTTTTTGGCTATTCCATGTGGTAGACAAATTTTTTTTAATCCACGTGGTAGAAAAATATTTTTTTAATCCACGTGGTGATCTTGGCTTTCTAATTATTTGATGTGGTAGACAAAAAAAAAGTTTTTTTTCTTAGTTTTACGCTATTTTTACCCAACGTAATGACATTTTTTTCAAAAAATAAACACCGTAATCAACCTAATTGACTATATATTTCGAAATCCAGTCAGAATAAGTACTTAGTTTATCCAAAAACGTAATATATTTGTGTATGAGTGTATCACATGGAAAAATTGGAAACTCAAGGTCACCACGCGGATTTAAAAGAACATTTTTTGGAAAATCAAAAAACTCATGGTCACCATGTTGAATTTCCTTATAATTAATTAATAGCCTCTAGTCTGATAATAATTGAAAAAAGCAAATAATTAAAGAATAGGGCTTTTTACTCAATATAACCTGCTTATTTCAATGAAAATTTTAAAGCAAAAAACTATAAATGGATCATGAGGATTGAAGCGGGCTGAGAAGGCTCAACCCATTTGAGCACATTGTTTTTGTTTAAGTCCGACTCAATTCGATCCATTTTTACGACTTGTTGCACGAGTCTTAACTAGTCATTTGTTTTTTTTTTCTTTCTAATGTAGCTATTCACTCCCTTTCTTGTCATTGCATAGTTTGAAACATTAATATTTTGATTTAGTATTCTTAAAAAATTATAAAAAAAATGCATCATGTTAGGTATAGTTTATGATAAGTCTAACAAGGTCTTTGTAATTATATTTTTTTATTGAGTACGAATCAATAAGGAAAGTCAATATGATTTGTGTAAATAATAAAAAGTCAACATTTAAACAGAAAAGAAAGTACTTTATAGTTTAAAATAATGTGAATATAACATTAATGGAGAAGAAAAAACTTAATAAGCAAATCCTAATAAATTTGCTCCTAAAATTATTTGTAATATTTTGGATTTCACTTGCAATCAATTTGTTACATTTTAAATATTTATTCATCTTAATCATTTTATTACATTTTCATATTTTTTTAAACTGAACAATTTCATATTCTATGTTGTAAATAAGAGTGATTATAGTCCTTAATCTATGACTAAAAAATACAAGTAAAAAAGAGGTTATATAAAAAAGGGGTAAAATTGGAATAATGAGAAATGACTTGAAAAATCAAATTTTGGTTTTGAGACAAAAAGCAAAAGCCGAATCAGCTTTTTTTTTTTTTGGCCAAGGAAAAGCCGACTCGACCTTATGTGTTGGTATGTTATATTAGTTTCTTTCACTCAACTTTTCAGTCTTATGTCCTTTATTATAAGTGTTAGATTCTATATGTTATAAATAAGGATCAACACATAGATTGGACTATCTTAGTTTCTAACCTTCTCTCTCTAGATTTCATGATCTCTCTTAAAAATCTCTTAATTTTCTCAATTGTGATCATTATCCAAATTAATTCCATTGGAGTTCTTGAGGGCAATAAAGACATATAGGCTATACCGTAGACATAGCCCAACTACGAATGAACCACATACATCATTGTGTTGGTTTGCATTGTTTCTTTATTGCTCAAATTAGTGTTTTTGTTGTTGTTGCATTGATTACGTTTTGAATCTTAATTGTTCAACTCAATTCTTGAGACTAAAACCTTTGAAACTTAGATAGTGGGGGCTTTAATTCTTCATTATCATTATAAAATAATCCACACCATTGCCTTTATTTGTCCTTGGCATTTTATATTTTTTTCTAATAAAGTAAATTTTTAATTCTATTATACTAGTGAATTAATGATACTATTTCATATAATATATCAATATCTAAGATAATTCAAATTATTAGTGAGTTGTTGTGTATAATCATTGCTTTAGCCTTTAAGTACTAATTAAATTTAAATTCTCCAGATTTGCGCATTTACACTATCAATTAATGTTCTTGAATCCTGATTTACTCACTTGCACTGTATCTTCTCAAATAAAGAAAATAAAATAATCACAAATATATTCATAATAATTCACGTGTTCCCAAAATTAAAAAAATTATGCTGACCTGTACTCCACTTTCTCGACGTTTCTCAGTTCTGATTTCTCAGATTACTTTTAAATAGCAAACATCACAATCTCATGTTCTCAAACTAATTCAAATCAAATCTTAAAAAAATGGCTGTTTTCCTCAGCTTCTTCTTCTTCTTCATTTTGTTCTCATCTGCTAACGCTGCTTCTCCTTCTTCTTGTGAGCAATGTGTCCTTGCTAAAGCTACTTTCTTTCGTACCTCTAAAGCTCTTTCATGTAAGGGTTTTTATTTTTTTTTTTCTAACTGATTTTCTTGATTTGTTAAAGACCCAGATGAGCTTTTTGTTTATTTTTGCATAATTTGAGCATAACCCAGATGATATATTGTCAAAAAATGAAGTGGGTAACATTTGATTTGTTGAAATAATGCAGCTGGAGCTTGTGGGTATGGTCCTTTAGCTCTCAATTTCTATGGTGGACATCTTGCTGCTGCTCACCCTTCTATTTATAAAAAAGGTGAAAGTTGTGGTGCTTGCTTTCAGGTATATCACATCTGCTCACTAATCACTTCCTTCACTTAAAAATCAAGCCGTTTTTGCGTGCTTTATATATATTTGGTGCAACTCAATTTTTTAGTTGAAACAGAAGCAAGAATTTTGTTCATTTTGTTTAATCTTTTATTTTTTCTGTTGCAAATGAGCTATATTCTGACTGTCTGAGTAAGATTTTGCATCTTACACTACTATGTGGATCTAAATATTGTCCGCATTTTCTCTAGCTTTTGCTCTTTTTTTATGTTCTAAAGTAATTCATTTAGGAATTATTGTTTATTTTATTTGATTTTTTAGGTGATTGTCAAACGCAATTTCAATGCAAGTTAAGTTGCATTTAAAATAGTAAAGGGTGGTTGTTTTTATTGTTAAAGGAAAAACATGCAACTTTACACAGATAAAACGTAATTTAACAATTTATTTTACGTTAGTTGGTCTATTTTAATTGAAAACCAAAAGAGTTACTTTAAATTTTTGGCTTTATTAAGTGGACTTGCTCATTGAAATCTGTTATATTGTATAGAGAAATCAACACTTCAATGACACATTTTAAACCCATCATAAGGTTTTCTAGTGACTAGTATATGACAAGTCAGATTGTAGACTATGATTTTGACGCTTCAATTTCAATTTAGGTGCGTGTAAAATTAATATTTAGACGTTGACACCTGGGCATGTACTAGTATCCAACATTAGTAGTATGCTTTCTTAGTTACTCCAAGTTCTAGATTATGTGATGTGATATATTGTGTTGAGCAGATAAGATGCAAGAAAAGTGGTCTTTGCAAAGGAACAGGAACAAGTATAATTGTGACTGATCTCCACCCTGATAAGACCAACACCACAGATTTTGTGCTAAGCAGCAGAGCTTACAGGGCCATGGCTTTACCTGGAAAGGACACACAACTTTTACAGCTTGGCATTGCCGACGTCGAATATAAAAGGTGAAACCATTGATTTTATCATTCTATACTTGTGGATGCAAATGTTATAGAACTTGCATTGCATTGATTTTTGATTTGCTACATGTTTTATGAACTGACTAAAATATTGTTGATTGATTTTTGTTTCCGGAGATTTTAACTTAATTTGTGTCTGCTATTGAATCTTGATTGCAATACTTTCATGAGTCCAGCTTGAGTTTGACAACAAAACAACATTTCATTAACCCAATGCTATTACGTAGCTCCCATCTAAGCGGATTTTGGGTCGGATATACGCAATACCGTTGTTAATTATATAACAAAGAAATTGATTTTGATTGAACCTTGGTAGCAAACATGATGTGCAATTTCACATAAATTAGGAGTGAACATATTTTGGTGGATCATTTTAGTATAGTCCGTTATAATTCAAAATCAAAGAACTATAAATCTTTGGCTATAATTTAATAAATAGCTCCAATTTAAATGAGAGGGTCAGATGTATGTAATAATGCAACTATGGTGCAAAAAAAGGGACATAAGGAGTAAGGTACATTTCAATTTACGTTCTCTATTCATTTTCTAATTAGTACTCCAATAGACCTTTGATGGACTATTTTTTTCTCATGCGTGGTATCTGCTCATTAATCTTAATCATTGTAAAAAGATACCTTCCTAAAGTTTAGGCAAGAGATTGATCTTCTTGCTGTGTTGATAACCAACAGATTATCATGCATGTTTTTACTTTACTTTCTTTTTGGTTCGACTAACACTCGAATTTCTACACAACGATTAGAATTGACTAATAAAGTAATACTAATACAGTGATATTGAATTCGCTTATTCGCATCAGGGTACCCTGTGTGTACAAACGTAAAAAGTTGGCTCTCCAGGTGGAAAAATTCAGCAAACCTTCCAACTATTTGGCCATCAAAATCCTCTACCAAGGCGGTCAAACCCCAATCCTAGGAGCTGAAGTAGCTTCGGTGAGTTGCAAAGTTTACATATTCCGATCCCTATATTGGTTGTTCTGGTCAAGTAGGTGTTGCAAAATAACCCATATGCGATCCTACATCGAAAAATTAGAGAGAAGTTGACAAACCCAATATCAATAGTCTACTTCTATAACCTATTGGTTTTAGGGTGGAATCTCATTGGGTTTGTGTGCAATTAATTTTCCTCATATACGGATTTTGCTGTGTACAAGCCCAATATCAATAGGGTCATTCACTAATTTTGGTTATTAGGAAGAGTGTTTATTTCCTTACATGTGTTTATGTACATAAACATTTGCCAAAAATAGTCTCATATGAGTTTTTTCCGATGACTTTTGGCTATATTTGTGTATAGGTTGATCAACCAAGTACCTGGGTTTCGTTGAGTCGAAACTATGGTGCAGTGTGGGACACAGACAAAGCCCCAACCGGGAAACTAACATTCAGGTTCATAATAAACTCGGGCTTTGATGCTCAGTACTTCTATACTAATGATGGAGTTTTGCCTGCAAATTGGAAACCTGGTGTCATATACAACTCTACTGTCCAAATCAACAACATTGGCTTCATTGGTTGTACTCCTAATTGTAAACCATGGAAATAGACAGTTATTCACGCGTGCGTGTGTTGATCGCCTCTAGCTCGATGTAGTGTTGGCTGTTGTGTGTTATTGTACGGAGATTTTAGTGTAGTGAGTTGAAAATTGTTGCTAAAAACAGCAAGAGAGGGGGTTTTAGTGTTGTGTGTTTCATGTCTTGTAGTTTTGTTATATGAAACTCGTATTCAGTGTTGAGTTCAAGTTATGTAATTCTCTTGCTTAATACTACTACAATTACTTCTTTCAAGACCTTAATTTAGGCTCTGATCTTTAAACTTATAATTAATTCAATTACAAATCCGACAATTCATTTTTATTCTTGATAATTGTTGATACTTTGTCCCTTTTAAGTCATTTACGAATGATCCGTCCTATTCATTTTGTATTATTTTTATTTGTGGATAATGATACACCATATTTTTTTAATTAATCTCATCCATATATTTTTTAACTTTATTTTTATTTATATAATTATTCTATTTCTTCATTTTTAAAAAATATCTATTTTTTTTTAAAATATCTTATTTCTCTTTACTACTAATTCAAAGAAACGAAATAACACTTCCTAATAGAATAATAGTCATGAGTTATTATAGGAACCATTTGATTGACATACGCATTAATGATGGAGCACAAACTATAAATATCATTTTTATTGGGCTAACTCTCTCCCTCTCTCTCTCTCTCTCTCTCTCTCTATATATATATATATATATATATATATATATATATATATATATAACTGACTTAAATTGATTACTAATTGATAAATTTGTTAATTGGCTTGTGCACAACAAGATTCGCATAAAAGGAGAGTTCGTTGCACATTGATCCAGTAAAAGTATCATCCTAAAACCAATTGGTAATAAGAGAAATAGTCCATTCAATCCAACTTATATGTTAGCTAAGCTCTCTCTAATTGTTCAATGTGAGATCACATGTGGGTTATTTTTTCAACACTTAAAACCTTAAAATAAAACGTTCACTTATAATTTTAAAGTGATCAATTTTTTATAGTTTTAGAGTATTTATTTTGATCTCGAAGTAATCAATTATAACCTTAAAATAATAAATAACATAAAAACTTAATAAAAACTTACTTCCTTCATTTCATTATACTTTCTACTAATAATAACATTTTTTCACCGAACATATCACGTGATAACCAAGTAAGTATTAATGTATAGTGTCAAATCCGATCACTCTAAAACCAAGCGCATCCATCATTTTCACATACTTGTATCGGCTTTTAAGGTTGTACAAAAAGTTAAACAAGCAGGCCAATAGCAATGAGGGATAGGAATTAGGAACTAAGGAATCTAGGATATGGCCTTATCTTGAAATGCGGCCAACGGATTTAAAATTTTGAGCGGTCAAATCATTAATAAGGTAATCCATGACTTTTATTTTAATTTAGTGACAAAATTAATCAATTTATGAATTAAGTATTACTTCTAGTTCTTATCTTTAACAATATCAATATAAAAACCAAATGTATCTTTACTTTCCTTGGGCCATTTCATAATAACCAATTGTATGTAAGGACTTAGATGTAATCACGGTCATTCTTAGTCGATTTAAAGACTCTAAACAAAATTTAAATTATAGGTCGTAAAATCTAAAATTACATTCTATTACATTTTGGTATTTGTAAATTTATTTATCAATACTTTAATTAGTATATTTAATTTTTATCAATATATTAAAATATTGCTAAATTTTATAATTATATGAAACCAACAACTATTAATCATAAATTCAAATAGTCATTCCTTTTAAGTTTAACATTTAAACCACTATTATCACTTACCTTAATTGAATTAATAATAAAATTAGTGAATTAAAAATTATCAAGAGAGATTATATTGCTCACCTACAATAATTTATACTAGTATATCCTAATCATTCAATACAAGCCGATAATACAAATTAATTAATCAATTTATATAATTATCTTTTAAAAAATAGATTGAATGTGAATACATTTATTTTAATATTATTTCTATACATTTAATTTTGCTACACAAGACACAAAAAGTCCTCATTTTTAATTTTAACTATATAACAAAAATATAATCGAAGCCCCCTATAACTCAGGGCCCTGAGCAGTCATTATTCAAATAAAACCTTATAAAAATAAATTTTAAAAGGAGACATTCTAAAACACCATATTATTAATTTTTAGATAGTACCATTGTATTGTAACACTAATACATAGTTTTTCTTACATTATTTTATTTGTTTTTTCTTATCATAAAAGGTAGTTTCTAATGGTTTTTTCATAAAGTTTTCCATAGTTTGACTTGTTACTTGTAGCTTACAAATAACAAATTGCAAAATTATATTATAACTTGCCGTGATTCTTTTTCCTTTCTATTAATATAAATACCCAAACAATATGCATGGCTCTTCTCATTATAATCTCATTCATGCAATATTAAACCAAATAATTAATTAATGGCTTCCATTTTGATTTCATTTCTAGTTATCTTCTTGTCATGTGTTTCTGCTTCGGCTACTGCTTGTGATCGTTGCTTGCACCAATCAAAGGCCACTTACACCTCTCAAATCTACTGTAATTATATTTTACTTTCACTTTTTTTTTTTTTTTTTTTCTTGTTTAAAATTATTTGTGTAATGTTTTTATGAAATTTCCTTTTTTTTAAAGAGTTTTAATGAAATTTCTAACAAGGGGGATGAAGTTGCATTCATCCAAACCTCTTAAGCTCCACACTTCTTCATGCATTTAATTTTTAATTTTTTTCTCCAATTTACATTTTTACTATATTTTAAAAAAATCATTATAACAATTCTAGGAATGATTTATGTATATAGTGTTAATAAACAGAAAAATTCCTATTTTAGTGCTCATTGATAATTTTTTCCCAAAATAGTACTCATGTAGGTAAGGTTTAACACTGTTTTTAGTTTGGAATTTCCAAACCTCAATGTGAGTTAAAACAATTGTTGGAATATTATTTTTTTGAGAGATTGAAGAATACTTGAAAGTATCTTCGATTTTTGAGCTAACGTCGTCCTAAATATTTCAACCATACAATCCTATTTTTTTTTTCTAAATTCCCCTAACCCATATTATTAAATGATAATTTTAAACATACTTAAAGGAGAAAGCTAACTTTTAATTCTTTGTTGCGATTTTGTATCTATATAATTGTATTATAATTGATTCTATGTATCACATGTTGTATGATGTATATACCAATTATTTTGTCAATCTAATTTTTATGTTTGAAGTTTTCAAATCAAATTCAAATAAATTTGGTTAAATTTTTTTCCTTTATAAAATACTTTTTTAGAAAATAAATTTTAGTGAGGACTAGAGACTGTATTGTTTTATTTTCTAGTTCTACTTAGACCTACTATTCTTTTGGTTCACAATAAGATTTGAAGACTCCAAACCAAAATTAAAATAGGTTAGTGACATGAACACCATTTTGGGAAATATTTTTAAGTAAACACCATAATAGAAATTTTTTACTTTTTTAACTCCATTTAGGCATATCATTCCAATTCTAGTGGGACAAAGTAATATTATTCAAATTATAATGTAAAAAACTTTTTTCTCGTAAATGAAATTATCATCATCATTATACCCAGTATATCCTGCTCATAGGAACTATGGTCAGGGTCTGGGGAGGGAAGAAAGACGACAACTCATACCCATAAAAGAGAGTGCGGTCAAAATAATATACAAATTCTTGTATTGACAGTCTCACCGTGAGACATGCTTCATACTTTAAATTAGCATAATAATAGAAATTTTTAACTTATGGGCTTCTTGTTTTGAGATTGTCTCACTGTGAAACGGTCTCATACAAAAAGGTCAAGAAATAATAAGCTTGGACTTAAATTATCTTATATATTGGGCTCAAGTTAAATCTTGTACATATATTGTGCTAATTAGTGTGGCTTAATGTAGCTGGAGGATGTGGATATGGGCCCCTGGCCTGGAATTTTAATAATGGACTACTTGCTGCTGGCCTTCCTTCGCTTTTCAAACGTGGTTTTGGCTGTGGTGCTTGCTTTAAGGTACTTTCACTCTTTTTTTTGGTACACGTAGAATTAGGCAAGAGAAAGTATAGTTATGATATCCAATATTCTACTCAAAAGCAGGATTTGACCGAGAAAAAGTGACAAATAATTTATACTTGTACTTTCTTCATAGAGAGACTAGAGAAATACGGTTGATAGACAAGAAAAAGTACACTAAAATTGAATAATGTTTCTTTTAGAAAAAGTACATACTCTATTTAAAATATATTTTAATTTTTTATTTTGACTCTTTTATTTATTAAAATTTATTCCCTCATAATTTCATGCCTTTTCCTTCAATACTTGCAATTTTATGATTTAGAAATAAAATTTAATTGTATCTTTTATTTTTTGTTTGAGCTTTTTTTCTTTTCTTTTCAAATAAATACATTTATATTTGATATTTTTGGACTGCTATTATTTTAGATTTATTTCAATTTTCCTTATACAAATTAAATTTTTTGGGTTTATAATTTTCAGAAGTCATTTGGTTTCAGCTTAATATTTTTTCTTATAAATCATTTTTAATGATATCATCATATGTACAAAAATTCCAATGGAAAAATTGCAATGTAAATTTTACTAGGGAAATTTTATATGGTAACCCTGAACTATCGACTTTTACACGTGATAGACAACATTTTTTTTAAATTCCATATAATAACCTTAAACTTCTAAATTCCACATTGTAGAATAAAGGGAAATGTTTTTGTTAAATTTACGCTAATTTTCTCTAACATAATGACTTTTTTTTTCAAAATAGACGTCGTAATCACCCTAATTGGCCACATATTAGTTATCCGGTCGAAATTAGTACTATAATTTATAAAATAAAATTGTAAATCCTAATGATAGGTAAGGTGCAAGGATAGTGCACTTTGCAAAGAAGAAGGGACAACGGTGATATTAACTGATAGTGAAGGTGATAATAGAACCGATTTACTTCTTAACAAAGATGCTTTTTCGGCCTTGGCAAATTATGGGATGTCACAACAACTCTTGAACCATGGCATTGTTGACATCGAGTATAAAAGGTCAGTTTTTTTTTTTTTTTTTTTTCTCAATAACTCGTTATATTCATTTTGCTACTTGCTAGTAACGGTATTTAAACACCAGATCTAATATTCAAATCAATTATCTTTAGTGACGTATCTTGGATCGTAAATTAAAAGAATCAATGTTATCATACAAACTAAAAAAACTAGGAAGACCAAGAGTCAAAATCTTAACTTTTTTTAGGTGAAAAACTTTTTAAACGATAAATCTTATTAAGTTTTTAAATATAAGTTTATTTCAATATAATTGACTTTAATGAGTAAGCAATATTATGTTAGTTAGTACTTAGTAAGAGAATATAATCACCTCTAAAAATTCGTTATTTATCAATAAAAATAAAAATAAGTTACTATTAATTGAATCAATTTGACCAACAAAGTTAATTAGTTGGTGTTAAAAAATTACTAATTTTTCTAATACATTTATATAAATTAAGAAATTCTTACATTAGACTGACACATATATAAGTATTAATTAGTTTGTGTTATAAAATATAGGGTGCCATGTGTTTACGAGCATGAAAACTTAGCAATCCGAGTGGAAGAATACAGCCAAAGGCCTCATTATCTTGCTATAACAGTCTTATACCAAGGTGGACAAACGGAAATTACAGATATTAACATAGCTACGGTATCACTTTTTTCTAACAAACTTATGTTTATAATTAATTGTACGTTCTCTATATTGTATATTCTTTTAATTTTTAATGTCATTAACACCTAACCCTTTAATTGTATCAAAATAAGCTAAAATGGTTTCTTAAGCTATTTTGCCAAACACCCCCACAAATTTGTAAAACATTATAAATATATTTACAAAAAATGGTATTTGAAAGGAAAAGAATAATCCAACTTTTTATTGATTTTCCTACTAATTTCAACTTTTGATTCACTTGTTTAAGAATGTTGTTGTCTAAATGGCTATTGAATTTTGCAGGTTAATTGTTAAAAAAATGAAAAATATTAAAAATTAAAAGTTAAACTCAACAAATAAACTTGCTTGAGTTCATTTTTAATTTTTTCATATTTAACTTTTTTTTAGTTTTTAAATATCTTTTATGCAAAAGAACTTGTTGTATAGGTAAGATGTTACATTGGTGCATTATTATTAAGCACCCTTATAACTAGGATTATTCACGTTTAATCAAAAATTGAGATTATTATAAAAAAATCGGTAAAAAATTGGATTATTTTGAATAGAATTGGATTGTTTTTGATAATTTTTCCTATATAAAATAAATGTAATTATTTTGTTGTAATATTGTTTAGGTGGGGCAACGTGTTTGGCCGGGCTTGAGGCATAAATATGGGGCTGTATGGGAAACAAATCGTGTGCCATCAGGTCCATTGAGATTTTTGTTCATAGTTAATTCCGGGGATGGAGATTTTAATTACTATCGAACTCAAATAATATTACCAGCTGATTGGACACCGGGAGTTATTTATAATACAGAAGTACAAATTAAAGATACTGCTCAAGAAAATTGCTATCCTGAGCCTTGTGATGAAAGCACTTGGTAATTTCATTTGTAAGAAGAAAAATGTTTTTTAATCAAAAAATTGTATACAAAAATAAAATATGGTGATTGTTGAATTGCCATATACTCCTAGGCTTTAAATTAAAAGTGTGATTTAGTTTTCATATCTTATTTTTCGTATTCATCCTTTCTTTTTTTGAAAAAGAAAAATGTTTGAGTGAGGTGTGAGTTTGTATGATATAATGATGTGGATTGATGGCAAAAAGGTATTTTATGATGTATTGAAGAATATGTTATCATCATGAATTCAAGATAATTAATTATGTGTTTACTCAACTAATTATAAGTTTTTGGTTGAATTCATATTTTTGTTAATGGTGTCAAAAACATAAATTATGGGATCAAGTCCTGACATATTGTCAAGAGAACATCTCGACAAAAAGTTTAATTGATGATTAAAGTAGTACAATATGTTAATATACTTTATCACGTTCGCCTAACATAAAAGTCCTTAAAATGAAGGTGGAGGTGGATTAGAATCGAATTTGTGACATTATGTAAGATTGGCTTTTATTACTATATCAAGAAACCAATTTAGCCAAAAGTTTAAATTGTTTTTGGTAGACTCAAATGGATATGTTGTATACACTTTATCACAAGTGATCATCTTGTTTTTAAGTGGATCACAAGTGATCATCTCAACCTAAAGTTTAAGTTAATAATTAATGTATAGCAAATGTTATATACTCTATCAAATATGTTTAGTAGTACTCCCTGCATTCCTATTTGATATTTCCTTAGGAAACGTAGATGGTATGAAAACTTGAATATTTTAATGGTAGAGATATTATTTTATTGAATAATAATAAAGTTAATAGAGAAAAAAAATGGTGATGATAAACATTAAAAATATATATAAAATAAAGATGGTGAAAAAAATGATATCACAAAACATTTTAAAAATATCAAAATAAATTTAGTAAAAACATATGGGACCTTAAGCATTATCAAAATGTTAAAACAAAATTAGTGGAACATATGTGTAGACCATAAGGATTAAAAATATTAAAATTAGGATAACATTAACTAGTTATGTCAAAAAAAAATATAATATAAATAACAAAATTACTTTTTGTTTTATTATCTATGAAACAAATCAAACTCATTACTTTATGTCTTATGTTATTTTATTTTTAGCCAACAATATTTTGTGTGATACCGAACCTTGCGCATGCCGTGGTCGGACCACGACATATCAGGCCGACATATGCATATAGGTAGAAGTAGAACCTAAAACACCAACCCAAACCAAACTTAGGTAGACCACCATGTAAACATTGATGAATGAAGTAATCTTCACTTCAAAGTTTCAACATAGAAAATGATTCTAGAAAACAAGTAATATGCCAATATAACCACTTGCTGTCAGTACTTACAGAATACAGAGATCCACTTGTTTATACAGTCAACCATTCTCACTTAACACCACGCTCTTTTGTCTGACCTCCCCACAATCACACAGGTCGGTGATTCCTAAATTTCACTGTCTCCCTTTTTCTTTGTATCTTCCGTGTTATTTCTTCAATCTATTTAAATTTTAAACCTTAAAATTTTAATTAAAATTTAAATTTTAAATTGCAAACTTAAAAAAATGGAGGGTTATTACTTATTGGAATTATCTCCTTTTTATAACACACTAATAATATTAGCATCATTTTGACTTGACAAGAAATTGATTAGTTGATAACAAAATATTAATTGTCATTCTTAAGTAGAAGTAATAACAAAAGTTTTAAGAGTTATTATAATATATGAAGTAAGAATAAAGTATGGGTTAAAAAGAGATTTTACTAGTCACTTATGACATATTTCCTCTCTTCTTATTTGATATTTTTATAAGTTATGTTAAAGAAAATTAAGAAAAATTAAATCTTTTAGATCGTAAAATATTATTTTACTTATTAAATAATAAAGTTAATAGGAATAAATGTGATTTATATGCATTAAAATATACTCTATAAAAATAAAGTTAGTAGGAAAATATAGAAACCATAAATATTAAAAAATGTAAAATTAACGTGAAAACATGTGAGAAATACAAGTATTATAAAGATGTTAAAATAAAATTAGTGAAAATATATGGAGTTTATAAATATATAAATAATATTAAAATTAAGATAACTAACACCAATTATATCCAAGTCCAAAGATATAATATACATATAAAGATTCTTTAACCACTTCATCCGTTACTTAAAAAGTTTCTATTTTTTGTGCTTCAATTGTTATTGTCATAAATAATTTTTTTATTTATATCAAAAATTTTGGAAGAAAATAATCTTCTTTATCTCCATTTTAATATTTTAATAATGTTTATAATTTCAAATATTCTCCACTAACTCCATTTTAATATTTTAATATTTCTTATAGTCCGCACTTATTTTACATTAACTTTGTAAAAGTATTTTTTTATTAATTATAGTCCTATATTTTTTTCACTAACTTTTATTCAATCTTATAATCTTTACTTTTCTTCTATTAAATTTATTATTCAATAAAATAATACATTCAATATCAAAAAAAATTAATTTTTTTATAATTTTTGTAAGCATTTTTAGTGAAAACTTTTTTAAAGAATCGAGAGAGTATATACTCAAAATCAAAGTCCAACCGAGTTTACCCTGCTGTGTCTCCCTTCTCTGATCCTTCCAAACTGCTGTACAGCAATAAAATAGCTACTGTACTAGTACTCCCTATTCATTACTCTGCCAACCCAAATAATTTAAAAATTTTAAAGTAAAAATATCAGTATTACAATTATTTTTCTTCCACTATAAATATGTCACGTATTCAACGGAAATATATTCTGAAACAGAGCATTTTCTTTCAAAAATGGCAATATTTATCTACTTGTTGTTCATTCTCTTCTCATCAGCAACTGCTTGTGAACAGTGTGTTCTATCAAAGGCATCTGTTTTCTCTAAAGCTTCTACTCTTTCATGTAATTTCCTTCATCTTTACAATATAATATCCTTTATTTATTCAATTTAAAGTTTTATGATCAAAATTAGCTTAATGTGAGATTAACCCAGTAAATATTTTAGCAAATAAATAAGTGGGTAATCTTTGATTATATGATTTGATGCAGCTGGATCATGTGGGTATGGTTCTTTGGCCCTGAATTTCAATGGAGGACATATAGCAGCTGGTGTCCCTTCACTTTACAAAGAAGGTGCTGGTTGTGGTGCTTGCTTTCAGGTCAAATCTTTTCCTTAATTAATAATCCATTTTGCAACTGTTACATTTCTTATTGATGAATTAAGATATTATGTAGTCACCAGAGCTCTTTCTCTCATAGCCATGATTTTAGGACAGTATCTCATTAATTGTATAAACTGTGTACACTTCGTGTTTTTCTGATTATATGCTGGCATCGAGAATAAATCAAGTTAAACTTATCAGCAACAAATTTAATTTGCATATTAAACTTCCCCCTGATTTTAATACTATCTATGTTGCAACATTTGATCAATAAAATTCGATATTATGTTTTTCTTAATTGTTATTCGATTGATGTACAAAGTTTTGGATTAGGTACATTTATGAAATTAAATTAATGGATTTAATACATGATGAACATGAACAGATAAGATGCAAGAACAGTAAGATGTGTAGCAAAGCAGGGACTAAAGTGATAATGACTGATGTGAATAAGGGTAACAACAAAACTGACTTTGTGCTAAGTAGCCGAGCATTTAGGGCCATGGCCTTAACTGGCAAGGACCTACAACTTCTAAAGCTTGGAGTTGTCGATGTTGAACACAAGAGGTAACTTTAACTACTCATATACTATAGTCAAATGTTGTAAACTCAAATCAACATATAGAGTATGCTATTATTATTAATGGTTTATTTAATTTATATTTTTCATTTTAGCATCTAATACATTCACTTCTATTCATCTTAATAGTCTTATTTGACTGGGCACATATTTATCAATGTAATAATTCTATCATTAGTATTTCTACTAGTTGTGTATGTTTAGGAACCAAACATGATCTCAACTGACTATGTTATAGCTTATTAATTAAGAATAAAACATAAGTTAAAAGGTTTGATGAACAATGTCAAAAATCAAATGGGAGTAATAGTTTGAATAGGAGATAGTACTATTTTGATCGTAAATATCATTATTTATTCATAACTAAAAGTTATAATAAATAATTATTTCACGAAAAAGTGTGTTGAGACGAATCAAATAAGATTTTGATAGCGTAGTTTTTTAATCTGCATAGAAAATAAGAAATAAAATAATATTATTGAATTAAGTGTAACAACTAATTTAAACTGAGCATATTACTTGCATAAATCATGCATGTTTATTCTATAATTTGAATTAATAATAAATTGGACATATATAGTTCTCACATACAAATTGGAAGGTATAGAAGTATATTTCAATCATAAGACTACATGCTAAGTCATGATCTCACGGATAATGTATGCAAATTAATAAGTTGTATTATCTTATTTTATAAGGTATACTGATTTTTCATGCGGAAATCGGGAGATTTGTCATGATATTGACCATATTATTAGCTGTTTGTCAAATAGTGTGACAAACAACTTACGTCCATAAACTACTCCTATAAAGCTGTAGCCAACCAAACTTGTCCTAATAATCAATAAAATTGTTAATATATATTTAGAATGACTTTAATTATCAGCTTAAACTTATTGTTGATCAATTTCTTAATAATATACTGAAAGTCTAACATTACAAAAAAATCACATTTGAATTTTATTCACCTCTTCTTTAAGTGGATATTTAGCTTCATGTATGAGGATTGAGAAATGAATGTATTCATCCATACTTCTATCTCAATGCTTTTGATGTCATGTAAGAAAAAATAATAATAAAGAATTTAACATATCTCAAAACCTTAACCATCAGCTTAAACTTTTGATTACATTAGTTACTTTAACAATTAATTTTTAATAATTACAATAAAATTTTAATAAGTTATTTTATTATAATTCAATATATAAATCATAACCCAAAAATTACAAATCCCTATGTTCATGAATTATAATGCATATTTGAAAAATCAAATCAACACCTAGCACACATTGAATGTTAAACTGATGACTAGATTGTCCAAGATTATAATGCACATGTTATATGATATACTTGGTTTGAACTTTCAATTGAAGTATTAATAAAATTAAAACTTGTAGGTCCCTCAACTATTTACTTGTCTTATAAATATATAATACTTCCTCCGTTCCATAATACCCGCTACATTTTCTATTTTTGGCAATTTCATATTACTTGCCACATTTCTGTTTTTAGTAATAAAACAATTATTTAAAGTTCTACCTACCCCTATTTTTATCCTACTCTATAATAAAATACTATATCATACTCTATAAAGTAACCTAATAACCTATTTTTCCTTTTTCTTTTTCAATTAACAATAATAAAATACTATACTCTATAAAGTAAACAATCAGCTACAGTGTAGGTCAATCACTTTTCTTAATTTCCGTGCCTATGTAAATGTAGCGACTAAAATGGAACGGAGGAAGTAGTAAATAATTTTCGAACATTTTGTTCAGAGAATATATAAACTATATTATATACTTCATAATACTTAAATCTTAGTGATTAAATTAAATGAACTACGGTTTTAAATGATGGGAAGTTATTGTGGATATCCAACTTTAAAATAGACTTATGTATAGCAGTACAAGAGTATGTCTAGTGGGTTTCTGATCAATTCGTTTTATCACTTTTGGGTGAAAAAAGATGGGTTTCGCCACCTCTTTCTCTCTTGTACAAGATGTGTAAATATTATCAGTGATCTCCTCTTATTTTCACTTCTCCTTTCACCGTAGTTTGCCACTTTTTCAATAATAGGTAATCTCTATTTTAAAGGTGATAAATAATTATTATTTTATTTATTATCATCCACTAGACATGCGCTAAGTTATATATATATATATATATATATATATATATATGTATATATATATATATATATATATATATATATATATATATATATATATATATATATATATATATATATATATATATATATATATATATATATATATATATATATATATATATATATATTAGTTTTTATTACACATAGAGAGAAACAAAGACTTGTTTTATATTGCTATATAGTAATATTAGAATTTAATTTTGACATATTTTTTTTCTCATATTTGTAACATTATTTATATTAGGATACCATGTGACTACAAAGACAAAAGTTTGGCAATCCGTGTGGAAGAAAGTAGCAAGAATCCAAATTATTTGGCTATTAACATTCTCTACCAAGGTGGTCAAACCGAGATCGTTGCAATTGATGTTGCTGAGGTATATTTTAAATATTGTCCATTCAATTTATATCATTGATATTATATTATTATATTGTGTAAATATTAATTATCATTATTATTATATTAACAATTTTCTAATCTATGTACTAGCTGTATAGGCGAACATAAATAAAATTAGTAACTACTTGAAATTTGATTTTGAATATTCTCTAAAATATTATTATATTTACCTATTTAGAATAAATTTATAATAATTATTAAATTAATTGTCTAAGGCTAGCTATATACTAGGTACATAGGTTAGAAAATTTTTTATATTATTAACGTATAATTTAGTTATAAATAGTTAAATATTTGTAATTTTTGGAGAATTAAACTTATGATTTTATTTACATTGTTTAGGTTGGTTCATCAAATTGGATATTCATGTCGAGGAAGTACGGAGCAGTATGGGAAACAAGTAGGGTTCCTGGGCCAGGCCCATTACAGTTTAGATTCGTTGTGACTGCGGGCTTCGATGGCAAGTATATTTGGGCTGAAAATGTTCTTCCTGCAAACTGGAAGCCCGGTGTAATTTATGATTCTAAAGTCCAAATTGATGACGTTGCATTAGAGGGTTGCACCACTCCATGTTCTGATTCCCATTGGAATTAACTTTTTTCTCACTCTGTATAGGATATTTTTTTAGGAAGAATATTTTATATATATATATATATATATATATATATATATATATATATATATATATATATGAGACTAAGTAAACGACAACTTACTAGCAAAACAACACTAATTTTAGTACAATACCCAAAAAAAAAGCTCACAAAATTATAACTAGCTTATTTGGTTTAGTCCAATATTATATGTCTCATTTCTTCCCAAAATTTTTTTTTTAATTACATATTATTTTAATTAGAGCATATATATCAGTTTTTTTCATATAAGCTTATGAGTTTAATTCTCGTTAACTCTTTCTCTTGACCCTCCCTTTTCTAATATATGTATGACATGAGCAATAGGTATATTTAACCAATTAAAAAGATTTTTGCCCTAAATAAAGACAAAATTCAATTAGTATCTTACAAAAGTCGGTGGATTATAACCGACTTTTATTTTATTAGTAAAAGGTGGTACATTATATTTTTTATTTTAAGTAATGTAATCAAATTGCAAACTCTCTTTCTTTGATGTAAAATCTATTGTGTTTGCATTTAGTAGATTTGATCAAGCATAACTAACCCAACTAAATAGTGATTGAATTTGCTGGGCATTATTTACGCTTAAACAAAGGACACGTAATCATACAATTAATTGACTTGACAATTTATTAGAGCGTGTATTTATAAATTTTTTTCGTTTCAAAAAAAAAATTATACACATTTACATGACATAATTTTTACTTGTTAAACCTTAAAATTTAACCTAATAATTCACCAAAGCATGCATTTACACGGCATATTTGATTTGATTACTTTTATTCTCGAATTTTCAACTATTTAATTTTGTTTTATTCTCTCAGACATAGCATTATGTTTGAATAGAGTATAGGATGGAAAGAAAAAAAAAAGAAAAAGAATAGGAATAGCGAAGAAATGAAGGGAAGAGAAATAGAAGAAGATAATTTATTTGTTTATTTATGAGGAAAATGGAAGGAAGAGAAAGGAAATAAGAAAAATGAAATTTTGGTACTTAAAAATAATAGAAGGAAATTACATAATTTTATTCAGAATAGAAAGCAAAATGGTAAAGCGAAATCATTTTCATCATTTTGATATTCAATTTATCATTTTCCTTCTAAATAACTCTAAAATTGAAAAGATTTGAGTGTTCAACAAAAAATATATAAAAGACAAAACCCCTTCAAATCAAATCCTCTCTTTCCTTTCCTTTCCTTTCAAAATCCTCAATCCAAACACAATATAAAATCCAAGAGTAATAAATTCATAATATTATATTATAAGGTTTTACAATGCATCAGATAAGAGTCAGTCAGGTTTAAATAAAAATGGGTTGCATCATGCTATACTTTAAGAAATTGAAAATGGACTCAAATGGATTGGACTTTATGACCTGACCATGACTCAACCTTCCTGCATGTTACTTACCTACTCTTCTTGTACAAGATTGTCTTACTATGAGATAGACTCATATAATTAGCTTATTTTTGTAATTGATTAATCACTTTAAGATGGGATGTGATCACTTTAACATACTAAAAGTATATGGATTAGTCTAAATCCTAATAGAGATATTGTCACCTTGATACCGTATCATTTAACAATTTGTAATTACTTCTCAAAATATCCATCTTGAAATACCTCTTGGAGATGATCAATGTCATTGCTTTGAACCCCATTGCACTTTCCTTTATCCTGAATCATAAAAAGATTTCTTTTCTTGGATTATACCATAATATTGCTTCTAAGTTATTATGACTTATTGTTAAGAATATTGCATTGCATGATCCATGGAAATTGCAACAAAAACAGCATATGATCATTTGTGTAGGAACTACGAACCATCTTACTCATGATGATGATGAATGTCAAAGAAATTTAACATCAACACATTCATTCCCATGGTTAATAAATTTATATTTTTACGAATCAAATCGATTCAAGTATATTTAGGTACCAGCTAATAATTTTTCTAAGCCCAAAAATAGTGATTATAAATAAAAATGAAGTGAGCATGCATAACCATTATTGTTATGTATATGTAAATTGATCAAACACAAATTCATTTTTAGTTAATGATCTTCCACCAAAGTCCAGAAAAGAATATTACATAATAATATAATGTGTCATATATATGCACTTAACAAAATGGGTGGTATGTGTCAAGGAACCAACTCAACCAAAAGCTTAAGCTAATGGTTGAGGCCCCAGGATATGTTATATACTCTAACACGCCCCCTCACACGAGACCCCATTGGGCTAGAAGTGTGGATGCGCATAGGCGCTGAATATTCCACTTTAAATGAGGGGTGGTTGAGATTCGAACCCGTGACCTCTCACGTTGGCTCTGATACCATGTCAAGGAACCAACTCAACCAAAAGCTTAAGCTGATGGTTGAGGCCCCAGGATATGTTATATACTCTAACAGTATGGGATTACACATGTTACTACAACACAATTTCAAAATCCGATTGTTTCTGAATTGTTTGGTTGGTGAATTGATTAAGAACTTAATCCCTTCATTTATAATTAATCAGAAATTAAGTGTTGGTGGAAGCCTGTCTTTGCTATCTTGTTAAGCTATGCAGTAAGATCTCTGAAGAAGATGGCTATTCCTGTAAAATGCAACAAGGGATTAGCAGGCCCGGAATGTTTTTTCGGAGACCCATTCCGACGTTCAAGTCAGTATCAATTTGAGACAAATTGCCTAATAGGTCCTTCCAGGAGCACTGTGACTGTAAGGTGAATTACTACTTAGGACTTATTTTGACGTGAGGTCTTTTAGGATTAATATCTGACAAATGTTCTATTGAAGATTATTTTGCACAATATTAATTACTCTCTTGGATTTAGGATTGTGTAATTACTGTTCTTTTAAAAATCAACGTGAGTCCATGAAAATCAGATGTAATAACTCTTTTGCAATAAATTATTAAGAGTTCTTTGTATCTCTCTTAATAGTAGAAATTCATTACCTCATTTATGTGCTCCTTGATGTATATTTATAGTCTATCATTGCGCATGTAGAACATTCTTCTGTTATTTCATCAATCTCCAAAATTCCATTGCATGACACTGTAGTTGTCTTGGACGTGCCAAGTTCTTCTTTATTTTGGTGATTTTTCCTTTATTTTATATGGCGCTCTTTGTTTCTCTTATTAACATGCGTCTCACTAGCTTATGATGATCTTCTATAATTGACAAGTGTCTTCCAATAGCACGTAACATTCTCATACACTAATATTACCAACGTATGTTCAATGCTTCATCAATCCTCCCAGATGAATGTTATCAGATTACCTAGTAATCTTACTAATTTCTCTCACATTAACATTAAATTAATCCTCCCAGATAATTTTCTGCTAAAATTACTTCTAACTAATATTTTACATATACACCAATAACTTAATTTAAGGTGTTGGTCTTGTTTGAGATTATTTCACCATGAGACAGATATAGATAATTAGTCTATTTTTCTAATTAATTATCTTAAAAATTTTAAACAACCACTTAAACACACTAAATATACATATGTCAGCTCAATAAAAATATCTAACTATTAAGATTGCGTTATTTAAGAATTTGTGAATTTAAAACTATCATTATCCTTGAAATAAACCAATGGGTAATTGTCAAAGACAGCACATTATAATTAGTTGGTGCCCACCAGCAAAAGCCAAAATTAAGTGGCTTGCGTTACAATGTATCACCTTCATCTTTCGTATATTTTTTCCTTTATTCGCCGCGTTTGCTCAATTTTGGACCGTCTTTATCTTTCTTTCCCACAACAAACTAACTAGCAGTACAAAATTCATAATGACGGATGACACAAACATTTACCCATATCAGCAAATCTCAGATCAGAATGTCTCACTATGAAACTGATCCATACAAACAGTTCATTAATAAAATAGAATTTTAAAAAAACAATGAAATTTGATTTCACATTTGTACAAAAAGCAGTTTTTTTAAAAAATAGTTGGAGCTGACTCAATTAAAGTCGTCTCACGATGAGACGACCTCAATAAAGAATTAGTAAACGGTTATTAGAGCATCATATTTTTTAATTGAGGAGGCTTGAGAAAAGTTTCCTATCAACAAAGAGATAAAATTAATCGTATTTATAGGTGATGAGAATATATTAAATCTTTGTTGCTAAGATAAAAGGGCAAATCATCAATGACTATATTGTCTCAGAATTCCCCCTTATCATACAATTACATGATTTTATGATTATAATAGATAGATAGAGAAATAACTTGAAATACAAGGAAAAACCACATTTTTATTGTAGTTAATCATTCTTTTATTATTAGTTGATTTTCACTTTGTAACTTAGATATTATTATTGTATAGTATAAGTAGCATACTATTAACATAGTGTTTGTATATAAAATGTTTTCTATTTATTGTTTTACTTAGTTACTCTAAAAGTCAAAAACCATCTAATAAGTGCAATGTTATTAATGGAAGAAGGTTATTTTATCAAAAAAAATTTAGGTTTTGCAATCAACATTAACAAAATCGCTCAAATATCATATCGCATTCTTCACCTAAAAATCATTTTACCCATAAATTCTTAATTTTCCTTTGACTCACTTATGGCCTAAGTTTACAAGCTAGATTAAAGAAGTTCCCACGAAAAGAGTGTTAATTCATCGGAATTAAAAAAATAGAACTTTTTATTTGGTAGATAATTCTATATTATTCTATTGAATAATAAATTTAATATAGGAAAAGTAGGGACCATAAACATTTAAAAAATATTAAAATAAAGTGAGTAAAAAAATATGGAAATTAAAACTATTAAAATAAAAACTTTAGTGGAAAACATGTAGAGATTATAAATAATATATAAAAATGTTAGAACGGAGTTAGTGGACTATTAAAATACTAAAATGAGGATGAGTAAGGTTACTTTTGTCCAAAATTGTAATATAAATAGAAAAATTTTATATAAGAACAACAAATAAAACAAACTCAAAATATATGACTTTATTTTAAGTAGGTAGGAATCTGATAAAGAAATTTTTTTTTTTTTTTTTGAGATAGATTAAAGAAACTATTATACACATACTTGGTTATTAGTACACCATATCGCCTGTTTTTTAATCCTCTACCTACCCTAAAAACTTCTATATATACAATACTATACTTGTTACCTTAATCGCAAAATACATCAAACTAATTATACAAATACAACACGATAATTAATCTTCATAAAATGGCTCGTTCCTTGGTCTTTATGTTCATCATGCTCTTCTACATCACAAGTTCAAAAGCTTGTGATCGATGTGTTCATCAATCAAAATCTGCGTACTTCTTCCATGATTCACCACTTTCATGTAAGTTTATCAACCTTAATTCGTCTGTCTCTGTTTATTTTTATTTCATTTTTGATTATTTTGATTATATTAACGCACAATTGAGGAATGACCCGGATAATAAAATAGCGTAAAAACAAGTGGGTAATTGTTAATTTATTGGTTTGATGCAGCTGGTGCATGTGGGTATGGATCTTTGGCTTTGAACTTCAGTAGAGGATTTATTGCAGCTGGTGTTTCTTCATTGTATAAGAATGGTGCTGGTTGTGGTGCATGTTTTCAGGTATATTCTTTTACGCCAATTTTTCTAATTCCTACCATATCTTTGTATATTTGGGTTAGTCCAAAGTCTAAACATATAATATAGTCCTACGTAAAAGTAAAACAACAAATAATTTACTAGTAACTCTCTCCCTGTGTGTTAACATGTAGAAATCAATTTAACTTAGTGTTAACATGTAGAAATCAATTTAACCAAAATATTAAGTTGAGTTCCTCAGAATATGTTAAATAATTTAACATGTCTTCTCATACGAGTGTCAAATGGGCTAGAAGTGTGAATGCAGTGCACTCCCTTTATACAAAATATCATAATTTAATTTTGAGGGGCGGTTCAGATTCAAACCTGTGACTTTTTTGTCACATTGGCTCTGATACTATATAAAGAAACCAACTCAACCAAAAGCTTAAGCTAGTGGTTGGAGCCCATAGGATATAACTCAAATATGTGAGAGTTTTTTAAGTGAAATAGTCCGAATTCAAAATACTGAAGCAGTAATCTCTTTGAGCAGATAAGATGCAAGAACACAACTTTGTGTAGTAAAGCAGGGACTAAAGTGGTAATGACTGATTTGAATACAAATAGCAAGAATGATTTTGTGCTAAGTAAAAGAGCTTTTAAAGCCATGGCCAATACCGGAAAGGATCAAGATGTTCTAAAGCTTGGCATTGCTGACGTGGAATATAAAAGGTGATATATAATTTTATAAAACTTTATGTGATCTTAGTTTATACTTTAAATTTTATATTTTTTTCTCCATGTTAATTGATGTTTATTGCTTTGAGATGATTTCGTGTTATTACCAAAATTTTCAATGAAATTGACAAAATATATGTTAAATTATGAACTCCATCAACGACTACCATCCCGAGGAAGGGCTCGATATAGAGACTTATATAGTGTACATAACATATTTAATTTATCGATGTAGGATAAATCACTCCAACAAGATATATCATAGAAATAATATATTAATGAAATAATAAAAGTCAAACTAAGAAAATTCAATCATAAATAATAATTTTGGGTTTTTTTTGTCTATTGTAAATCCTTAAAAATTTTCTTTAATGCATGTGATAATAATTAATTTAAATATTTAATTATGCAATTTTTTTATATGTTTTAAAGTCAAATTATAAGGACTCAAAATTTAAAATCACCCTATTTAAAAATTAATACAAATTTTTATAAGTAAAAACTAGTTCATAATTTCATAGTAGATGATTTATAAAGTTTTTGAATGTGTAATAGGATACCATGTGATTATAAAGGTCAAAATTTGGCTGTTCGAGTTGAAGAGTCAAGCCACAATCCTGGTTACTTGGCAGTTAAAATTCTCTACCAAGGTGGTCAAACTGAAATTGTAGCAATTGATATTGCTCAGGTAAATTCATGACAATGCGTAGATTTTTATAAGATATAATTAAAAATTATAAAAAAATAATATTAATAAAATTTATATTAAGATAAATCAAATAATATTTCACTTGATTATGTTTTAACTTATAGATTAAGAATAAAGTATAAATCAAGAATGATTGATTAATAGCGTAAAATCTCAAATTAAACATATGAAATGAATCCCAAGAGGTACATAGCATATATTGTAGCTTAATCCATGAATCATGATATAGTTTATAACATATTTAGGGCTTAGTCATCTGTTTACTTAAGTTTAAGTCAGTCTCTTAGCATAGTATCAAAAGCTTATGTGACGGAAAGGTAAAAAAAATCTCTTTCACCTTTCATTTTAGAGTAAAATTTTTATCATCATATATATAAGGAGAACATCTGTTGCATTCAAATTTCTAGTCCAAATGTCTCTTGTATGAGAGGGTGTGATGGTATATATAAAACATCCCAAGCTTTAAACAACCAATTTACATTTTTAGTTGAGTTGATTCCTTGGCAGTAGACACTTATACTTACCTTTCAATTTCATCAAATACATATAAATATAGCTACTATATAATTACCAATACAATAAAGGAAAAATACTAGGAATAATACAACATTTTGCTTATTTCCCTATAATAATATCAACTCTTGATTAATTATAAATAATACTAACTTAAAAAGATGATTTTCTAGAATATCCCTAACTTGTTAAAAATCAAACTATAAGAAATTATATGACAAAAAAATTGGTAAATTAGTTAATATACTATAAGTTTTTATTATTCAAAGAAAAAAAAACCCAAGTTGGTATTTTTCATGATTAATCAAAAGTTTGTATTATTGTAGGAAAATTACCAAAAAATTTTATTATTCACAGTAAATTTTCCTATTATAAATAGCATAAAATTATTGGTCAATATGGAAAAAAAATTTTATTGTTTTCCCGGTAATATATATAGGAGGGTGCACCTAATTGGACTTTCATGAGCCGAAATTATGGGGCCGTGTGGGACACAAGCCGGGTACCAAATGGGCCTTTGCAGTTCAGATTTGTAGTAACATCGGGTTACGATGGCAAGTATATTTGGGCCAAAAATGTCTTACCTGCAGACTGGAGGCCCGGTGTTATTTATGATACAAAAGTCCAAATAACTGATATTGCTGAAGAAGCCTGCTCTCCTTGTGATGATACCAAATGGAAATAATGGAATTGCTTGGCATACATCCCTTAATTTTTATGTCCTTATGTACTCATATATCAAACTTACGTTTTCTTGTTCATAGAATAAATTTAAACAAAATCAATACAATATATTTGATTATTTGTAACTTGTGACCGTCAATCCTTGTAGGATCAGGGTATTGTTGTTGTGTTATATTAAGAATATTTAATTATTTAACTTTTGTTACCAACAATTTACAATACTTTGTCGATTAAATTTTTTTCCGATATGATTGATATTTTAAATTTTAATTTTTAACTTTTGATAATATTGTTAGGATCTCAATCATCAATTTACCTTTTATTTAAGTTGATTTCTTGACAAAAGATTACGAATTTAAATTTAAACCACTTTTAATCCAAAGAGCTCTTATATGATTTTTAAGAGTTGCTACACTTTTGTTTTTCACGCTATAAAATGTGCAATTTTAATCTTTAATTTTCTATATGATATAAAATTCTAAAAAATTAATATTTATTATGAAAATATGCATTAAGACTAATCAAACAAGATCTCAATTGACTATGTTTTTATATTATACATGGAGAAATATATATGAAATAAGATCAATTGATAAACAATGATTATTAAACTATTAAAAACTTAACGAAATATAAAATATCATGATATTTCGAGAAAATTTGAAAAAAATAAGATTTTTTAATAAATTTAATCAAAAAAAAAAGCTTTAGCCAAACTTTATTCCCAAAATAAGCGTCTTTGGCCCCAAAGCTAGGCTCGGTATGTAATCGCTGTTACTAACAACGAGTATAAAGAAATTGTCAAAAAATTTAGTCACGGGTAAAGTCGTTGTTACTAACAGCGACATATGGGTTGACTGGTCAACTATAAAGTCGCTGTTAGTAACAGCGACCTTACGCGTGCTTAAATACTGAACCAAAGGTGAAATGAGGAAGGAGGAAGAAGACTGCTGTATTTAGGCACGCATAAGATCGCTGTTATTAACAACGACTTTATAGTTGACCAGTTAACCCATATGTCGCTGTTAGTAACAGCGACTTTACCCTTGACTAAATTTTTTGACAATTTCTTTATACTCGCTGTTAGTAATAGCGCTTATGTATCAAGCCTAACTTTGAGGCCAAAAACGCTTATTTTAGGAATAAAGTTTGGCCAAAGCTTTTTTTTATTATTTAAGTTATTAAAAGGTCTGATTTCGATTGGTTTCATTAACAAATACAAACCTCTAGCACAAAATTGTACTTATCCACTTTAAATGGTCAAGTGTCGGCTCAATGTTGTCCACTTTTTGAATTGGGCTTAAAAGGTAGGTAAATATGGCCCATCTCAGCTTGTTGTCCACCAAGGCTTAGTCCTTCCTAATGTTTTGGTGCTTGAGATAAGATGATAAAAAACCGTATACTACGAACCACGAGTGACGAGAATATTCCAATAATTTGGATGTCGGGTGATAAAACTATTTATTATTCGTTCAATTAGTTTTATATAGCGTTTTGATAAATGACTGTTGCTTATTTAGTTTTATAAAGCTTACTAACTAATGGTTTTAATTGTTTTTATTAGCTTTTAAGTTAGCTAGATAAGTTAATTATTTAGGTAAATATTTAATAAAATTAGGTATTAATTATTGTTTGTTTGTTGGAGAAAAGTAGACAAATAAGCCAAAAAGATAATCAAAAAAAGTCAATATAGCAAATTTTTAATTTAAGCGTAAAACTTAACTTTAATTATTCACTAAATATTTTTAAAACTTTTTGATCAATAAAAATGTCAAAAATCAAATCTTAAAAACCAATTATATCAAACAACCTAATATTTAAATTTTAAGCATTATTATTTATTATTTATTATTTATTATCTTAACTCTTACAAAAAAAATTAAAATATAATAAAATAAACTCTTTAATTAAGAGATTTGACATTTTATTATATAATAGAAATTTTATTGATAATTATTGAAAGTGTACAAGTAGCTATTATTTGTTAATTTGGTTTAATCTGTTAATCTGGTTTATATATTTTTTCTTGAATTTAGTGTAATTTATATTTACCGTTTAGATAAACCAAAATATTTTGAACGACACTAATTTATATAGACATTGAAATTTCCTTAAATTAGAAAAATCGCCTTTTGTTTGATCACAATAATTTTAGCATTTTTTTTAATTTTCATTTTATTGAAATTGTGAGGCTTACAAAAAATAAAGGAAGGTAAATATTTTCAATCAAGTAATATTTATTAAGACCCTTAAAAAATTTAAAAATCTTACATAGTTTAGAAGTTGTCCATCTCCTTGGTGATTCTATAATTCCGCAAGTTGTTAATATCTTAAAAATACTTCCCATTCCCACAATGCGGATCTAGGGTTCCGAGTCTCAGAGGGCACTAATTAATGGAAGAAGTTTTGTTAGAGTTTTATTTCTAAAATTATCCCTACTTGCTAAAATTTTAAATAAATTTTAAATACGACATAGCATGAAAGAAAATAAATCAACTGACCTAATTATAAAAATGAGATAAAATAAATAAATAAGACAAAATTACTAAAATTAGAGAGTATTTATTATCAAAAGACTTCAGTATCAATTTTACACTTTTACTCTTACAAATAGAAAAGTTTACTTTGAATTTTAAAAAAAAAACGCCTTGGGGCACGTGATTCCGTGGGCTCCAACATAGCTCTGCCACTACATTATTTTGAATATTAATATTTTAAACTAGTTGTGGGCCGTGTGCTACGCACACGGTCCTTCAAGTTACACTTTTTTCGTTTTCATATGTTGTTCTCTAATAGAAATTTATGAATTTTAGTGTCAAACTTTAACCATGGTTTCTCATCAATCTATATGAGAAAAGATATTCATTTGCTATCTTGATAAATTCATCTCAATATATATTTTCTAAATATCAATTTTTTATAATTTTTGAAAAACTCACGATTAAAATTCTTTGACTTTTAAGTTTTCAATTTCAATCCAACTTTTTATATGAGAAAAGAGTATTTATTAATATATATTAATATTAATATTGATTATTAATATTAATTAATATTAACAAATATTAATAATAGATACTTCTTCCGTTCCTTTTTGTTCGTCCAATTTACCTTTTGCACGTATTTTAGCAAAGTTTAAGTGTTAATATTTTTAAAGTACGCATTATAAGAAATTATAAAAATTATTTATTATAAAACTATACATCAAGACAAATCTAACTAGATTTTACATGAATATATTTTATTTTTAATATATATTTCAAAAATTTATTTTAAATTTCTCTCTCTTAAAGTGGATAAATTTAAAATAGACAGAAAAAACTAGATAATAGAAAACTTTCTATACAAACTCTTCTTAGAGACCAACTATACGCGTAAAAAGACGAGCAGAAAACCAAATGGACGGTGTAGTTAACTCATGTATATATCCAAAGGACAACTACAATTTTGCACAATCAAAATGCACTACGTATTTTCCATAGAAAATGAAATGAAAGAAGCATGCAAACAAAGAGCAACGATGGATAGTTAACATTTATCATGAATCAATATTTTTATTTTTATTTTTTTATTCATATTGATCATCAATTAATATTTAAATGACAGCAGTTTTGGATACGTATATAATTTTTGACTGTATAGAGCCCTCGAAATTAAAATAAATTTGAATTCAGAATACGAAACTTAATTAGGAGCCAAAAATATATGAAATGATATTTACAATGTATATTCGAAAAATCTAGAGGGATGGAACCCAAAAAAATGTCATGACAATAGTTGTAAAAGTAGGTTACAAAGGTTGGCTCCTGCGGACCCCATGTGGATGTCCAATTGCCCACTGGATGAATGGACCTTAAAACTAATGATAAACTTTCCTTGTCCCTTTGAGTTAAACGATACTTCCTCTAATTATAAGAAAAAGTCCTTTTTTTTTTAATAAATTCATCTTAAATTTCTCATTTTTATTTATAATATCTAATTTTTCTACCAGTTTACCTTTAAAATTTTACTTTAATTCAAAATATTATTTATTTTCTTTCATCAATTTACCTTAAAATCACATATCATCTAGTATTTAGTATTTTGAGTGATTTTTACCCACTTTTAATATTTGTACCAAACTAATGTGAAGCATTAAGTGTAAAAAGGTATTTATTAAAATACATGTGACTATGCGAGAGTTTTTTGAGTTATACGCCGTAAAATTAAAGGGACTGATAGTATTTTTTTGCTTATAGTTGCAATTAAGGTTCGTATCCAGTTGAAGAGAGATTCTTTGTGTGTAGGTGAGTGGGGGACTCACATGTGGGCCCAACTATAAGGATGTCGAAGATGACGATGAAAGGATGAAACGAGCAAAGAGTATGGAGGAGTAACATGTTGACTACACTACACTAAATAAGAAAGACAATGTTTTACATCAACTTGTTGGGTTTTCTTTGTTGTTTTCTAATAATAATTGTACCAATTTCACAATCAAATTGTGTCAACTGTCATATTATCACTCTATCATGTGGTGTTATGTTACTGTGTTAACTTTCGTTAGGACAATGGTCGTTTCATACCATAACTTTCGTTTATATGTAGGCATCCCTTTATCCTCACGTGCCTCTCAAAACCGATCTCTTCCTCTAATTTTGTCTCTCCTTTTTACGTTTCTTACGTATAAAAATTGAAAATTCTACTTTTTAATTGTTAGAATATATAACATATATATATTATAGGGCCTCAAGCTCAACCATAAATTTAAGCTTTTGGTTGAGTGGGTTCCTTGGTATAGTATCACAACCTATAAAAATCAATAATTAATACATCAAACTTGACAGAACGTAAGAGTAATTGTTATTCTACTACAAGCCTATAGAGACCACTGATGAATATCATTGGGCTCAGTCCAGTACATTATGGCCTTATTATCAGTAGACTCCCAAGTGCTAGAGATATTCATTGAATCAAACCATAATTGAATTTTTTTATTACCAAATGCCTAACAATCAATGTATATTTAAGTGCTTTTTCACGTACAGCACTATGCAATGAGACTAAAATTATGAGCTAGCTATGCCTGCGTAAAAAATGCAGTGTTGGTACTACTGATCGAAACTAACGCCCAAATTTACTTCCCCCCCACCAACCAAGCCCTTAAGGATAACACCTGGTATAAAAGGCCAATATCAGGTACAAGCTACAATATAGTCCTACAATAATTAGAATACTCTGGCCTAGGTAGACAATAGATGCAAACTTAAAAGGAAAATTTTAATTCTCCTTGTGCATTTAAAGGAAAATTAAATCCTTGGAACATCATCCTAGGTAGACAATAGAGGCAAACTTAAGTTTTGGTCTATGTCCTAAGGTTATGTTAAATTTAAGTTTTTGTTGAGTAATTTTTTTTAGAAAGATTCGAATTTTGAACCGATTTAGAAGAGAATCAACAAGGGCATTACAGTCTTGCAGATTTTGCATTTGCTAGTCCATAGTCATATTGAAAATGAATTATATATAAGGGTGCATGGTAATTGATTGACATTTGTTGGTTCTTGGTTGGTCCAGTCAGATTGTTTTACTAACTAACATGAATAATTAACACACTTCCATCTCAGTTTACTACAATTTCTAATTATGCCTCCACGTCGGTTTCGGTTTTTTTTTTTATGGAATGACCCCACAGACCAACACAAGTCTTTCCAGTGCAATTTGGACTCACTCGTGCTTGCCTAGAAAAACTTCCCATGATGTCACCCATTCTAAAATAGACCAAACATGCATAACTGTGGAGTTCTAAGCAAACGGGCTCCCATGAAAAGAAAATGCATCTTGTTGATAAGAGTAGTCTATTAATCATTTTCAAACTAAATTTGGGATATTATACTCACCCCCACTTAGAAATACAACGTCCTCGTTGGAATGTAGTTTCAGGAGCTTTTCCCCCACTAGGTGCACTGAACGCACAATCAGTCACGGTAGCAAGGTTGCGCTTACAACACCCCGGCCCCTCGGACCGTTGGTGACTACTCATGGAGACTGTAGACTGACCGCACAAACTAACTCAAGTCTTTCTAGCGCACTTTGGACTCACTCCTGCGCGCTTAAGAAAACTTCCCAGGATGTCACCCATCCTAAAAATGCTTCCCACTGATAGGTCGTTTTACTACCAAAAATAATTCCTATTTCACCTAACTAGTATAGTTGGAAAAGTAGGGTCGAACCACTGTGGAAGGACAAATAAAGTCACAATTTGAACCAAGTTTACTATTACTAACGATCAAAAATTGGATTTTAGTTTATCTAAGTAGAACGCAAAAACAAGAGATAAATAGAATTCAATAATTAAAAACCTAGGGCTAAAAGGATTCACTATGCATCGATCATGATTCATGAACAACAATTGGGATAGGAATGAATATAGGCGAAGGAAGATGTTGCTCTCGCAAACAAATTCGACAATCAAACAATAAAACAAGCTATCGCGATTAAAGCTTAATTGTTCAAAGAAGGAAATCGTTCACTCAAACTCGCAACTCTCATTTATAGAATTGAGCAAATAAAACTTGCAAATTGGCCAAACATGCAATCAATCTAAAACTCATCAATTGAATCGCCTAGACAAACCAAATTTAAATCCTAAAATCAAACAAGAATCATGACCTTTTGCATAGTTTCACCAAACCCTAGAAATAAAACTACTCACTAAGCATATTAAAACTAACAAGAGATTCAACAATGAAATTCATGGAGAAAATCAAATTTAAATTTAATAGAGAAACAACCATTCAAAGATAACAATAATAACCAAGAACAAGAAATTAGAATTGAAATTAATACCTTCAATATAATTAAAATTACAATGTCGAAGCGTTGATTAACAATCCCTCAAGACAAGTAATATGATAAATCTCTTTCAATAGCAAACCCTCAAAATAGAGAAAAAGAAAAAGGAACAACGTCTCTCCTTGTCTATTACATTCCCTAATGATAAAATATAAACCGTGCGAAAAACGGTTATTAAAGCAGGACCGGACCAGGTTTCTGGAAGACCGGACCGGGTCCGTATGCTGGGAGTTTTCAGAGAGCAGAAATCGCAGGACCCGACCACGTTTAGGCAAGACCGGACCGGGTCCGTAAGCTGAGCATTCATGCAAGTGATTATTGACAGACCCGACCGGTTTTAGAGTATACCCGACCGGGTCCTGGGCTTGGAGGCTTACATTCCTATTTCTCAATTGAAATCGCTCGGGTATGAAAATACCCGCCCGGGCCCATCATCATGTGCTTATTTTTCTTCATTAGAACACGGCAAAAGTACAAACGAGACCCAATGGGACTAAAAGCATATCCGAATGGACCCGTGAGCTCACAAAAGTGCCGTAGTGCGGTCTCGAACTCTGCCAAATCTCGAAGCACGCATCCTAATGCTCAGAAGTGATCCGCTTCCAATACAAGAGTGGAGTAAAATGGCCTGAAATAATCAAAGACACACAAAAACTCCAACCAAGCGTAAAACCACATGGAAAATGCGAAATCACACATCAAAATGCCATAAAATGCAAGGGAAAGGAGCATAAAAATATAGTATAAAGTGCATACATCACCCACCAAGCAAGCTTAACTGTGGAGTTCTAAGCAAACGGACTCCCATAAAAAGAAAATGCACCTTGTTGATATGAGTAGTCTATCAATCCCTTTTCAAGCTAAATCTGAAATATCACATTATTAACATCCACAATATTCAATTTTTTTGATTTTATACTCCCAACTAATTAGCCACTCCTTAGTACTCCATTTGTGTCAAACCTTGAATTAACAAACTCAGAGGGACTTTTATCTCCATGGTTTTCGCAATAATAGTATGTTTAAATAAAAATATAACAAATTGGATAAATCAATGAACATGATCTACTGAGCGTAGTACAAAAGTTAAAAGTGGAAAATGAAAAAATGTGCATTAAAGTCAAAATTCAAAAAATAAAATATTCCTTTGTTTCATTAGACATAATGATGCTATATTAAACCTTGAAATCTGTCGTTTAAATTTATTAATATTAAAATGTGTAACAATAATCTAAATTAGCAATGTAAATGGAACAAGGAGTACACAAATGATGCACTTCTTCCGTTTTGGTATACTTGCTACATTACAATTCTCGGCACTATTTATCGTTCAAGTTTATTTTATATATTACGATTAATTTATAAGAAAAAAAACTGTCAAGTAAAATTTAATTTGAATTATTTAATCGCATATTTTCATGATATAAATTTTTTATAATTTTTAGTTACAAAATATAATTTATTACATAAATAAAAAATAACATATTTAATTATGTAAAAAATCAAATATATCAACTAAAATTAAAACAGAAAAATTACAAAACCGGGGGCATTGAAGAGAAAGAGCGATGAGCAGAAAGCAAACAGGAGTGAACGTTTAGGAGGAGCAGAGGAGTATATTGATGGATGTATGGTAGACAAGTAAGTGTAATGAAATGGGCAGACATTGCTATAATCATTGCGCCGTTCTATTGCTTTGCATTTCTAACTCGTAGGGGCTAAGACATGACCCTATCCTACCAACTCCATCCCTCTTCGCTCTTCTTTTATTTTTGCCAATTCCTACCAAATCTTAGACGTAGTTTATTCACCATTCTAGACATAAAATCCAAAATTTATTTGATTTTATAATGGATTTTGATTTTAATATGTTTTCAAAATGAATTTTAAATTATAATAATATCAAAGTCGATACAAAATTTAATTTTAAATCTACTCAAAATATTTATTTTGAAATTGATTCGATAACTCAAATGAATACCCCTACCAATGGCTAAAGGTATGGATTCTTTTTCTTCTTCAACTGAGTATAAAGGCCTTGAAGACTTAGGAGTAAGTTATTGATTTTTTTGTTTATAATTTTATATGGACTTGTGAGTCGGTCAGACAAAAAAATAAATATTACTTGGTGAAAGTTTTTAAGTCAAAAATAAATATAGTTTTAAGTTAAAATAAAAACAGTAATAGACTTTTAATTTATTAATATAAATTTTATCTTCTCTCATATATAAACATCTAACAAACAATAACTAATTGACAAATACTTGATCAACAAATAACTTGTTTAATTAGATAGTTGGTCCATTACATAAACAAGTCAACTAAACTAATATGTTTCTATAGTGTGATTTATATCATGATGCAATTTAAATTGTCAAACATCCCAAAGAATGAAGGATATGTTCTTCTCCACCAAAATTGAATTTATATAACTATAGTGTATTTGATACAATATCATGAATGACATAGAAATTTATTAGAATATAATAATATCTTGTTAGAAAATAAAAAAGAAACGTAAGAGTAGCTAAGAAGCACTATTTAAAATGTAAAACAAACACTCTCTAGAGAATGGGAGCATTCTTAGGGGCATTCAAGTTAATAACCATAAAATATTCAAGTGACCCTAAAAAGAATCGAATATGTGATCTTTAGATATAATCTCAAAACTAAACCAATAAGTTAATCCTTAAATTACAAAAGTCTGTATAATAAAGCTTTGAATTCATGATAATATTCCAAATTAATTGGAGTTACTAATGCATAGTTTTTTAAATATAGTTTCTTATACTTGACTAATAAGTGAGTTTTGAGACAAATTTATTTTTATTTGAAAGTCTTTCTTGAGTCTAAAATTTGACAATTACTTTATTTTTGTTAATAAAAATATAATAATACTGATTTATTTAGTTACTAATAAGCCACATATAATTTTCCTTTTTAGATTTACTTTGTATTGAAATTTCATTTATCTCATTTATGATTTATTAATCTTTTTTTTTAGAAAATAAAATTTTATGAAAGGGAAGAGAGGGAGGCAAGAAGAGATGGAAATGGATAGGAATATAGGATGATAGGAAGAAAGAAAGAGTAACACGTACGTACTCGGTCGAGATGTGGAATCGACGGACATTCTCATATTGTCCAACAAAAGCATGACACGTACATTGACGCCCTCATCAAATCAACATGTCCACTCCACTTTCTAATTCAACTGCCCGTGTTTCACTACCTTGCTTTCTTTCCACTTTCCCCTTCCACATCAAAAAGCTTTTACTGTAACATTGTCAAAAAAATATCTAATAAATTTTTTTTTAAAAATACCTAATAAAAAAATTTTGTTAAATAATATCTAATAATTTTTTTTCTTTTATTAAGTGTGCAAGTAACATTTTCATTCAATTGACCGATAAATATAACGGATGACTGGTCAAAATCGAAAATTATTCTTCCTCATTTCAATTTCTTTTCCAATATAATTTCGATTTTAAAGAAAAAGTAGTGAAAGAAGATAGTGAGGAAATTAAATTGAAAAATAAATTGAAGATGAGAAGAAGAATTTTTTGATATTGATCAGTCAACCGTTATATTTAACGATCAACTGAAGAAAAACGTTGATTGGTACTCTTTGGAAATGAAAAAATTTTATTAGGTATTTTTTTATAAAGTTTTTTTTATTAGGTACTTTTTGGAAAAAAAAAATTTATCAGGTACCTTTTGACGCTTTTCCTATTTTTTAAGTATATCTAAAATACTTCTTCCGTTCTAATATGGTAGTTTTTAAGGATGTGGTATTAAATGAAGGGAGAGAATAAATTCTGTAAATAAAATTAAAAGAGAATTAAAATGTATGGATGAGATTAAAAGAAAGTGGTAGGCCATCACTCAAATGAAATTTTATTGGAATCGTGTAATCTCATAGGAGTACTTTTGTAATACTCCCCTCAATTCACTAAAAGCGAGACATTTGCTTTTTCACGCTATCTAATGCATTTATCAATGTTTAATATCTCGTATTGTACATAATAAATATTATAAAAGTGGATTTTAATAATCTTTGCATTGAGATGGATCAAAACAAGATCTCATTTGACTATGTTTTAATTTATAGATTAAGAAATAAAATATAAATTAAGAGTAAAAAGTAAGTAATGTCAAAAAGTAAATGTCCTCTTTTCTTTTTGGTGAATTTGAGAGAGTATTAACTTTTTATAGTTTTTGACGTACATAGTTCAATAAATAGATGATTATAATAACATATTAAATTGCGAAAGTCAAATATAACAAATATAATAAAACAAATAAATTACTTCGTAATTCAAAATCATACTTCATTTTTTCCAAATTGCTTGGAGCGTTTGCATAGTAATACCATTCATCAACAATTTTGCTAACATAATCTCAACTTTTGCATATAAAATAATACTTTTATATAGTCATGTGAGATCTTATTTGATTCGTCTTAAATTCTACGGTAATAAAGATATTTAGTACTTCCTTCGTTTTGAAATACTCGCTACATTAGGCGTAATGACACTATTCATCTTTCAAATTTATTTTATGTATTGCGGTTAATGTGTAAGAAGAAATATAGTTAAGTAAGATCTTTTCAAATTGTCTAATCACATACCTTCATTATATAAAAATTTTATAATTTTCTAGTTAAGAATATTTTAAGATATAAATGATCAAAATTACGCATTAAATTGCGTAAAATGTGATGTGTAGCAATTAACAAATACTCCCTCCTATTCACCTTAGAAGTTTTATTTGACTTTTCACGGATTTTAAGAAAAGTCAAAATTGGGACCCTAAGGGTAGGAAAGAGAGTGGTATTATGGATTTTTAATGTAAGGGAGGAAAATTAATATGGGCAATAGAGAGTATAATTGAAAATAGGATAAAGCTACTAAGGGTATAAAAGTCAAAAACCCATACCAAAAAAGAAAATGGGACAATTAAGATGACTTGATCATAAAAAAAATGAGACACATAAGCTGAATAGGAGAAAGTATAATAAAACCGAGGAAGCAGAAGCAGCAAAGTATGTCTTAAATAGCGTGTAATTTAAAAGAAACTAAACAAAAAGAACATGACAAAAGTTGATATATTTAAGTTAAACTAAGATGAAAAATAAAAAGATTTTAAATTTTAAATAATTAAATAATTTCATTTCTGTTAATGAGAATTCCTTATTTATAATTAAAAGTTATATCACGAATATATATCAAAAACATTTAAGGATTTAATGAATCCTTTTAAAATTAAATTAATTAAAGGTTATTGGTTCAAGTCAAATATCACCACTGAAGTAAGTCGGAGGTAATTAACAGGACTTCTCCAATCAAAGCTATCGGAATACAACAGTTTAACAACATATCTGCAACCTTTTTTTCTTTTTAAGCAAATCCTTAATTCTTATTTGCTTCTTCTTCCTCATCTTCCCTTAATTTACTAATCTTTTGTTTCTTATTGTTTTTCTTATGCTTCACCAATTCCCATATTTTTGGTTTGGAGTCACATTGATTTATGCATTACTTTACGATGATAAAAATCATCACTTTAACGTTATAATTTATCATATTAAGGTCATCACATATAACCTTAAAATGAGTACTTATACGATGTAGGTGTAAACTCATTTTAACAATGTCAGTCATCACTTTAAGGTGATAGGTCATTATTTAAAGCAATAAGTAATCACTTTAAGGTCATACACAACCTTAAAATGAATACCTAAAAGTAGTAGGTAATCACTTTAGTAATAATGTAAGTCATCACTTTAACACTACAAGTAATCACTTAAGGTGATCACATACGACTTTAAAATGAGTACTTATAGACAGTATGTAACTAATTTAACAATGTAAGTCATCTTTTTAAGGTCACTGTAAGGGATATAAGTAAACACTTTAAGGTTATCACATACAACCATAAAATGAGTATTTATAAACAATATGTAATCAATTTAACAATGTAAGTCATCACTTTAAGATGATAAAACCATCACCTTAACGATATAAGTATCACTTTAAAAACGTTAGTGATAGAGTTTAATTTTGTTTGATTGTGTTTAATTTTATTTGTAAAAGCTATTAATGGCATAAGATTTTCAAATACTAGTTCAATGGAAGTTTATTGCACATAAAATTTATAATCTTATATTCTTGTATAAAAATGGCATTTAGCAACGCATTTTTGTCCAAAAAATTAATTATAAAGGATCATGGCAGTTATTAAGCCATTTTCTATATATGTGCGGCAGTTATGTAATGTGATCGGTTAAATTAAAAATTGATTATTTAATTTTTTTACTTAAATATTTTAGACTGCTTATATGGGCCCATTTCATAATAAGATAATTTTTTATATTTTTTTTTAAATATAAGACGATCTTATACAAAACTTGTGTTAATAATTTCTTGTTAGGGGAAGCCTAATTAAGTAGCTCTGCTAGTCTTGCTGAAGCTAAAGTGAGAAATGGTAATTAATGAATAATGATAAATATGAACTGCAATAATCCATAGTATTGTCGATGTCGAAGCAGTCTTGGGAACCATCGGTTAATGAAAAAAGCTGAGTCTATAATGCTTAAATTGCCCAATAATCATCACAATCATTTAAAACCCATGACGTACCATTTCATTTTTTTGTACAATACTCAAATCAACTACAAATTGTTTACTTCTTTGTTTAGCTACGAAATTAAATTTCTTCATATTTATGTAAAACCATGAAGAAAACATTTAAATATACCATATTAATTTGAGAATTACAAATTTAAAGATTTGGCCAATTTTTGTGAATTATAACTTTAATATTTTCTTTATTTTTATTTGTTCTTCTTATTTATTTTTTTCGCGGATTTCAATAAATCTTAAAAATCTTTAATTTTAATTGTGAGTTTTAAAAATTCTAAAAAGTTGAGACTAACCTATCAAGATTCTATATGAATACATTTTTTCATATAGATCAATAAGAAATTATAGTCAATGTTTGACATTAAAATTTGTAAATTTTATTTGAGAAGAACATATGAAAAAGGAGGGAGAATTTTTTTTGAATTACAATCAGTAAAGTGCAGTGTCTATAGTGTTCATGCCAAATCATCGAATTTCGACCACTAACCTAAAACACTAACCACTCAGAACTAAAAGCTTGAATAGGATTGAGTATAAGAATTACACAAATTCTCGTGAGAGTTGGCAAGTAGGAAAACATAGAGTAAGTTTTTCGATTGATATTAAGAATATTATAATTAGACATTTAGGTTATTGTAAGTATTTAAGTATTACTCGGTGGCTGTTAAGTATATTATAAGTAGACATTAAAAATATGGTAAGTAGGCTAAGTTTTTCGGTAGACATTAAGATATTGTAAGTATGCATTTTAAGTACTTTTTCAGTGGACATTAAGTATATTGTAAGTAAACATTAAGAATAATAAAATAGACATTAAGAATATAGTAAGTAAATATTATAGTGTAATGGATTTGGCCGCATGAGAGACATTGACCGACTGTAAGAATTATAAAACGTATGTAAAACAGTATAATGTACATGTAAAAAAGTTCCTCGTATAAAAAATAGACACAAAAGAATTTATGTCTACGTTTAAAAATAACGTACCGTAGCAAAGTGTATATTTACAGCAAGCAGCTAAACGAAACCGCAGAGGAAGATAAGCAACTAACAACCAACGGCTTTACTGCTGCAATGCAAAAAGCCTAAGAGGTTACTTGCGAAGTAAAGGTTGCTTAGCTTTTGTGCGTGGATAAACAGGTTTTTTGGTATTTGGTTTGCCGTGTGTATGGGATCGAAACTCATATTACTTGTTTTATTTTATTATACTTGCTATATTTGACTTTTTATACATTTAATTTATTATTTTAATTATTTATATATCAAAGAATAATTTGTGAATTATAGCTTTAAAGTTGAACACTTTTATTAATTACGGTTTTAATGTTTATTTTTTGCAAATTACAGTCACCAAAGTATCAAAGTTTACAGGTTCAAACCATTAATACATAACTTCGAGCACTTAACCTAAAATTCCAACCACCAAAATGGTCAGAATTTTGTGTTTTGACCTCAACCTGTAAACATTGATACTTTAGTGATTGTAATTTGTAAAAAATAAATATTTAAACTGTAATTCGCAAAAGTGCTAAAATTTTAAGGCTATAATTTGTAAAGTATAAGATTAAACGATTCAAACAACATCCCAATTGACTATATTGACTACAATATGTAAAATAAGCATGAACAATAAATAGTGTCAATAATTACAATGTAGAATTATTTCAGAACGGAATAAAAACTATTTACTGCTATTATCAATTAAACAACATTTTTATCATAGCCTAACAGTTGTACTTATGAGATATTTAGTTCTTTTTAAAATCAATTTCTTATATTTAGGATTGTATTTCAGTGTTCGAATAGGGTTTAGACTCAACTATTCTTACTGAACTTTAATTTAGGATTGGGTTGAAATTTGGATCTTAATTTTTAAGGGTCTAGCTAGAATATAAAATTTTAATCGCACTTTTAGGGTCCAAAAAAAATGGATTCCAACCATGATTAAGGATAATATGATAACAAAATCATGTAATGATTCGAACACTCAAAATTTTATTCCAATTAGGAATCAAACATAATATTTTACAACATTACCTTCCTACTACGATTAAGATTATCTACCTATTTTTAAATCAAAATCGACCATTTTGATAGCAATGATAACAATCATATGGCAGTATGATACTCTATATGATAATATGCATACATTCAAACTAGAAGAGCGCAAGTCGTACAAGTCATAGGTTTTGGCTTATCTTATTGTTTTGGTAGCTACTTGCTGCTGTTGCTGCACGTATCGTCGCCACCTTTTTTTAAAAAATTTTCCGGGAGTCTGAGTTGATTTGCTCAATAAAATCAAAGGCCAAAGACAACAGATAAAGAGATAATGTAGGCATGGATAGCAAGTTGAGGGAGGTCGTATATCGTGCAATGATCATAGAGCATTACGTTACGTACTTAATCAGATTTTATTAAATTTGTTATATTTTACTGTTAAATTTGACTTTTATGCAATTCAATGTATTATTTTAATCATTTATATATATATATAAATATATTAAAATATACGCATTTAGAAATTATGAAAACTTAATATTATGAAAGTATACGATTAGACGATTCAAACAAGATCTCACTTAACTATTTTTTTCTTATACATTAGCCGCAATATATGAAATAAACTTGAACAATAAATAATGTTAAAAACTCTTATGTAACGAGTATTTCAGAACGGAAGAAGCCGAAAGTAATAGGCTTATTACTAAGGAGAAATAAGGAAACCAATTTAACCGGAAAAATGTATAGAATTATAGTGATATAAATTAACTCATAGAATTATACATTTAATTGAAGAATATATTTTGAGATTTTAAGAAAAATTCATCCTTTACAAAAACATTCAACAGGATTTGTATTTTCACCAATAAACAAATGCTATTATCTTGATCCAATGATTAATTGGTGCTTTTGAATGTTTTTTGATTTTGGTTTTTTTTGTTGGTAAAAAGCCAAAAAAGTATGTAGTAATTAGTTTTCAAGTTATCTAAAACTATCTTTTAGGCAAAAACTTAAAAGCTATTTATAGTAGTGTTTTTCATTGGTTATTGGCCAAGTTTTTCCTCATAAATAGTCAACAACTAATAAATACTCATTTTATTTTCATTTTTTCTTCTCTTTAATTTTTTTCGCGAATCCTAATGCAAATTGAAAAGTGAAATAATTTTAATAGCGAGTTCCTAAAAATTCTAAAAAATTGATATTTGGAAGTGTATATCGAGATGAATCTATCAAAATCTACATGAATATGGTTTTTATATAGATCGATAAAAAATTATAATCAAAGTTTGACATTAAAATTCGTAAATTCTATCTAAAAAGAACATATGAAAACGAGGGAATAGTTTTTACTAAACATCTACCTTGGTTTAAGCAACTAATTTAAACAATTGACTTATTAGTCAATATTTTCAGCCTTTAGATGGTCAAACCAACCAAATATTTCAATCCACAACTTTAAGCTCCGGCTAATAGTCGTTTTCACAAACAGTCCCTAAAACATTAGATTCAGTCATAATTGGATCATAATAGCATATTCAAAACGGTCGAAGATTTGCTTCGATCAAATATGGTGTCCAATGCCGATGTAACCTATTAAAATATTAAGAGTTTCATATCTTTGATCAAGTTTACTAAATTATATGAAGTTTATTTTTTTATAATTGAAATTAACTTATTTATATCAATGACTTAAGTAAAAAACAAAAAAAAAAAAAGTGGTAGAATTAAATAATTAATTTATTGTGTTGCAAAATAAAAAATAAAATAAACAAATGATGAGCTTGTTCTTTATCTTAGTAAAATAAACACGATGAACTAATTATTTAATTCTTCAGTAAGAGGATCGTAATTCATAATGTATATCAAGGCAAATATACTTGAAAGGAACATATTATGTTCTTTATATAATTAACAAGACCAGATTATTACAATGCGATTTGCAAGTAGGAAATTGACATTACGTAGTCAAAAAAATCAACACATAAATTGCATGGGGATTAATTAATTGATTTATAATTTATTTATTTATTTTTTGGATTACATGTAGGCTTAAGGAAAGGAAAGGCGCATTAAAATTCTGTGCATTACTCTTTCCCCATTACTAATACTAAGATTTTGTTACTTATTTAAACGGTTAAATGTTTAACTAATAAAGAGAATCCTAGCTAATTAAATTAAAAAAGGCTGGGTAAGAATCAAATCCATGATCTTATATACGAGAAAAACAATATTTGATCTAATTTATACATAATTATTAATATTTAGTCTTGAAATCTCAAGAGATTAGATAGAGATTAGATTCTCATTTGTCCAATTTTAAGATGTTACAAAGTGTATATTCGACATTCTATTGGAGTTGATTCTTAGTTCTAATTTTGTCTTTTATGAGTAGACAAAGTCTTTTTATAATATTAAACATAAATGTTAAGAGTGTGATGTTCCATTAAAGGGAATCATGGAACACAACAAAGTATAAATATTATAGGGAGTTACTAAATTTCGCCATCCTTTTCATTTTATCGCCACCCCTTCCCATGAAATTATGTATTTGTCCTTGAAGTTTAAAAAATTACAAAATTGCCACTCCTTACAAATTTCTTAATTATAATAATAATAATAATAATAATAATAATAATAATAATTAACTTTTTATATTCTTAAAAAAAATATAAATAAAATTAATAATAATAATAATAATAATAATAATAACAATAATAAAATTAAAATTAATAATTAAAAAAAAAAAATTGAGTCGCCCAGAATTGGGCGCCTGAACCATGGTTCAGCCGCCCAGAACCGGGCGACTGGACCCCGGTTCAGGCGCCCAATTTTAGGCGACTCAATTTTTTTTTTTTCTTTTTGGAAAATAATAATAATAATACTAATACTAATAATAATAACTTATAGATTAATGTGGCCTATTAGCTCAGTTGGTTAGAGCGTTGTACTAATAACATAAAGGTCACAGGTTCGAGACCTGTACAAGTCATTATTTAATAATTATTAATTTTATAAAATAATGACTTGTACAGGTCTCGAACCTGTGACCTTTATGTTATTAGTACAACACTCTAATCAACTGAGCTAATAGGCCACATTAATCTATAAGTTATTATTATCAGTATTAGTATTATTATTATTATTTTCCAAAAAGCATAAAAAATATAAAAAAAAATTGAGTCGCCCAAAGTTGGACGCCTGAACCGGGGTTCAGTCGCCCGGTTCTGGGCGGCTGAACCATGGTTTAAGCGCCCAATTCTGGGCGACTCAATTTTTTTTTTTTAATTATTAATTTTAATTTTATTATTATTATTATTATTATTATTATTATTATTATTATTATTATTATTATTATTACTGTTATTATTATTAATTTTATTTATATTTTTTTTAAGAATATAAAAAGTTTATTATTATTATTATTATTATTATTATTATTATTATTATTATTATAAATAAGAAATTTGAAATGAGTGGCAAAATTGTAATTTTTTAAAAATCAGGGGCAAATTCGTAATTTCATTTGGAGGGGGATGGCGATAAAATGAAAAGGGTGGTGAAATTTAAGGATCGGGATATTATACTCCCACCTTTTTTTTTCGATTTTAAGTTTTTCTACTTTAAGAAAAAGAAATTTAAATCAAATTTTTTAAGTATTAATTGAAGATAAAATATATTTATGTGAGAACTTATTAGATTTGTCTTGATGTAAAATTTTTTAATATATAATTTTTATAATTTTTTATGATGTGTAATTAGACATATTATGACTTAATATTTGCTAAAAATATGCAAAAGATAAAGTCAACCACTTAAATTTGTCTTGGATGTAACGGAGCGAGTACCTTTTACATTTGAATTAAATTTGTTGGTTTAAAAATTTGGTAACATAAAATTTAGTATTAAAATAAAATTTTAAAATAATTCAATTTAGTCAAAAATATTACTCCCTTCATATCAATTTAGTTGTCCCATTTGATTTGGGCACAAATACTAAAAAAATGAGAGGACCACCTAAAATAATAGACTCATGTGCTATATTGGGTGTTTTTAATATTAAGAATGAGAGGGTACCACCTAAAATAGTAAACTCATGTGTAAGGATGGTCATGGGTCCAGGACCCTGTTGGACCCGTCCCGGACCCACTCCGTTTTTAAAGGTTTGGGGGTCTTATTTTTTGAGACCCATCGGATCCGGGTCGGATCTGGATCCAGAAAATATTTGACGGGTCCGGGTCTAAAGGTGCAATTAAAGACCTGCCCCTCAGACCCAGGCTTGGACCCTATACAATTAAATATTTTTTTTACTTTTTAGTAATTATTATTTTGTATTTGAATTTCATGGACTCGAATAAGTGTTTGTAATACAATAATAAGTTGCTTAAAAAAATACAAAAAGACTCGAAAAAAAAGGTTCAATTTTAACAATCAAAGAGACTTTGTTTAGGACCTATTAAGAACCCATCAAGGACCTTAGACCCGTCAGATCCGGTGAGTCTAGGTCTGGGTCTTAAAATTTAGGACCCTTAGGGTCCGGATCCGGGTCTGGATCTATAAAAAATAAAAGGGTCCGGGTTCGAGTCTGGCTAGACCCGCCCCATGACCATCCCTACCCATGTGTAATATTAGATATTTTTAATATTAAGAAAATGAATGAACCACCTATAAATATAGGTCTTAAAATAGAAATAGAACAAATAAGATGAACTTACCCAATAAAAAAAAATGAGATAATTAAAAAAATTGAAGGGAATATAAGGTAATCATTAATCAAGATTAAAATAGGCTACCAAAATAATTGTCATGTGAACATCAACTTGCCACTAAATGCATTCCATGCGGCAATATACTCTAATGCGATACATATAATTTTAGAATAGTTTTTACTCCCTCCTATTGAACGCTATTTATTTTTTACTTTTGATTTGTATTTTATTATTAATTTATAAGTTAAAACATAGTTAAGTGAAATATTATTTGATTCGTCTCAATGTAAGGATTATTTATGTCAACTTTTTATAATTTTTAATTATACATAATTAAAAATATTAAGAATTAAATAAATATATTGAATATAATGTATAAAGCAAATGAAAAGTTGGTGATGAATAGGAGGGAGTATTAGATTATATGACAAAAATATATTTCTATATTCTTATTTTGCTGCTACAGTTTAAAACAAAAAGTTATCATATTTCTCAATGCAGCAATTTGAGCGGTTGAGATGATATACTAAGGAGTAAGGATTAGTCCTCTCCTCCTTAAGAAAAATACGGATGCTTTTTTTGAAGCAATTAAAAAAAATATAAGGAAATGCAGACCACACGTGTAGGGTTAGGGTGAGGCGATAATTCAAGAACAAGCCAATCCTTCCTTTTTGTACTCCACAAAAGAAAAGGAACTTCACTGTTTATTTTTATAATTATTTACTCTGGTCCCCAAAACCCATTAAGTATATTTTAATAATTCAACTCATTATAAAAGAATTATTAGTTTTAAAGCCATTTTACTTAAAAACTAGAGTAATTAAGTTAATATACTAAATAAAATATATACTTCCTTCCTTCAATTAACTTGCTATATTTATCTTTTCAAACAATTTAATATGTTGTTTTGATCATTTATATATTATTGAACTATACATTTTAAAAACTATAAAAAATTAATATTATAAAATTAGACAATTTAACAAAATCTCACTTGACTATATTATTTTCTTATCAGTTAGCCACAGTTTATAAAATAAGCTTGAATGATAAATAGTGCTCATTACCGTATTAATGTATCAAGAATTTCAGAACGAAAGATATAATAAAATTAATGCACTAATTGAACTTTGAGCGACCTTCACTCAAAACCCTAGTTATAGCATATATATGGAGAATAAAAACGCTTGTAACTCAATAGATAAAATATCTGTTATTGAGCAGAAAGTTTGAGGATCAACTCCTACTAGGTGTAGATATCATTTGGGGTTTTTTTTGGAGTGCGCACGTCGTCTTTACTCTCTCCTTGAGAGGAATAGGTATAGTTTGTTCGCATCTTTCAAAGAAAAAAAACACTCGAACCCTACCTTGTGTGAGATGCTACGAGTGTCCTTACTCGTTACTTTTACCTTCAATGTTTAAAAGAAGTTAAAATATTACTTCTACTTTTATAAAAAATGTAAAAACTTGGTAAAATAACAACTTAATTACTAACATTTAGTGGTATATTTAATTGTTTTAAATCATTATAATAACTTTTCGTTTAAAAAAACAAAATAATTTTTATAGTAAGCTTTCCTTTGAGTGTCGAGAAATATAAAATAGTTATATATATTTATAGTGTCCGGAAATAATTTTTATAGCTATTCACTGATGATATGATGCTAGTAGTAGAAACTAGAGAGGAGGTTAGTTATAAATTAGATGAGTGGAAGAAAGCTTTAGAAGGTAAAAGGTTACACATTAATCGTACGAAACCGAGTATTCGCACTGTGATTTTAGTGGTACATCACTGGTAGGTAAACTAGAGGTGTCCATTGATGAAGCAGTTATTAAAAGTACGACCAAGTATAAGTATTTGGAACCGATCATCCAAAGGGATGGGGAGATTGACGGAGATGTTAATTATCGTATACATGCGAGTTGGCTTAAGTGGCGAGTAGCCACCGCACTGCTATATGTGATTTTAATTTTCCAAGCAAGTTAAAAAGAAAATTCTACCGGGCAGCAATCAGACCTGCTCTACCATATGGGACCGAATGTTGGCCTGTAAAGAAGATTTTTGAACATAAGATGAAAGTTACAAAAATGTGTGATGTGTGGGCACACATTGATGGATCGAATTAGGAACAAAGAGTTCAGGAACAAACTAGGGATAACCCCTATTTTTGGAAAAATGCGCAAAAATAGATTGAGGTGGTTTGGACATATGCAGAGAAATACTTTCGATGCTCCTGTGAAGAGGGTAGAAAGCATTATCGTAGAGGGTAAGAGGAGTCAACGAAGACCCAAGAAAACTTGGGATGAGCAAATAAAAGTTGACTTGCATGAGTTAAACCTCTCTGAGGGCCTGACTAGAAATAGGGGTAGTTGGAGGCGCCATATCCATGTTTTAGACTACTGATATCTTCTTAGATTACCTTTTGGTGTTCTTGCCCTTCTGTCGTTTCTTTATTATTAGTTTTTTTGTTTTCTTTTTTTTTTTTGTAGTTGTAACTACTTATTTATTTTATTTATAGGCTTTTAATTTATCTTTTTTGTATAATTACGTCTCTTTATTTTCTCGAGTCGGGGGACCCTTTTGGCCGCGCTCTTCTTTATGGGTATGAGTTGCTGCCGTCTTTCCCTCTCCAGATCTTGTCCATAATTTTTCAATGTGCAAGATTCACGGGGTAAAATGATGATGATTTACATCCTTTATCCTCCTACATCACATTTAACTCTTATGAAAATCAAATATAATCGTTCAATTGAAAAGAAGCATTAAACTGAATCAAAAAATTATAAAAAATAGTTATAATAATTTTTTATTGTGACACTTTTAATTTTTACGTTATTTATTATGTATTTTAAAAAATTATAAAATATGATATTGTTAAATAAAATCTTACTTAATTATATTTTATCATGGTAAAAAAGTAAAATAAAATCATCAATAATATTGATAACTATTTAAGTTGGGTCGTTAAAAAAACAGAAGTAAAAGATTATCCTAAGCTTTGACATTGTGGAACTCCTTGACTGATGTGATTCTCATTAATGTCTTTATACTCTAACATTCGAGATTAATATACATATATATATATATATATATATATATATATATATATATATATATATATATATATATATATATATATATATATATATATTCACTATTTTATGAAGTACCTTTTATTTACACTAATTGTCCTATTTATTTTTTGATTACCAATTTATAAATTTAAATATAATTAAGTGTAAATTTATTTAATTTATCTTAATATAAATTTTATTGATCTCAAATTTTATTATAGCATCAAAATATTACATCGATAATGTTATCAAATGAGATATTTAATTAAAATATGAGAATTATTTTTCTAACTGTTCCAAATTAGTTGGAATATTTTATTTTATAATAAATTATTACCCATTAAATTTTAAAGCCTACCCAATGAAATATAATCAATTCAATTTAAACTTTAATAAATTTACATGAAACATTTATTTTGATATATATTTGGTTTTAGTAAATAATGACTCACCAAGAATTTTTTTGACCATTCATAAAATTTTAAAAATAACCTAAAATTCTAGTAGTAATAAGTAGTAACTAATTTGGAACAAAGGGTGTGAATATCTACAATAATATGATAATATGGATACAAATTATCTTATCATAAAATCCTTGAAAATTTTATCTTCAAATAAGGAAAATTTTATCTATGAGTATCAAATTTTATGTTATTTACTAGTTAATAATTAATTGGTGATATTAACTAAGATCAACACAAAATACAAAAATAAGTAGAAGTATTATTAATATTATATATGATAATATTAGGAAAATGATATATACAACCCTTATGGAAAGGTCGTATATAAGAAAGAATCTTATATTATATTTATGTAATTTAATATTGTTTTTATTTTGTAAACATAAGAATTTAATTATAATTAATTAATTTACCATTTAATCTTTCTTGGGAAGTCAAATAAATATATTAAATATTAATTATTTTTTAATTTTTAGATTAAATTTTCTTGTAAAGTTAAATTATTAATAACAAAGAAACTTTATTAATTTTTACCCTTAATATTATTTCGTAGTAATTACTTGCCACTAGGTTTTTTTTTTTTTTTTTTTTTTTTTTTTTTTTTTTGATTTCTGAGAAGTATATGAATAATGTAAGTATTAATATTAATCCATATGTAGTAAGTACAATTGTCACGACATTAATTGACTCTATTTTATTAATTTTTTTATTGATTTGCTAGCAGATTAGAGAATCTCTACATGTAATTATGCAAGGGAGAGAAATAATGTTTATTTTCTCAGATCATTTTCACAGGAATAAATAAGAAAATAATAAATCGTTGAACCTCAATTATTACGCTTACTCGCTTGTAAATCGGAGAATTTCTACTGGAAAGAAAAAAGTTAAATAATTTTTGTTATGGATAGTCAAAATCAAATTACTATCATAGAATTTAAAAGATTGAGTTCAACTAATTCGATAAGAAAGTACTCCCTCCGTTTCCTAGTGAATCTAAAATATTAAAATGAAGTAATTTCTTCATTCCCTAATAAATATAAAAATATTAAAATGTTAAAAATGTTCATACATCAAGGATTTTGAACATGTGTACGCTAAGCAAATTAATGGTCCGTGTAACATAGCACATGATTAGGAAATACTCACTCCGTTTTCTAATAAAATTTCCATAAGAAATGTTTACGGAAATTAAGAAAACTTGAATATTTTAGATAGTGGACATATTATTTAATTGAGTAATAAATTTGACGAAAAAAAATACATATCAAAAACATTAAAAAAAAGTATTAAAAGAAAGTTAATGGAAAAGATATGGGGATTACAATCAATAAAAAAAATATTTTTGTAAAGTTAGTGGGAAACATGTGAAAACCATTACGAATATAAAAATGTTAAAATGAAGTTAGTGAAAGATATGTAGTGACCACAAATATTATAAAAGTATTAAAATAAAAGATAAATAAAAATATTTTTGTATAAATAGTTAAATTCTTTATGGAATAATAAATAGAAAATCAAACATTGCAAATAAAAACTTATTTAATGAAGGGAGTGTGTATAAAACTCTATAAATACTTCACATAGTCCGGAAGAACCTTTGTATTTGCAACTCCTCAGCAATCTCTTATAAAGTGGACCAACGTTTCCTTGACCAATCACAATAACCTCGTCCCCAAAAAAAAAAAACTCGGAGAGAAAAGAACCCAAAAATAAAAATCAAAAGAAAATGTGTGTTGAGAAGCAAACAGTTGCATCATTAACCCAAGAAAAGAAAATGGATGTTGAAATCATTTCTCCATCTTCTTGCTCTTCCAGATTTAAGAGTGTTTGTGTTTACTGTGGAAGTAGTACTGGTAAAAGAGACTCTTACAGAGATGCTGCTATTCAACTTGGTCAAGAACTGGTATATTCTTTTCATTTTTCACTATTTTAATTCTTTTTTTCATGAATTTTTTTTTAATAAAAATCTAATCTTTTTTCTGGGTTTTTTGAAGGTTGCTAAAAGATTGAAACTTGTGTATGGTGGTGGGAGTATTGGACTTATGGGTTTAGTTTCTCAAACCGTTCATCAAGGTGGAGGACATGTTATTGGGTATAAAACTTAACCTAAACATGAAAATCCCATTTTTAATAGGAGTATTTTTTATTTTATTAACAATTTGATTAATTTATTTTTTCTCTTTGAATTTTATAGAGTCATACCCAAGTCTTTAATGGGCAAAGAGGTAAGAATTATAGTTTCTTAAAACAAAAATTTATTATTTTTGTCCTGAATTAATTAAAAAGTGTGTATTTTTATATTTTAAAATAATGAGAGGAATGTTTGTTGAATTGGATACAAATGTTGATAGCTTACCGGAGAAACAGTTGGAGAATTGCTGCTAGTCTCCAATATGCATCAAAGAAAAGCTGAAATGGCCCGCCACTCCGATTGTTTTATTGCTCTTCCAGGTCCCATTATTTTATTTAATAATTCCTCAAATTAATCATCTATATTCATGTAATTGATAAATTATTTATTAGTGAGTTTTTAAATATGAATATTGTAATTTTTATGGGACAAAACGACTATTAATATAAATGATAAATCATTTAACAGGTGGGTATGGAACATTGGAAGAATTACTTGAAGTTATTACTTGGGCACAACTGGGTATTCATGACAAGCCTGTATGTAATCTTTTTTTTTCCAACATAATTTCTTAAATAAGACGGTCTTATAGTAAAATTATCTTTATTATATTGACCTATATTTAATTTGTTAAATTGATCATTATAATTCAAAGTGATCTATTACAAAAATTGTCTTATGATCGAAACAGTTTTATATTATAAGATGAGTTTTTCTTCCGAAGATATAATCTTTGTTATCAAAATTTATCATTTTTGGTTTATAGGCGATTTCATGTTGTATATAATGTAATAAATGTAAAATATTCTATTAAATGGTCAAGAAATGATTGATAAAAGTACTCCTACAATTTACTTGAAACATTTAATTTTTTGTTTTCACGCTACTACACTGACTCTATTTTTAATATCATTAATTATATATAATAAAAAATTAAAAAATTTGATATTAATAATTTTTTCAATGAGACGAATCAAATAAGATTTCACTTGACTATATTTGAACTTATAGATTAAAAACTAATTACAAATTAAGAGTAATGAATGAATAGTGTCATTTTATCTAATGTTGCAACTAATATGAAATGGAGTAAATAACAATTTTTTAATCAATTAACGTGATTTGTAAATCAACATAAAAATACAAAACAATAATAATAAAATAAACAAAACGGAAAAAATAATTTAAAATAACAAAATTCTCATCTATTAAATTCTATCACATAGGTCTGATTTATTAACTTTACAATTAACCCACCTAAACTAAAACTTTCTTTCTTAAAAAAAAATTGGCAGGTTGGTTTGCTCAACGTTGATGGGTATTACAACTCTTTGCTGACTTTCATTGACAAAGCTGTTGATGATGGTTTCATCCCACCTTCACAGAGGCACATACTTGTCTCTGCCCCTACTGCTAAAGAACTTGTTCAGAAGCTCGAGGTGGGTCCCTCTTTTCTAAATTTTCTCTGAAAACTTTTTTGCCTTTTTTTTTTAATTAATATTAATTGTTTGGCCAAATAGAGTAGTATTGTGATCCTCACAGTTGAAAACTTGTTATCAAAGAAAGTTTGTGTTAACTGATAGAAATGGTCATAGCTAAAGAAAATTATTAAATACTATAATTAAAATGTTTATTATTTGATTATGAAAATTATTAAATACTATAATTAAAATGTTGAAAATTATAAAGTTAGTGAAATAATTCTAGAGCGTTTTACTTTTGTGACGACAAGGCCTTATTATTATTTTCTCAACCCCTATAACAAGGTTTTGATTATATTATTATTCTTATTCGCAACTAGAAATTAACGAAATAAAATTAGAAATACTTATTATCTTTTTAACTTCTATAAATAATTGAAAAATCCTATAATTTTCTTTTAATATTTTAAACGTAATTAACAAAATAAAATAGAGAATTTATGACTGTACTTAGTATTATTTTATTTAGTTTCAAAGTTAACAAAATTTATATTTCATTAATTCACTGTATAGATTTTTAATACTACCTATTAATGTGATACTATATTTGAAACGATAAAAAGTAATGTGTTTTGGTCAGTAAGAGTGTTATAGTGAAAGATATCAAGCTAAGGCGTTTATCTACTTGAGTTTGTCATTCCACTTCCTAGGAGTTTTGACTTTTCACTTTAGAATTTTCTAATTTCAAATATACTTCTTGTGAGAACAAAAAGGATTAAAAAATGATGTAAGAATGTCAACCTTAAATAATAAAATATACACCTTATCTCCTTATCTTTCCATAAGAAATTCTCATATTTTACTATTTAAATAGAGAATTTTATATATAATTTTTCTATTAATATTAACGAATTGAAATATATTTTTGTGAGTTGTGAGATCATCTTATATTTATATGTACACTTTTTATAATTTTTATGAAATAAATTTACAAAAATTAAACGTTAAAAATATGTTTTGAGAATTGTGAAAAAGAAAAAAGAAAAAAAAAGTAAGTAATAAAGTTCATATTCTATAATTAGAAGGATAAGATTGGGATTTGGGAGTGCCACTGCTCCATATAGGAACCTTGATGGAATCTCCATCACCAACAGTGGAAAGTGGAAACCCCATCACAGCAATTTATATTATAGAAGTATATTAGTGCTCTTGTGAAATTTATATTCTAAAATAATATCTCATTACAAAGTCCTACATAAAGATAAATTTAATGATTACACATACATACGTTTTTTTTCCTTGTGTTTTTTAATGTTAAAAGGATGTATTTGATTCTATTTACTAATTTTTACTAATTTTACGTACTTTTTATTCGTCTATTTTATTTTTTTACATATATTTTAAAGCAAATTTTGAGTTTTGATATCTCTTAATACGCATTATAAAAAATTGTAAAAGTTATATATTAAAATTCTTTGGATCGAGATGAATTTAACAAGATTCCACATAAATATATTTTCTCTTCAATATATATTTCAAAAATAAAATTCAAATTTCTCTCTTAAAGTGGACAAACAAACAAAAACGAATGAAGTATTATATTCTGATAATGTCATTAAAACTTTATATTTTATTAATTTATACTTCTAAGAACATATCGAAGTTATAAATACGTATAATCAAAATCAAGGTATTTACGATATTATTATTTATTTTTAGTTAAATTATTTTTATTGTATAATGATAATAAATAGGAATATGAACTCGTACAAGGAGCTTTAGGTAAGTCGAGTTGGGAGGTAGATCAACCGCAACAAGTCGGATTCAACACCGCATTGCAGGCTGAAGTGGCTATGTAAAGATTAAACTACATTATTATTATTATGTTGTGGGTATTTTTTTTGCTGCTAATTTAAAGGAAATTAGCTAAATAGGAGGGTGAAGATTAAACTTTCTTTTGGGTCCCTTTCAAGTAAACTATACTAGTAGTAGTAGTAGGATATGGGAAGTAATTAAGGGGTTTAGGGACTGACTATTAGGAAAATGTTGTGCTAATGCTAGTATGCTACAAGCCTACAAGTGCAAAATGTCTAATGATTTTTTTGCTATAGAACTTTTGGCACCTTTTTGGAACACCTACCTCTAATGTTTGGAACACCTACCTCAACCTCCCAAAACTTATCTATGGATTGGATGTAGTAGTCTTCTACAATTGTATGTACGTATAATACAATTATATTAATGATACTATGTATATTTATCTTCTCTTGCTACTTTTTTCATATATAATAATTGTAGGTACTATTTGGAATTTTGTATTTTCAATTTCATTATTAAAATCTTCAATTGTCTAAATATAAATTAAGAAAAGTTTATCTTTGCTAAATTAGAAATTGAAACAAATAAATTTTAGAACACTTCATTATATAAAGGAAAATGATATATACAGTTTCAAAGACTGTATATAAGAATGGATCTTATATTTTATTTATGTAATTTAATATTAATTTTACTTTGGTAATATAAAAATTTCATTCTACTTTAGGAGTTTATCATTGAATTTTGTAAAATAATGATAAAGTAATAATTGATATCCAATTTCTAGATAATATTATCTTGAAAAATTCAATAATTAATAACAATGAATTTTTTTATTTTTATGTACAACCCTAAAGATTGTAAATAATATTACCCTATTATAAATTCATTGTTGAACTTAATAATATTTGTTCTGTAATGTAAGTTTTACTTCTTTTGTTTTTTAATATTTTTTTTCATTTAGAATATTTTATTTTGATGAGAGAAAAAGTTGATTGAGGTTTTTGAGACATAAATAAAAAAAGAAAAATTATATCGGTATGAGATTAATTCGTTCGTTTTAATGTATATTTTTTTATTATATATTTTTTATGATTTTTTAAAATGTGTATAAAGAGATATCAAAGTTTCAAATTTGCATTAAAAACTGTGTAAAAAACAAATAAGAAGTAAAAAAAGAACGGAGGGAGTAATATTTATATATGGTATTTCATCTAACATGAAATCCTAAATGAATCTAATTTGTTATCTTTAGAATCAAAATACTAGGTTACTTTCCTTGAGTAATTTTAAAATCTTTACTTTTAAATTACCCCACTCGCTTATGATCTTTCTATACACAAAATAAAGTTCATAATTGACTTTTTAAGGAATCACTGAGGATATCAAGATATCAATATAAGATATATTGAACAATCATTTATAAAAGTGCATTGATGAACAATCTTGACTATTATTTTTCAGCCTTACGTGTTACACAATTCACTATTAATATAAAGTACTTTTTAATTAAATAATTTAATTTGGATCATAATGTGGATAGGCATGAACCAAGATTTTCCTTATAGTAAACGTTTTTGCTGAGGCTATAATCTTAGTAAGTAAGGACTAAGGAGCAGTATAGTATTAAGTTGGAGCATTCCTGCTGTGCAGAATGGAAATGCAGAAGCCGAAGCACCAGCAGAATTTTTGTTTTGTTATTTAGCGGTTGTAATTGTCCTTCACCAATCAAACAAACATGCATGCAAGTGGTACTAATCTACCAATTTTCCATCCTTTTTCTCCAGCATAGAGTAGGAAATATATCCTTCTACGAGTATTTAGGGTAGAGGTTTAGATCATGTAATCGGGAAGAATACTGTTAATGAACCAACTCAACCAAAAACTTAAGCTGATGGTTTAAACCCTATAATATGTTATATATTCTAACACCTCTCATACGAGAGCCTTTTAGGCTAGAAGTGTGAATGCAACACAAGCTCTCCTCATACCCAGTGTTAAATATTTCACTTTAAATAAAGGGTGTTTGAAATTCGAACTCGTGATCTCTTGTCACGCTGGCTCTGATACAATGTTAAAAACCAACTCGACCAAAAGTTTAAGCCTTTAATTGAATTGGTTCCCCGACAAATGAAATGAAATACTAATTAATTAATTATATGTTTTATTACATATAAGCCCCAAATCCAACACATTTGAGTCTTAGCCTTTACATGAACAAACTATGACTCAACGCACATGTAAAAATCTTTGCAATCATATTTTTGGAATCAAATAATCACGACTCAATAATAATAGAGTACTATATTTGTGTTGTTTACTTCAAGATATTTTCTAATTTTCTATGCTCTATCAATTATGTATTTTATATTGTTCGGTAATTTGAAGTACAATCCCATTCAATATATCATCTATAGTCACATTTTTTTGTCAATTTTTTTCACATATTTTTTACCAATATATTTTAACCAAAGAAATACATACACATAAATTTAATTAACCGAATAAAATGATAAAACCCAATAGAAATTAAATAAAAAAATAAAAACACATGCCTCAAATTAGTAGGAGTTCCCCACCTAGAACCATACCTTGGTTTGGTCTATTTTTCTCATGGACATGTCTTCTAACTTTAGAGCTCCGGGACGTGTGTAGAGATGGAGACTACTCTTTTCCTCTTGGCTCTCTTACCCAATTTCTAGTACATATATCTCACTTTTTATCTTCAACTTATATTTTCATTTGGGTTCATTTTGCAAATTAAATTTAACTATTTGTAGTAGAAGTACATATATGTATAAAAAAAACACAGGAACCTGACCCGGAATTTCTGTACACAATCTGTTCTTTTTTTTTTTTTTACCATTCTTAGCTTATACTATGACAAAAATATTTTCTGAAACCATCTTCTTTAATAATATACATATACTCCTATTCAATTATTTTCTGGAAGTTTATTCCATGAATCTGAGCCTATTTGTGCACTTTAATCATACAATTTCATCTTTATTTGGTCAGTTATAAGTCATCATAATTTCCAGTGTCTTGGTATCAATGTTCATAAACTTTGATCAGATTAGAGATACAATAATTTATGGTAAGAAAATCAGTAACTTTTATAATTCAGAATGTAGTTGTACGATCTGCTTTTATGTTTTGAACAATTGAACCATAACTGTAGTCATTGCTTCTTCTACTTATTTATTGGGGGATAATGTTCATGTACTACTTCTACAGCTTACATGTCTTTTTAACACTAAAATACTTGTCCTTCATATCTCTTCTTTTAATTAATATGTGACTACGTAAGGGTCATTACGACCGTCTCGTTTATTTTTGGGCCCTAGAGCGAAAAAAATAAAAATGGTTATTAAAATTTTGAGGTGTAGTGAATAATATGATACTGGTTTTGTTCTGTATTTCTAGTATATTAACTATTCATAAAATAATTCTAATAATTCATACTATTACATAGCAAAAAATGTAAATTATATTTAAATGTAACTTTTGTTAATATCAATTTTGTATATAAAAATATATTTTTTGGGCCCTAAAAAGTTTAGGACTCTGAGCAATACCCCGCTTTGCCCTTGTTAATCGACGGCCATGCTTGCATCATTATCATTAATGTCCTAAATTAATGACAAAAGCGTAACAATAAATAAGATATAAAGTAAGATTAAGATAAAACTGTTGTATCGTAAAGCGGATGAAAAATAGAAGTTGAAGCAAGTATATATTAGGATAAAGGAGAGAACACTAATATTGTGTTTTGCATAAATATAGATATCATGATGTGTGTCATTTATTTTTCCCTTTTGTTGCTTGAAATTGAGTATCATTCTGTTTTTATACTCTATTTTTAAGAAAAGTTTTGTATTCTTACACTATTTTGTCAACCTCCTGCATATCATAATGTATCCTCACTCTTCATTGTTCAAGTGTGCTTATTGCAAGGATTATCCATTTTTATATTAATGCTTTTCAGATTAAATCGAGATCACCTTAAAATAAAAAATCTATATGCTAATATATTTATATTTGTGGATTTTTAGCTCATATGTAAAGAGCGTTTTACGATGAAACCATCTCATGAAAAGTTTTTTTGAAAACGAAATCAACAAAGCTGGAACATACATTTTCACGGTGGGCCTAAAGCCCTGGAATATGGGCCACCTATGGGCTAATCAGCTTTAGTTCATACTTCATAGTTATCCGCATCCCTAATTTGTTTTGCACTGATTCTAGTTTCATGATGAGACCGTTTCTATTTGGCTGGCCTAATACATATCTTTTTATCTTAAAGTAATCACTTATAACGTTAAAGTGATCATTTATAATTTTAAAATAATCATTTTTTATAGTTTTTAGAGTGATTACTTATAACCTTAAAATGATCACTTACGATCTTAAAGTAATCAATTAAAGAAATAGCTAATATATAGGCCCATATCATAATAAGACGATCTCAATCAAAACCAGCTTTTTGTAACACGTCCATAAGCATAAAAATATGGGCCTTTACCAATTATTCTTTGTGTTATTCGGCCACTTAGAATTGTGGGCCGAAAAGTATCATTTGATATTTATGATTCATAAATTCTTATATGAGACAATTTTATTTAATTAAATAGCGTTATCATATAATTTAAAAGAATGTTTAAATATAAATTTTTTATTTTAAGAATGGTTTTATAAAGATAACGTGACAAAAAATCAACCATACCACTTTTATATATAACTTTGTCCCTTACGGACGTATGGGAAATTTTGAGCAAGACTAAGCCTAAAAGGGCCGGTTTTACAATCTCTCATAACTTGTTATCTATTCATTTTCATTCAAATAGGCTGAATTTAGTTTTATTCAATTCAATTAAGTATTTTTTATTCTTAATTCATTAATCATTTGATTAAACTAATTTAAACCATTAATTTTATTCAGCATTTCGATTTAACTCAATCAATCGAATCAAATTGAGTAATTATAATTGAGAACATGCTCTAACTTTTCAAATAAAATCTGCTTAATTTTGTTTTTTGAATGGAAACTCCATGACCTAATTTTTAAAGTAAAAGTAAATTTTTAACTTTTGATCTAAAAGATAAAAATTGACTGTAAATTGAGTTGTTAGTTGTTACTAATTGTTATTTTATTACATTGGAAAGGTGACAAGTTGGTTGTTTGGGCACCAACTAATCATACGAGATAAGTAAAATAATAGTTGGTGGAGCCAAGAAGTTAAGTAAGTGGGTTAAATTTATAGAAGTATATTCTTTAAGAGGGTCTATTTTATTAAAAGTGTATTATCTTTTTTTAGTTCCGGTCCAATTACTTCATTTTATTCTATGATATACATCAAATAAAAAATATATATATTTTCTTGGTCTCTTTAACATTTACACAAATCTCTCATATATTTAAATTGTCTTATTTTACTCATAAAATCCAATTCATAAGCTCAACCCACACTAAACTGTATTTTTCTTTTTAATTTGTCTCATTAAATTTATCACATTTTTTACTTTTGGTTATAACACTTTCTTATTTTTAGTTCTCATTTATGTATTTAACTTATATTCTTATCTTATTTAAATATTTTTCTTATTTTTTCATAAAATATCACTTTTTTTCTTAATTTTTTCACTTATAGTCGTCAATGGTGAAATTTTCATGAGACAATAGACTACAGTGGTATTCTAGGCTACGATTATTGTTCCTACTATTGATTGTCCTAGGAAGGTTCTAAGAAATTGTGACTATATGATAGAAAGATTACACCACTTGTATAAAAAAAGGTACATTACACTACAAATGTAGGTCTTGCTTAGAATTTCAACCCTACTCTTTTGGTACAATCAAAAAGGACACTATAGGCTATGGATACACCCTTTTGCTAGAGTTAAAGAGTAATTGAATCTAGCAGTGGAGTAAAAATTAACAAATTCTATGAAGGCTGTTAAGAAATCATTTTAATCAAAAGCTTAAGTTGATTGTCGAGGTCACAGGATAAGTTATATACTCTAACACGCCCCCACATGAGAGTCCATTGGGTTAGAAGTGTGGATGCGCATATGATGAGTGGTGGTAGAAATTCGAACCCGTGACTTCTTGTCACGTTGGCTTCTGATACCATGTCAAGGAACCATCTCAACCAAAAGTTTAAGTTGATGTTTGAGGCTCCAGGATATCTTATATATATACTCTAACAAAGGCTCTATAAATTTAAAAATTATAATATTTTTTTAACAATTTTGTATTTTAAACACCTCATATATACTAAGTAATTTAATATTAAGGCCTTAAATTTTTCTGATACCTGTGCAATCGAACCGGTTAATGCTTAATAGGAGTAAAGTAATAGTCAAGTTCCATTATACAATATCTATGATTTCAAAAGGGAATAACTGATCAAATGTCTTAAAAGGACGTACGAGTTGTAGTCAATAGATGCGCATGCCCTCCTAATTTATTTTAGGCTCTCATATGCTTTTTCATAAGGAAAAATATTTTTTCCAACCACGATGATTTATACTCAATTCAATTTGATGTTAACTAAGAGTATTACGAAATATTTAACAAATGACAATTGATTATTGGTTGTTAATCTTTTAATTAGTTAATTTGTTTGATTAATTGAAAGGGTTGATTTTCTTGTTAATTTGTAAGCTAGTTAGATGAGCTAACTGTATACTGAAATTTTTGGTTAAATTAGGCATTGACAGTTGACTGTTTATTTAAGAAAAAATAAATCAACAATCAAAAACCATTAAAAAAAGCCAATTAAGTTAGCATTTTCATTTTAGCTTAAAAGCCTGACTGAAAAGCCATTAATCAAAAACGTTTTTTTGAAATTTTGACAAACCAAAAAGACAAGAGCCAACCAAAAAGTCGACATAAAAGTCAATTATCAAAAACCCCTTCTTGGGATCAGCTTATCTTAATTAATTTTGTCCTTATATTAAAACTTAGAAGTTTGTGGAGATGTTAGCTAATTAAATTATTAAATTTGTCTCCAATATTCTGTAGAGTCTTGCGCCTTAAAATATGTGTCTTATAATAAAGCTGTATATAAAATTCACAATTATATATTTTTAAAAAATTCAATAATAACTTAAAATAAAATCCACAAAGACCGTTATTATTAAGATATATAAAAATCCTTTAAACAACAAATATATTTTATTTTTTTAATTATTAATTGATATTTTACCAGCCAAATAATCAACTAAATATTTTTCCACAAATAACAAACAATCATTCAAAATATCTGTAATTAACCTAATAAATCACCCTGGATCATCTCCTTGATCCATGCCCTAACCCGTGTTTAACCCATTATTAATGTATTATCTCACATCTTGACTTCTTCCCCAACAATTATTTCATGACCGCAACATTGATAGTGCCACCTATATAGATCAATAACCTACTTTTATTTGTAAGATTATACTTATTGCTGCCCAAAACAACAATTAAGCCTATGTATTATGTATAATAAAATACATGTCAAATATTATCCTATTTTATTACATTAAACTAATACTAATCCTACCATTATAAAAAAATTATTGGATAAGATATATAAATTAAATTTGACTTAAAAGATAGAATGAGGGAAGAGCTAGAAAGATATATGTAAGAATTGAACTCAAGATCTTATCTGAAAAAGTGATACGTATTTTTCAACTGAGATAGTGCCTACATTGCTGAAGTTGGATGCTCCATTATCTAGGTTAGAATTTAGATTCGAATCTGCTTAAGTCAAGACCTATAACCTATGCAATTTTGTTATAATATATTAATATTAAATTGTTAATATATAACGCAAAAAAAAAATACTTCATTGAGTAGGCTCAATAAACATTCACAAATGAGCAAAGATGTCTCCATATTACAGGGGCACGAGTTGATATATATCTTATTTACTTTTGAAGGTCGACCTATTATTTTTAGTGACAATTGAAGAAATACTTATTTTCTCAATAAGAGAAGATTTTTTTTATGAGATCAATAAGACAAGATTTAATTACTTAACAAACCTAATAGCTGAGAAAAAAATACAACAAATTAACAAAATTTATTACGCAGGAAAATATATAAATGTATGATTGGGAAATTAATGATAACAAAGAATCAATTGAAGAAATTATCTTATACTCCCTCCTATTCACCTTAGGATTTTCATTTGACTTTTTATGGATATTAAGGAGAGTCAAAAGTGAGACCCTAAGGGTAGAAAAGAGAGTGGTATTATGGGTTTTTTAATGTAAGGGAGGAAAATTAATATGGGTAATGGAGGGTATAATTGAAAATAGGATAAAGCTACTAAGTGTATAAAAGTCAAAAACCCATACTAAAATAGAAATGGGACAATTAAAGTGTGATCATAAAAGAAAATGGGACACATAAGCTGAATAGGAGGGAGTATTATTATTGACATGCATAAGAACAAAAAAAATTGTAAATTCTGTCAAAATTGGTGCTTTGAGGGATTGCTCATTGTGCTCATACACATGAACCGATTTTACAAATAACTAAATATTAGGTCCACGGTCCACCTTATACCAGTATATTAGAATTTGGATACGCCCCAACCTAGCTTTGTGGCAATGTTGTAGTCTTTTAGTGTAAAAACTAAAAGTGATAAATAATTAAAACTAAAAGATAAAAATAAATTATCACACAAATATTAAGTGTAAAAACACAATTCATTTAAGTCGTTGGTTTTTTCAGCATCAAGAGTCAAGAAATCAAGTCATGAACCAAGTGAAAATATAATACCAGATATTCAACACATTGGAAAATCAAAAGTGATAAATAAATGAAGAACATTCAAGTCATCAATGAAAACACAAAAACTTGAATTTTTGAAATTTGATTTTCCCATTTTAAACTTGATTTGCGGGTAACAATTTGTTAAATATGAATACAAATTTTTTATTTTATTAATTCAAGTAATTTAACTATTTGGTAAGATTATTTAGCTATTCTTGTAAGATATCGTCTCTTGATGAGACGACATTAAACAAAGAGTCCATTGTAACACCTCCGTATAATATTTAGCTAATTAGTTTAAGGTGTTACTCGGTATATCATGGGTCATCAATCAATAGCTTATACTTGTAGTTGAGTTGATTTCTTGACATGATATCAGACGCCAAGTCGCCAAAGTGTCAAAAAGGTCACAAATTTAAATCTTAACTACTCCTCAAATGATCAAGAGAAATGTTTTGCATCAGGTATATAAGGAAGACTTGTACTACATCCACACTTTTTTAACACAATTTGAGGAGACATGTTAAAATATATAACATGCCCAGATATCTCCAGATATCTCAATCTCTAGTTTAATTTTTTGATGGAATTGACTTTTTGACAATATACCTTAACACGATTACTAAACCCGTTCCTTTACTCATCGTTTGTTATTGTTCGTTGTCTTTATTTATCGCTTTTTACCTCCTTTACTTTTCTCTTTATTTTTAGATATTTGTACGTATTTTATTTATTCTATTTGTAAGTTGCAAGTTTCTTTATCTTTGAAGACCTTTCTCGAGTTGAGAAACTCTTTGACCGCACTCTTCTCTATGAGTATGAGCTGTCGTTTTTCTTCCCTCCCTAGACCCTGATCATAGTTTTCTATGAGTGGGATATACACTGAATATAATGATGATGTCGACGAGAATATACCTTAACACAAATTTTCGACAATTGAAAGGAGTGATCACAAATATTATTATCCTTTAGTTAAATTTATTTAATACAATTTCGATCTGAGATTAAAAAGCATAAAGTTTCGAAATAATGCTTAATACACGTTCAACATTATCATAAAAAGGTTCAGATTTGTATATTTTCCAAAAAATTAAATAAGAACATATATGTATAATTGAAGACTTTTAAATGTTATCATATGATAATAAAAAAATTATTTTGCACAATTGTAAAATAATACTTTCTTTGTCCCACAAAAATTACAATAAGTATAAGTATTGATTTTTATAAGGAGTGGTGTAAAAAAGTATATTTTATAGGAAAGTGAGAAAAAAAATGTGGAATGAAAAAATAAGTTGAATATGTAGATGAACATTAAAGAAAGAGTGTGTTTCGAAACCAAAAATATAATTATAGCAAATTTTACAAGATAAAATTTTCTATTTACTCTTTTGTCTGTCTACTTTAATATATTGTGAGATTTATCTTAATACATAATTTTATATTATACGAATTTAATAATTTATATCATGCTTATATAAAAATATTTAGACTCAAATTTATATTGAAATACGTATAAAAAGTAAAGTTAAAAAAAGATTATTGTAATTTTTAGGAGACAGATAGAGTATCTACATTTGCAGGGGCGATACTGAGGCCGTGCGAGGTGCCCAACCGCACAGGGCTCTGAATCTAAAGGGCCTCATATTAAAAAAGTATATTGGAATAACATATGATTGTAATAAAGTAGTTGGTAAGAATTTTACTTAATATATCAATTGTTATATTTTCAAAACCTATTGATTACATTTTTTCTCTCTTTTCAAAACAATTCTTTACCTTCCAAATAGTTTTTTCTTACCTCATTTAATGATATTGATACACATTCATCAAACATCAATTATCACTAACTTAATTAATAAAAATAATCAACAATTTATTTTTAAAATTTTCAACCCGTTAAATTTTTATTCTTTTTATTATTAGTCATCAATCTGTTACTATTTTTTTCTTCCATTTTAACATTAGAGAAGAAAGTTTAATTTTTTAACAACTTAATTTAAGTTTAAAAAATTAAAATTGTGTAGAATTTTTATTTTAATTAATTTTTTTTAATTATAAAGGGCTATAATTTTAAAAATTTATAAAAAATAAAACTGAATCTTAAAATTATTTGGTCCGTGACGTAGACTTGGGAAAATATCGTGGTAATGCACCATGCATTTGTCTCCATTGTCGTGGTTGTGTTAATACTAAAATTAGACAAAAGTAGAAAGCGACGTCAAACTAAGAATTGGTAATGAAAGTGACTTATGAGGTGGAATACTAATAAGAAAATAGAAGTACATAATCTTATCTAGAGTTTTAGACCATTTTAACACTATTTGAAGTTGAACATTAAACTTGAAATGGTCTCATTACTTTGAACTAGTGTTACTTTTACTATTACACCACAGCAAACCAAATCATTATTGCTTGGAAAATCAATTATGTTTAGCAATTTCATGCTTCATAAAAACATATAAGGGGTTTTTCGATGTTGGTTTTTATATTAGCCTTTTGATTAGTTTTTGATTTTTGGTTTGTTGGTTGTTCAAATAGCTAAAAAGTGTGGTAAATGGCTTTTCAACTAACTGAAAAGTAAGCTTTTAAGTAAAAAAAACTATTCCAGTTAGTTTTTTTTGTTGACTTTTGACTTGTTGATTTACTTTTTCTCTAATAATAAACAGTCAATACCTAAATTTACAAAATATCTCTATAAACAACTGAGTTTTTCAGCTAGCTTAAAAGCCAACAAAAACAACTAATATTTTCAGTTGGTTAAACAAGCCAACTAAAAAGATAACAACCAACTGCCAATTGTCAAACACCCCATTGAGATCGACCTATGTAAATTAAATGATTTGTAAACTCCATTATATATTTCTTATTTTAATAAATTTTTTTTATTACTATATATTATCATCAAATATTGAAAATAATAAACTGTGAGCCTTGCGTCTTTATTTTATAGCTTTACAAGGCTCACGTTAAAGATTTTGCGTATAATCTCATAAATAGTTAGGAAAGCTCTACATGCAATTGTAGTTCATTAGGGTAAAAAAACATATACTCGTATGTTAGGATTTAAATCTAATTCAATGCACTATTTTTTGGTAGCGGATATTTACAATTCCTTTGTCATTGAAATTGTCCGCATTTTATTTTAGTCTCTCTATTGAAATTAATTTTTGATATGATCCTATTAATATAACATATTTTTAGGCTTTGAGAAGTGAGAAAACTAAGGGGACAAAAGAGTAAGTAATAACCTTTTGAGTCACCTATTTTAATTCGTACTAGAAAAATCTATGTTCAGATCTGATTATAACTTTATCTTATTAAAAGCTCTATCGATATTAATTTATGTGGTAGATAAGTTGATTCAACACATTTAGATATGAAAGTTCATGTTGTCAAGGGTGTGGCTAGAAATTTAAATTAGGGAGGCAAAAGTCAAATACTAGCAAAAGTATAGTCGAATGATCGATACACTAGAGAATTAATTATAATCGAATTATGATCAATATATTTGCAAAATAATTATAATCGAATAGTCGATATACTAAAGAAATAGTAATTATAATCAAATGGTCCGTACTCTAGCAAAATATTTATAGTCAACTAATCCATACACTAGCAAATAATCTATTTAGCAAATTAATTAAATAAAACGAGCTATATTTTATAAATTTATGTTTTTGCATGAAAATATTCTACAATTAATTAGGAGAAATTTATTAATTAGTTCCATTTCTAGTAGTACTTTAACTATTCAGCTATATTTAAATATTTAATATTTAATTATGTATGATAATTGATAAGACAGTAAGGAAAGTAAATTAAAAATACAATGAGCTGCATTTAAAAACCAAAGAAGTAGGTATCCCGGGTCTTCCATTTGGCTTTGCACGAATACGTCCCACTTTATAGACCTATATTCATATCTCGGATACATTAGCACGAATTTTTGAAATACCTAAGCTAAAAAAAAATAATAACTAATTAAATAAATTAAGTTTTAAAAAATTTCGAAAAGTAAGCGTGAAAATCTCAAACCTATGGTTCGGAGCTGTTCGCAGTTACTAACTGCGAACAGACCTGGTCTACAAAAACGCAGGTCAGTTTCATTTTTTCGCACTTTTACCCATTTTCTCAAAACTCTAACTTCATTCGACATTTTCCCTCTAAAAGCATTGATTCATTCCATCAATTCTTGCATTCCTCTCTCAATTTGGCACTTCTAAATTAGTGTGGGATATTCTAGCTTGCTCAGAGGTAAATCTTTTTGTGTTTTTTTGGTGTATATGTAGTTTTCTAGAGTTTTAACCAAATTTGTTTATTTTTTCAAATGTAGGTTTCTACTTGTTAAATCAAGACTATTCTTAATAATCCATAAGCATTGAAGGTAATTTTTAATTGTTTTTATAGCTTTATGTTGGATTTTGAAGTAATGCTGTTGAATTAGTTGAATTCAATGTTGATAATATTATTAGAAATGTTGATGTTGATGTTGGTATTAGAAATATTATTTATGAACTTATGAATTGGTTTATTATTTTGATTTTATGTGTATTATATATGTATAAACTTAGTTACATTATGGATTTGAATAATTTTTACTCCAAAAAAGATTATAATCAAATGAATATAATGTACTTGTATGGGCATGAGTTGATGTTGATGTTGATTTTCTTTGTATTAATGTAGAAAACGACATCATTTCGCGTGACTATAGTATGTTTTTGGAATGGTTCTATTCGAGAAAATAGTGGCAAAGTTCATTATGTTGGGGGAAGACGTAAGTTGTTTGCTTGCAATTCGAACATGGATTTGAACCACTTTAGACGTTTTATATGTTCTAAGATTGGATTGGACCCTACTAGAAGTACCGTAATATAAGCTTTAAATATGCCATGAGTGGAGAATTGATTGTCTTTCCTGTTGAGGATGATGAGGCTATAGATGCGATGTGGGAGCATTAAAAGTCCACCCAAATTCCCTCTTTGGAGTTATACGTAGAAGAAGTACTATTAGGGAATGTAGTTGCTTCTAATCCTACTCCTACCCCTATGCCTATATTAACTCATAAAACTGAAAATCCCGCCGTTTCTTCCGCATCTTGTGTTTTTTCTCAACCCTCTACGAATCAAGTTCAAATTGATTCAATGGTTAACTTAGGAGAAATTGCTGAGATGGGACCTTGGGATGATGGAAATGAGAGTAATGAGTTCATTGACAATCCTTCTGAGGAAGATGTGGATGCCGATAAGAATGCGCTAGCAAATGACATGACCCTAGGCAACATTCCTACAGTCTAATTTTCGTTGTTGTGGGAGCGAAGGTCACAACACTAGAACTTGTAACTTAAGGTAATATGTTATATGTTATACTAGAATGATAATCTGTAACTCAAGGTAATATGTTATATATATTTTATATTATTACATAATAGTAATATTAATTAAAGCTACTGCGAACACAGCACTAGAGCAGATGGATCCAGCAGCTCCAGGACCCCTAGATCCTAGTGTCTTGACCATGCAGCATCAGCACAGGAGTACTCCTCTTTGGAATGCTGAGGTTAGGTGTACGATAGTTATGATTTACATTTTACTTAATGATAACATACAAGTAATTTACCTTTTCAATGTTCATAGGTGTTTGATGCGGAAACGCTGGGCACCAGGCATCCAGATTCTGTTCCATGGGTGATCGATGATAGGATCATCCCATACTTAGAGCTAATGAGGTTATACGACTTTCACCTCGTTGCATACGGCAGAGTTGACCGTGCCATTATCACAGCACTGGTCGAGAGATGGCGTCAGAAGACACATACATTTCATCTCTCTCTAGGTGAGGCTACCATCACATTGCTTGATGTAGCCTTACTAACGCGGCTTCCCATAGAGGGACGTGCCGTGTGTACAGGCAAGCGCTAGCTATCAGGCTGCCATGACATGGTGCATCGCATATTGGGAGAGCGCCCTGCACTGGAAGTGATCAGGGGGAGCGGTTTGCGATGCAAATGGTTGGTTCAGACCTTCTCGCATCTCCCCGGAGATGCTGATGAGGCCACCATTTCGAGGTACGCCAAGGCGTACCTCTTATACTTGATAGGAGCTGTGTTGTTTGTCGATAAAACAAACAACCAAATACAGCTCCTGTACTTAACCTTACTTGACGACACGTGGGAGCGCATCGGCGAGTATAGCTGGGGCTCAGCAGCCCTTGGATACCTATATAGGAGACTATGTGGTGCTGCTCAAAAGAATGTCAAGGAGATTGCGGGGCCAATAGTAATATTACAGGTAATAAAATTAACATTTAACTCTAATCCGGTGTAGTTGAATTATATACTAATTACATTTCAAAATTTCAGCTGTGGGCGTGGGAGCATATTCTTATCGGCCAAGCTTATAGAACCGTTGGTCGTGGTGATATTGCTCCTCCACCGCAACCTGAACCAGATGTTGTGTACGGTTCGAGGTGGAATTTTGCATGCCGGACGCGCAAGCACACCGACAGCGGTCTAGGATTCTACCGTGATCAGTTAGACCTGCTACGACCCAACCAGGTAAACATTTCAGTACTCATTAACATTACTACAATTTAATTAACATATCACATACATTTTCATAACATGTATTTTAGTTTTTGTGGGACCCATACCCTGCGGAAGCCTACGCAGTTGTACCTGAACACTCGGGGATTCATTCAGGGGCGTGGAGGGCTTTTGTGCCTCTCATATGCTTTGACATTGTCGAAGTACATCTACCAGAGCCGCCAATCTGGGTTGGTACAGGGCATTCCACCGCCTTGTGACACTAAACCCCAGCTGCACCTAATTTCGCGGAAAAATCAGGCTGGGGCAAACGGGATGGAGATCAACTGGCGTCACATCGCTTGCTGGGATCGAAGACTTGAGCTGCTGGCACAAGGTCCGCCAATCGATTTTCATGGCGCACCTACTACACCAGACTACATGTCGTGGTTCCTCTCCATCACGCGCCGATGGATGACAACACGTGCCATCTTCGCAGCAGCACATTACACACCTGTTGCGCCTACGATGACCCAATTTGTCAGTCTTCATTTGCATTTATATGATTAAGTTGTCAATTAAATAATATAATGTTACATTAACTAAATATTAATTGCAGGCACAAGGTGCGGCAGACGTGATGCGGTACAGCCATGAGGAGCCGGTGAGGGAGATTGCGTATGGCATGCTCGTCGGCTCGCAGTTCCAGCACTTCATACCTGAAGTCGCTGCAGAGTCCTCAACGATTACCGCCCATACGCACGTCTCATCTCCTGCTTATGACTACCATTTGGAGGAGATGGATCACTCATACCCCGTTGACACTGCGGGGACCTCGCGGGCTGGGCCATCACAGCCATCACAATACCAATCCCCTCCACTGCCAGAGCGACACCCGAACGCCTCTTACTATCGTAGGAGGGAAGGAGACCAACTCAGTTGGATAGGGTAGATGAGGGTTGTGAGCGTTAACGTTTAACTTTTGTGTATTTGTCTCGACTATGTACATATATATATATTTTAATTGAGTTGTATATTTCAAACATTTGTATATGTTTAATTACTTTATCATAGCCTCCAAGCTTTGACTTATGAATGATCGGAGTTTTGGCGATGAATCATGCCGCCTTAAAGATACATCGACTTGTAATTACCTACTCTAATGTCTCTAGTGCAAATACAACAAACAACAACTCAAAAATAAAGGAAAAAAAAATATTAATTAGCTGTTCGCAGTTAGTAACTGCGAACAGCCATAAAAGACAAAACAGTTGTTCACAGTTAGTAACTGCGAACAACTATTTTGTCTTTTATGGTTGTTCGCAGTTACTAACTGCGAACAGCTCCAAACCATATGTTTGGGATTTTCACGCTTACTTTTGAAAATAATTTGAATTTAAGTTTATTTTATTAATTTTTTTTTTAGCCTACGGATTTCAAATTTTCACATTAGCACAACGCTCCCATAGGCCATATGTATGTACTATGCAGTATGCACTATCCCTCTAAAAAATATTTTCAAGTTATTCTTGTGAGATATTATTTTTCGGTAAGATAATATCAAAATAAAATACACTGATATTTTATATTAATTAGGCATTTTAGTTTATATATATAGAACATTTCTCACAATAAAACTTATCTTATATAAGAATTTGTGAAAATCTTTTAAGGCCAAACTTCTAAAAGCCAAGAATAAATCTGTAAGGAGTAATTATATATTTATTTGAAGTCTTTATTTGTTTTTTAAAAAGTGGGTCAGTCGTTACCGTGTGGGTCCATCTTGACCAAGAGTCCACTCTTTCCAAGACTTTTCGTAAATGAATCATGTAGAATATTAGCTATCAAACTTAAACCGTCGTTTGTTTCCTTATAAATAGCATTTATAAATTTCATGATTTAATTGTAATTAAACTAAGTTTTCTTTTATAGTTTGTAGAAGGTTTAAGAAGAAAAAGGATAAAAAAAAAAAAAAACTTAATTAATAAGCCATGGATAAAACTTCATCCCCAAGTTTTGAGCTACCAGGTTTTCGATTTCATCCTACAGAAGAAGAATTATTAGATTTTTACCTAAAGAACATTATTAATGGCAGAAAAATGCACCATGATATCATTGGAGTTCTTAACATTTATGGCTTTGATCCTTGGGATTTACCAGGTTTGAATATTTGCATTTACAATGTTCATCGTCCATTACTTTTAAAGTTTATTTTATTTTTAATCTATAAGTTAAAATATAGTTACAAGTCGTTGAATTTTATTTAATTCTTCTTAATACAAGAATTTTTTATATCAATTTTTTATACTCCTAATTTTTTACTATTTATAATTAAAATAATCGATATTGATATTGAATTAATACGTTAAATAATGTGAGAATAAATGTAGCAAATTTGAATGTAGAGAGGGTATATAATATTTTCTTTGTACTTTTTTACATGCTATCCTTTTTACTTCCTGCATTTCAATTAGTTTGTAACACTTTGACTAATACCGTGATAAAATTACTTCGATAAAGTGGAAAAAAAAAATAAAAAGAAAGGAGTGTTAGAAAACTCTTATACGTAAAACTAGTTTGTTCTTGAGGATGATAAAGATAACAATATAACAAAAAATAATTTTATTTTTAATTTTACTGTGAGACCGTCTTATTTGAGAATTTGTGTATATTAAATACTTTTATATTTCGTGCATGATTACTTCAAAATGATTTTTTTTAATTCATCAAATTTGTTGTTAATAAATTTTTAAAAAGTAATTAATGTATAAAAATGTGGTATGAAAAATTAGTTTATACTAAATAATAACGGTTATTTGCAAATAGTCACGAAAAGACAAAAAATATTAAAATAAATAAAATAAAATAAAATAAAATAAAATAAAATCTCAAAAAACCCTGCTGTGAAAAGGAGACATATAAAGGAGATTTAATACTTTTATAAATACTCATGAAAAATTGCAGGGCTGGCAAAAATAGGAGAAAGAGAGTGGTACTTTTTTGTTCCAAGAGACAGAAAGCATAGCAATGGAGGAAGGCCAAACCGAACCACAGAACATGGGTTTTGGAAAGCAACGGGTTCGGATCGTAAGATTGTGAGCTTATCGGAGCCTAAACGGGTTATCGGGTTAAGGAAGACTCTTGTGTTCTACCAAGGTAGAGCTCCAAGAGGTACCAAGACTGATTGGATCATGAATGAATATCGCCTCCCTGGTAATTATGATTTACTTAAGGTAATTACAATTTTATTATCTTAATTAATTAATTAGTTACGGCATTAGATCACTTTTTAAGTTTCAATGTGTAAATTAAGTTTGAGAACTATCTAAAGATTTCAAAATAATCTCCTTATGCCAATTATAATAACCTTACTATTATTTCATAAATTATTGTGAGAGACGGTCTCTCCAAGAGATGCATTAGATAGGTGGGTTAAATAGCCCTAGTAAATATAAATTAAAGAGAAAAATAAGAATATGAGTTTCTTGTTATGATGTCGTCTCTTTGAGAGACGGTCTCTTATAAGAGTAACTTTTATTATTTTGGATAAATAAATGGACTATTAAATAGTTAATGAGTGGCCCATGCCCCACATATTTATTTATTTTTTGTAAATTGTTGTATGAGACATGTATTAAATAACCCATTTAATATATTATGAGAATGACTCTGTTTAAATTCGTCTCACCAAGAGACTGTATCTAATCTCATAAGAGTTAATAAACCGATCATTTTTAATATTAAATTGCGTTATTTTTTAAAATGTTATTAAATATCCAATATAAGTTTGGTGATAATTAGTCATTTAGTTTCTTTTATTTAGTTTTTTATCCACTAACCCACAATAACAATAATAATATGAAATATGTGATGATGGGAATAATATTGGTATTGGTTTGTAGGACATTGTATTGTGCAAGGTATATAGAAAGGCAACATCATTGAAAGAACTTGAGCAAAGAGCAGCCAAGGAAGCAGAGAAGTCAACAAATGTATCTTATCCCACATCTCCTTTATCATCATCAAATGAGACTCGCTCATTTTTTAGTAATGCTCAATTACAACATTTGTATACACCAATGCCAACAAATCTTATGATGATTCCTACTTTGAAGAAGGACGTTGAGAATTTTGTGCACATCACAAATTCTAATAATAATAATAATAATAATAATAATAAAAATATTGTGTCTTCGTTGAATACCTCTAACACTATACAAACACCTTTCGGAAAAGAAAGCTTACAACTCCAAATTTCTAAGTCAGGTTCGAGTTTGGATACAAGTATGGAATGGGGTCAAGACCCATTATTCTCATTATCATGTAGCCCATGGCTTGAGAATTTGTTCAATTTCTCTAGTCCAACTCTAATTTCTCAATTGTTATAATGGGAATATAATTTACATTTTATTGTAATTCATAATTATGTAAATAATTGTGCCCCTTTTTGCCATCTATCCTCCCTCTTTTTTGTCCCACAAATGAGTTTGTGATGGGATGAGGTGGTGATTAGTTTACTAGCTAGACAACAGTTATTGTGAACAAGAATGTTTGTACAATAACTTCTTAGGTATGTGATTTAATTATATATTACTTAGTATAATTTTGAAGTGTTCCTACAAGATATATGATTGATTATTAATTATATATAATCTAATTAACTTATCATATATTATGTACTATTTATGTTCACTCTTCTTTTATTAGAGTTTACAAGACATGGATTAATTAGTTAAATTATATCAATAATTTATTTGACATATACTCTCTTTTACTAGCTTAAACAAGAGGATGCCTCATTTTTTTTTTCTTCCAAAAAACTCAAAATTTTTGCAACTAATTATTTACGCAAAAACTTGGGTGAGATCGTCTCACTTGTGAGACGCGTCTTATTCGGCCGACCAAATTGTATATATTTTTTTTTACCAATTTTACAAATTAAAATGTTAATTTCAAGAGTTAAAAGATCAATTTAAAGACTTAAAAGATCAATTTCAAGGATTTGAAATTGACATTTTAAGTCATGAAATTTGACAGTTTTAAGGCTTAAAAGATCAATTTCAATACTTAAAAAACCAATTTTAAGACTTCAAAGATCGAGTACAAGACATTAAATTCTCATTTCAACTTTAAAATATGAGGACTCAAACATTAAATAAGATATTAAAAACTGTAAAACTAACTTTCTAAGTCTTAAAATTTGATTTTTAAGTCTTGAAATTGTCCTTTTAAATCTTAAAATTAGTATGTCAGAATATTTTTAAAAAATTATTGAACTTAGGCAAGATGCACGACTAAAGCCGTATGACAAGAGAGTAACTGAATTATTTAATCATTTTCTGCCTGATAACTTATTATATGAGCGAAAACGAACTTAATTACTCATGTCTAAAAATAGGGTTAATTATGAAGAAATAGCTTTTGTAAACATGATAGACAACGATTTATATAGAATAGCTGAATAGGTATGAAATACGAGATACTTTTTCATTTATTATAACTATACTTCTTAAAAAAATTGATGTAACTCCAAACTTAGCTTTGTGTAAAATTGAAAATAGCTCTTTGACCACACTTTTTTCTATAAGTGTGAGTTTTCGCCGTTCTTTCCTCTTTAAACTCTAATCATATTGTATCCTTTAAACTGGATATGATGATAATGATGCATTTTTTTTTTCTATATGGAGAAGTTCTTTATTTACTACTATACTTATAACAATAATAATAATGTCAAAACTTTAATTTCAATAAATTATTATCAATGCTATTCTATATACTATAATTTTTGAATTGTTTAAACTTCTTTAGTTCTTTTTATATGGCATTTGTAGACTTTCAAAAACTTTATTTTGATCGCTATCATTATTTTATAGTCAAATTAAAAATTGTCATTTGTAAATATAACACTAAATGGGATAATCCTTCTACATAAAAAAGTATACTCATGAATAGTTAATATAATTGATTATATGACGGTACTTAACGATCAAGATATCGACAGAATTAGGTTCTTATAATTCTAATAGTTGTGAATATAAACAAATAATAATTGAACGATTTTCCTTATACAAAAATGAAAATTTATTAGTAATATTTTCTTACTGTTAAAATAATATAATATAAATAAAAACATGAAAAATTTAAGTAATTAAGTATAAAAAAACTTACAATGAAATTTTCCGGCTATCAAATATCAGTTGTTTGTGAAAAAAAATTAAATAAAAAATTTTAAATTGAAGTCATGTGAATTAATCATCAATTCAAATGAGAAAATCGAAGGATTTCATTTCATTTTACAAAAGAATGTTCCCCTTTTCAGAAACTCGTATTCGATTTTCGCCCTATAAATTTATTTTACGCAATTGCCACTGTCACTAAACTTGGCGACAATATTGACGTTATAACTGCTTATCGCCAAATTTGGCGAAAGTGCGTCACCATGACGTCAAAGTTGTCGCCAAATTTGGCGAAAGTGCATCAAAATATGAGTTCATTTTTGTTGTATATGCCAACAGTAATTTTCACATGAACATAGGGTTGGTGGTAGTTAGGGGCACGTGGGATTTGAGGAAGGGAATGAGACTTTGTCTTAAAAAAAGTCCAAATCTTTGTTCGTCTAAACATAATGAAAATAGGAAATAAGACTAAAAAAAGAGAAAGTTTCACAAGAAAAATGTTTTGGGGGAGGGTGGGGATTTTAGTTGAGACTTTTATTTTCATCTTTTGCTTTCAAGTCCCTAATATGACAAATAAGGGATGATATTTTTTTATCTTCAAAGTTTCATCTTAAAATCTCACAAGTTCTATTCCCTTGTACCAAACACCTTTAGTAGTAAGGAACAAAAATTTTATAGATAGTAGTTTTTCAGATTATTCACGTATTTTAAAATTTTTCAAAGGTTTTTCACCCCACAAGAAAAATCTTACCAGTCTTATTGTGGTGATTTTTTTCTATAAATTTACTTTGACTATTATATACATGTGAAAACATATATAAGTAAATAAATAATATTTTTTTTTTGTAAAAGAAGTTTAAAACTTACTTTTTTTCATGTAATAAGAAATTAATTTTACCATTTATGATACCTAATTCTTTTGTCAGTTAGAAATTCTACAACCTTATCCTCGTATTAAAAAAGATTATGAATAATGGATAGTCCATTATTCTATTTGGTAGACCAATTCAAGGTAAACATTGTGGACACGAGCAATTAATATTCAAGTGACATAATTAATCAAGAAGTCTATATCCCTATTTGGCTATTCCCACATAAATCTTGATTAGGCTCCCTTTAGAGACCGTCTTTTTTAAAAACGGCTCTCAAAAGTCCAACCTACTTTTCTTCTTTATAAATATATTAATTTAAAAAAAAACTGTTCTAAAAAAAATTGTAAAAAACTGCTTTCTTTTTAAAAGATGAAAAGTTTTTCTGATTAACTGCCTATTCCCAAGCAAAATAAAACATCATTTAGTAATAAATAATATTTATTTTATTTTTTTTAAAAAAATTAAGGTTCATTAATTGTGGAAAATAGTGATGTTGAAGATGACAATTATGGCTAATTTTTATGATTTGGGGTTAAAATAATATATTTGGATTTATAACAAAATATATTTGGGGTTATAACTCAATATATTTGGAATTAAAACTTAATATATTTGAAGTTTTACAACATAATATATTTGCTTGTATTATGTTATTTTAAGCAAAAAAATGTTACTTTTTTTTAAAAAAAAAAAAGATGATACTTTTCCTTAAAAAATTCAGAAAACATTCTGAACAAAACTCACAAAATGATGTTACTTTTTACTTTAAAAAGTATTACTTAAAAAAAATTGTTACTTTGTAATATAATTTTTTGAATTTTTAGTTTGAAAGTAAACTTTTTCTAAAAAGTACCAACTTTTTTTTTAAAAAAAAAAGGTGACACATTTTCTATAAAAAGTAAAATTTGTTATCAAGTAGATTGGTTCTCACAATTGTCACTGAAACATGACCATATATATATATATATATATATATATATATATATATATATATATATATATATAAAAGTAACACCTTTTCTGCGAAAAAGTTTCATATTATTTTGGAGAGATTGGTTCTCATGATTCTCATATAAGCTTGGTTCTCACTAGACATTGAATATATATATATATATATATATATATATATATATATATATATATATATATATATATATATATATATATATATATGTATATATATATATATATAATTTTCGTGCTAAAAGTAAACTTGGCTGATTGTAACTACTTATCAGTTAGCATTAGGGATGGTTATGGGGCGGATCTCAACCCTTTTATTTTTTTTGATCCAGACCCAGATCCGGACCCTAAGGGTCCAAAATTTTCAGACCCAGACCCTACGGATCTGACGGGTCTAGGGTCCTTAATGGGTCTTATACAAAGCCTCTTTGATTTGTCAAAATTGAACTTTTTTGGAGTCTTTTTGTATTTTTGTAAGCAACTTATTATCGTATTACAAACACTTGTTCGAGTCCATGAAAATCAAAATAAATCCATTGAAGTTTTGATGATTTGATGATTACTAATCAAAAGTTGGAACTATCAATTGAAAATTGTGAAGCAAACATGATAGTTATGATCAGTAATCACTCATCATTAGATATCAGATGTTTCTCAGCACAAAGTATATCATACATCACATATGACTTGCATACTAAGAATGAATACAGAGTGCATGTTTTCTTTGCACTTTTAAAGATGGCTTTGAAAATATTATATCAGTTTTTGTCTTGCAGTAAAAGAAAGGAAGAACAAAGAAGACAGAAATGGCAGAGAAGAAAAAACACAATTTAGTATCAAAATTGATCAAATAAGCTTGGAAACATTATGCTTAAATCGAGGAAGTAAAAGACAATGTTAAGGAGTAATTATACATGGAAAAAGAGAAAAAATTGGGTAGAATTATTAAAAATCACACAAATTTAAGAAAGAATAAACCACAAATTCAGGGAACAAAAATGAAGAACAATGTTTATATACAACAATGTAAATAAAGGTAAAAAAAGATAACAGATTTCAATTCCAGAATGAGATTATTCATGATATTAGAATTAAGAAATCAGAAATTAAAAATATAAAATTTAAAAGTTTAGGGTTCGGGTCTTCACCTTAGGACCCGGATCCACCCGGACCCGGACCCGTCAGTTTTTTTTGGATCCAGACCCGAATCCAGATCCGATGGGTCTCAAAAATTAATACCCAGACCCTTAAAAAAGGGGCACGTCCAAAGCGGATCCAAAAGGGTCCTGAACCCATGACCATCCCTAATTAGCATGCAACATTCATATATATATATATAATAAGGAAAAAGTTACCAAGAATAATACAGATTTTTACTTATTTTCCTACAACAATAAAATTTTTTGATTAACTATGGATAATACCAACTTAGGGGGTGTTTTCTTAAAATATCCTTAACATGTTAAAAATCAAAATATAGAAGATTATATGACAAAAAAATTGATAAATTACTTAAAAAACTAAAGTTGATATTATTTTAAAAAAACCCTCTAAAATGATATTATTTATAATTAATCCAGAGTTAGTATTATTATGATAAAATTTAAAAAAATTATATTATTCACATAAATTTTCATATAATAAGTTCTTTATCGGATATATCAGGCTTCAGACAATATCTTAGAAAGATAGAAAAATGATTGTTGACTGCTGAGTGCTGCTTGTCGTCTTCGTGGGGTTTTCTGTTGTTGTTTTAGCATTGGCAATTGGCATGTTCCTATATATAATTCCAAACACCCAGACTGGGAACCATTCACAAATTGACTTCCCCAATTATTCCTCTACAAAATTTTCCTATTTCAAATAAGTAATATTAATGTATGGGTGTAATAATTACAGCCTCCTACTTTTTCATCCTTTCAAATAAAAGTCTATAACAATTAACAAGTCATGAAGCCGTTTCCCTTTAATGTAGGGCGTTATTAGGATTTTTCGTCCACTATTTATTATATACTCTATTTGCCCTTCTAAATAAATATCATTTGGTTTGAAAAATTATAAATACTTTTTCTATTTGAAATTACCTGTATGAAATTAGTAAGACTTAAAAGATAACAAAAAACTTAACATTTTATCTACTATATGAGTAGGATAACAGTTCGGTGTTGAAATAAAATTCTTTACGTCTACTATGTAAAATCAAAAACTACACATGAAATTTTGTCGATTACAGACTGCACACAGGTTTTAGGTTTTTAGTTTTTATATTATGCCATGGAAGTGAAGCTGAAATTTTGTAGAAAAACAAAATTCTAAATTGTATGGTGCTTTTTTTCAAAAACAAAAAAAAGTTTGTCGAAATCACTATTATTGTGAGAGACCGTGTTTCGATAAAGCGACCTCAAATAAAAAACTCATAATCTTTATGTCTTAGATGGACTATAGAGTCCATTCATCACAGCAATTTTTTTATTTGTCCCGATAATCACTCCCTGGAAATTAAGTCATCTACACTTCTACAGTACTGTAGTGAATATTGCCGTTTGCTAGTTTTGTTAACGCAGCGCCGAAAGTAGCTTTATTAGTATTTGTATGCTTGATTCATCATCAATCAATTGATGATGATTAAACTAAAAATACTCATAATTCTATTTCTGATGCTTATCAAAAGCTTAGAATAATTCAACAAGAAATTGTTTTTAGTAAATATGTAGTCGAAAAAAGGCGGAGCAAAAATTGATAAATTTTATAAGGCAAATGAAGGGCTACATATAACCATTAATGCTAATAAGATTCTTTTATATTCCCCATATAAATCATGAGTAATTTCTTTTTTCAATATAAGAGCAATTTATTACTTTAATTTTGTGGTGAACTTGTCAAAGATTAATTATTTTACAAGGCTAATTTAATGAGTAATTTGTTGATCTATTAATAAACTTGTCAAAGATTCCATTGAAATTAGTCCATGTACATTTATTATAGAAATTTGCTAATTTTTATACATAGCCCTTAGGGCTATGTATAACAAAGTCCATTTTATAAAGACCCTATGCAATTTTAAAAATTATGATGTTTTTTCTAACAATTTTGTATCTTGAAACACCTAACATATGCTAAAAAAATTTATGCTGAGGCCCCTAATTTTTTATCTGTGCGGTTGAACATGCTTAGAATATCCAATGAGGTGAAATCTAGGGTTAGTTCCTACAAGTGTGAACAATCTAACCCACACCACCACCATGCACGACAGCAACAATCAAATAATTTAGATGTCCATCACAGAATAAGAATCAACCTTTGTAAGACGAGCAATGCATAATCTTATTGCACCTAGACTGCAATCAGAATTCTCAGCCGATCCGATTTAGAAGTTCTACAATCATTAACATGAAATTTTATGAGCAAAAAAAATGAGAAAAGATAAACAGAGAAGTGTATCAAGATACCTGGAAACAAAAATGGCATCTAAACGGCTCCTAAGAAGGCACAAAATCACATGTAAGAGACAACAACCCAAATCATAATTCTTGTTTCAATTTACAGCGCCCTGAAATTTAAACAGGACTCAACCTTGTGCAGCCAGAACTCATAATTTCTAATCATGCTCGATTACCACTTGGATATTTCCATTGCATGTCAGGCTCGTAATGTAATTAACAGTAATTTTGCAGTCCTCCAGCAAAACTTATTTCACCGGTTATAAAGATGTCTTCACCATCGGAATACAATTAGAACTCTGCAAAGAACATTGCTCAAAAAAGTTGCTTCAGTTAACTTGCTTAGCAGCAGTCATGAAATGATTAGTATTCAAAAACAGAACTATTTGGTACAATCTCAACTTTGCTAAAACAAGGAGCTTCTCACAGCATAATTTCTGCTCTTGTCAAATACATATTATGTCTAGTTATGCCCGATAACCGCTCCAGCACGTCCACTTCATATTGAAGTATTAGTTATATTTCTTTCACAGTTTCCAATGTGTTATTGTCCAACAATGTGTATTTTTCAAGAGATTACTCAAGACTATACCAAAACAATTAAAACAATTAAAACATAAGCTGCATATATCGACTATAATGTGAGTTATCCAAATATGTAATAGTTCAAATGTGTGTTGTTCATTTGATGTTATATATGTGGACATCTTATTGAGCCAAAAAACTACTGAAATGACTCGCTAAATCATGAATGTTTAATAATATATATGAAGTTGCAATCCAAGGACATTTGAAAACAATCTCTTCATTCTAACAACTCTATATTAAGTTGCGTACAATAAATGCCTTGAACCTCGCCTAAGAGGAAGGTATATTAAAAAGCCACTTGATGACATCAAGATGCAATGTTGATAATGTAAGAAGAGCTTAAAACCAATAAAAGTCGACTTTACCAGGACTGCCATTTCAAATTAGATGTACTTTTTCGCAAAATTGTCTAGCCTATGTTCAACTCTAGTTTCACCACAATAAAAGTACACAAAAATGATATTGTGAGAATTCAGACAGAAAACCAGCGGGCAGAGCCCATATGATTTTTAGTCATGCCCAATAACCACTCTGGCTCATTGACATTCATAAAAAAAAGGGTAAGGATCTAGGGCTAGTTTCTACAGGAGTAAAGAATCCTCCACCACCAGACTGCATTCAGAATTCTCACAAAGTACCGATTCAGAAGTTTTACAATGATTATCATTAAAACTTAAGAGACAAAATAAGATAAGATAAACGGAGAAGTGTGTCGAGATACCTGGAAACAAAAATGGCTTCTGAACTGCTCCTAAGAGGGCACCAAATCACATAACCACTCCGGCGCGTCCACTTACTTGAGAGGAGGTAGTGGACATGCAATTTAAGAATAATTTAAGAATGAATACTTAATATCCTGCAGAACGCCAACTCCTTCAAGGAACGCTGCAGATAGACAAACAATACAATATAAAATAGATTAGAATAAAAGATGACAGAAGTTTAGTAACCGACCAGCAGGTCATCAGTTTATTACCAGATCGTTAAAAAACAGCAGCAAATGCATTGCAATAAAAATTTATACATCATCTAGAAGAATTGATAGTGATTTATGCAACAACAATATCAAAAATTTGAGTCAACTTGAGCAGCAGGATTCAAACCTGCACAGGTAAAGCCCAAATGAGGTCATGCTAGATGACCACTCCAGCACGTTCATCCCATGTGGAACTATGCACAATAGCTGAAGAGATCTTTTATCACACATGTCAACTTATCAACTGATAACCTACAAGTTTACACTAACATTGAACAATTGAGCACAAGAAAAATACCAGGATGATGGCATAATGCAATGCTAAGAAAAAAAGGAAAAGAACATCAGCAACTTATCACCGTATGCCTTCTGGTCACATAATAATAAATAGCTCCAGAATCTTCAGTGACCCTGAAATACACATACATCACCTTCCAAATGGTAAACCTTATATTCTAGCAGGAAAAATTGCCAAGATTCAAACCTGTTGTAGGCAAAGACCTCAAAATTTCAAGTCAGAACAGATAATCACTCTGGCATATCCACTTAAATTAGTAGTAGCAGTTTTAAGTTAATTCATCTGCTTGTGAAGGAAAAAGAATATACTTCCTGCAATCAATTCAACAAACCTTTTGCACTTTCACTTCAATCTTGTATCTGAGCTATGAGGCAAACAAGATCAAAGGTTGCCGAAGCTTGGCATATTTTTGGTCATGACCACTGAATACTTCAGTAGGTTCACCTAAAATCAACGTATTTAAAAGTCCGAAATCTAAATACTCACATAAAAACAGATGAAATATCAATGAACCAGTCCAGTAGGGCAAGAATACTGGGGCATCTTTGTTTTCCTGTCAATAGAATGCAATACTTAAACATAGTTTAATAAAGAATACTCCAAAGACAAACGGACAGTTTAAAAGAGTAAAATATAGATGCAAAAATTAAAATGTATATTCAGTTTACATTTCCAACAACGAGATTGTATAGGGAGTTTTTCGTCTAACTATCACCAATACATGATTTCAACACTCGGCAAAGAGATTTGATTCATCCAAATAAATCTTAACTCATAAAAAAAGTTGCATGGATGATGATTAAAGATTAATTCATATTCACGACACCAACTCGATGTAAGACCACGTATCATCACCACTCAACAGGCTGAATCTATATAATTTCAGCTAACAAAATTGTATACAGTACAGGCAAGTGATGAAAATAGAAACCTGAACAGCAAGATATTTACATGCGCAGACAGAAACGACATAAAATTCTAGTCATGCCCGATAAACGCATCGCATTTCCACTTCATATTATAAAACTTCCAAATCATCTACACTTATGGTAATCCAGCACTCATAAATAGCATGCTCACAAAGTCACACCACAAGCAATTGTCAAGACTCCAAATAATGATTTTACAATAAAGTTAGCTGATCGCTTGGAGCATATCAAGTGCATACCTAATAGGAAAGCAGAAACTGCATCAGAATCAAGATACATGTCAAAAAAAGAAGCTCCTCCACAGTCATTCAGTCCTTCAGACAAGCATCCAGCACTCCCCATTAATACTTGAACTAAAAAGTAAAAAAACGTGAGCAGTAGGATTCAAACTTGTGCGGACAAAAAAAAAAATAATTCACAGTACTTCGAAGACAAAAGAATAGTTTAAGACTGAAGGGGGATACTAGTTGGCTTCACTTTTAATAAAGGGAATATGTAAAAAAAATTGTCTGAATATCATTAAAATAAGATTTCAACATATTTATAAGAAATTAATTCCACTAAGCAACAAATGAAACTCCTAAAAAAGGTCAATTAGATAGTGATTTCAGATTATTCCAAATTCGTGACACTAACTCAATGCAAGACAACTTACAATAACAAAACTGAATCTGTAATATTGCAGCTGACATCAATTGCATAGATGGTACACAAGTAACGAAAATAAAAACAAGAACAGAAGGATTCAAATCTGAGCCCGCATGATTTCTAGGCATGCACGATAACCACTCTCGCTCAGCCATTTCATATTGAAATGCTCCCAATTAAAGCTCTACAGATAGTAATCCTGCACTCATAAATAACGTGCACAATGGTGACCACCCCACTCACAGGACTCTAAATAATGATTCTCCAACAAAGCATGGCCCAATTATTTAATTATAGATTGCTAGGAATAAATCAAGAGGTTAAGAATAATAGTAATTACGAAACAAAAGAAGTGTATGGAATTGAGATACTTCTTATCACTTAGTACAGTTCCTCTGATCATTTAAACAAACGTCAATTAAATCTTTACCTAAGCAGCAACGGCAAGCTGTAAGAAAATATGATAAAAGTAACACAAATGTCATTCTGATTAACTTTTAGCAAAGAAAAACTGTACAAATACAAAATTTGGTACAAAATCCTTAAGCATTCTTGTTTCAAAAATGATATTTTTGAGCAGCAAAATGCATAACGGAAGATACATAAAATTGTGAGTTTGCAACATGAACAACAGGATTAGAACCTGCGAGGGCAAAGCCCACATGATTTATAGTCATGCACGATTAACATCCGGCACGTCAACGAACTTATCAAAGGAATGTTGTAGATACAAGATTCTAAGCAAATTAATTCACAAGCCTAACAAACAAACTAAATTAAAATAAAATGACAGTAGTTTAACAACCATTAGTGTATTTTCTTATACACCCCCATCATTAAAAAATAGTATCACAAGCATTGCAATAAATTTTATTATCATCTAGAAGAAATGAAAGTGATTTATACAATATTAGTGCATTACAAAAGGTTAAGTCAAAACGTCAAAAGCAAGATTCAACACCACTGCGTTGAACAGTTGATTGGTGCTTGATCTTGTATACCTATAATATAAGAAATAAGGACCTCAACAAAGAAATTGGAACAAGTACCGCCTTTAACCAATATAATGAGGCAATTGAAAATGCAAAACCTGTCAGCCCTAACACCTTGATAAGCATAACTGGTAAACAACTTCAATATATCAACATAAATTTGTATTAGAAGCATCAAAAAACTACAGAACATCATATCATAATATCATAAAAGATATAAAGTCAGTAGCTAAAAGAATGTTTACTTAGGGATAGAGATAAACGAGACAACCTCAAGCACCAACATTATTCTAGTAATTACAGAGTCGGAGCATCAAAAAATTCGTCAACAAATTAAAAATTTGAATCAAACAGACAAAAACCAACAAAAACTGACTGATCACTGACATATAAATCAATTCATCTGCTTGTGAAGGAAAATGAATACATTTCTTGCAATCAATTCAACCAACCTCATGCACTTTCACTTCAATCTTGTATCTGAGCTATAAGTTAAAGTAGATTAAAGGTTGTCAAAGCAGGAATATTTTTGGTCATGACCAGTAAATATTCTGGTAGTATCACTTACAATCAACGTATTGTTAGCGAAAGCTCAAAATCTAAACAATCACATAAATACTGATAAAATATCAATAAACCAGTCCAGGGCTAAAATATTGGGGCGTCTTTGTTTTCGTGTCAAAGAATGCAATACTTTAGAAATTTATCAAACAGTACCCCAAAGACAAACGAACAATTTACAATAGTAGAACATAGCTGCACATATTCAAATGTCTAATCAGGTTACACTTCTAAGAATGAGAATGCATGAGTTTTTCATACAAATATCACCAATACATGATTTCAACACACCGTGAAGAGATTTGAAATTCATGACAACAATTAAGACCATGTATCATCACCAATCAACAGACTGAATCTATATAATACAGCTAACAAAATTGCATAGACGGTACAGACATGTGGTGAAAATAGAAACCTGAACAGCAAGATTTTTACGTGTGCAGACAGAAACCACATAGTTTCTAGTCATGCCCAATAACCACATCGCCTTTCCACTTCATATTGAAAAACTCCCAAATCATCCACACTAATGCTAATCCTGCATTTTTAAAGAAGATCCTCACAAAGTTACCACCACAAGCGATTGTCAGGAATCCAAATAATGATTTTACAGTAAAGTAAGACGCGTATTTTATTGTGGATCACTTGGAGTATATCAAGTAGTCAAACATAATAGAAAATAGAGAGTGCATCAGAATTAAGATACTTATCAAAAAAAAGCAGTTCCTCTATAATCATTCAATCATTCAGACAAACTTCCAGCACTCCCCTTTGAACCTTTAACTAAGAAGATTAAACGTGAGCGGTAGGATTCAAAACCGTGCATGCAAAGCAAATTATTTCACATGTTCTATAAATATTTTAACATAATTGTAAAATATTTATTCCATGAAGCAACAAATAAAACTCCTTGAAAAATTGTTTGAATATCACTACTATGGGAATATGTAAAAGAAAAAATTGTTTGAATATCACTACAATAATATTTCAACATGTTTGTAAAATATTTATTCCATGAAGCAACAAATAAACTCCTAAAAAAAGTCACCTAAATAGTGATTTCAGATGATTCCGAATTTGTGACACTAACCAAACGTAAGACCATGTACAATCACCAAACAGAATCTGTAATATTGTAGATGACATTAGTTGCATAGATTGTACACAAGTAACGAAAATAGAAACAAAACTGGAGGATTTGAAATTTTGAACCTGAGCCCACATGATTTCTAGTCATGCACGATAACCACTCCGGCTCATCCAATTCATATTTAAATGCTCCCATTTCATGCTCAATACTAATGAATAATCTGCTCAATGGGTGACCACCACAGTGACGCTGAAGACTATAAATAATGATTTTACAACAAAGCAAGACCTGATTATTTAAGCGCAGATAGCTAGGAAAAAATCAAGAAGGTCAAGCATAACAGAAAACAAAAGAAGCGTATGCAGATTTCGATACTTACAGTTCCTCTATGATCATTCAAACAAACGTCAATTAAAACTTGACCTAAGCAACAAAGATAAATTTTAAACAAATACGATGCAAGTAACACAAATGTCCTTCTGGTTGAAAGTATTTCATGAAGCAACAAATAAAACTCCTAAAAAAGTATCTTAGATAGTGATTTCATATTATTCCAAATTCTTGAAACCAACTCAAAGTAGGACAACGTACAATCACCAAACTGAATCTATAATATTGCAGATGACATCAGTTGCATAAATGGAACACAAGTAGTGAAAATAGAAACAAGAACAGAAGGATTCAAACCTGAGCCCACATGATTTCTAGTCATGCATGATAACCACTCTGGCTCAACCACTCATATTAAAATGCTCCCAATTAAAGCTCTAATAGTTATCCTGCACTCATAAATAAGCTGTACAATGGGTGACCACCACACTGATTGTCAGGACTCTAAATAATGAATTTCCAACAAAGCATGACCAGTTATGTAATAGAGAATTGCTAGGAATAAATGAAGAAGATAAAGCATAATAAGAAACAAAAGAAGTGTCTGAGAATCGAGATACTTCTTATCACTTAGTAAAGTTCGTCAATGATCATTCAAACAAACGCCAATTAAAACTTTACCTAAGCAGCAAAGGCAAGTTTTAAGCATATAAAAAAAAGTGACACAAAAATTTCTGGTTTAACTTTTAGCAAAGAAAAATTGTACAGATATAAAATTTGGCACAAACATCCATAAGCATTCTTGTTTCAACAATGATATTTTTGAGCAGCACCATGCATAACAAAAGTGAATAAAATTGCGAGTTCATGACGTGAATGGCAGGATTAGATCCTGTGCGGGCAAAGCTCACATGATTTCTAGTAGACATGCAATTTTGTAATAAGTTATGAATGAGTACTAAATAACATGCAGGATGCCAACTTATCCAAGGAACTATCAGATACAGGATTCTAAGCAAATTAATTCACAAGCCTAACAAACAGTAAATATTAAACTAGAATAGAATAGAACATGACAGTAGTTTAGTAAACGACCATTAGAGCATTTTCTTATACACCCAGCTCATTGAAAAAAGTATCACATACATTGCAAGGAATTTTATTATCATCTCGAAGAAAAGAAAATTATTTATACAATGTCAGTGCATTACAAAAAGTTGTGTCGGAACGTCAACAGCAGGATTCAAACACCACTGCATCGAACAGTTGCTTAGTACTTGATCCTATATACCTATAATATAAGACATAGGCTAAAGAATAAGGACCTCAACACAGAAATTGGAACAAGTACCGCCTTAAACTAACATAATGAGGCAATTGAAAATGCAAATACCTGTTGCTGTCAGCCCTAACATCTTGATAAGCATAACCGTTAACAGCTTCAATATATCAACATAAATTTGTATTAGAAGCATCAAAAAGCTACAGAACATCATATCATAATCATAACAGACAAAAGTCAGCAGCCAAGAGAATGTTTACTTACGGACAGAGATAAACAAGACAACCCCAAGCACCAACATTATTCTAATAAATACAGAGTCGGAGCATCAAAAACTTCTTTCAACAAAATAAAACTTGAACTGAATCACTGACTTACAAATCAATTAGCATCAAAAAAATGTAGCACCAAGCAACAAAATAATCCATTTCAATTGACATTTGAGAAGAATCATTGTCTACCGGCAAATATGGAACATGCAACAAGATACAAAAAAAATCAACTGATATACTAACTCAGAATCAAATAACATTTCAAAAACCCATTTCAATTAATAGTTCACATTTCACATTAAATACTTTCTAAACAATATATAACACTATTTTCTTTGGTCGTAAGTATAACACAGAAGTATCCATTAAAGGGAGAGAACAGAATAGAAATCGAGTTAGCGAATTATCATCCATCAAAATTCAAGCATGTTACATAAACCCTAGAAAACCCAAAAAAATCAAAATTTCTATGATTTATGAACAAAACTAGAATTCCAAACTAAAACTAACACTCATGAGAACCTTTTTTTAAAAAACGTTGGTCAAACTAAAACCAGAAATGTGGTTCCGGAATGCAAAGTGCATGGCAACAAAACTGAAGGAATAATCCGAATCCGCAAGAATAGAAAATCGGCGAAACAAATTTACGGGGATTCGGCTGTTGAGTTTGCCCTAGGAAAACTGTATAAAATAACAAAAATCAGAAATTACCTTACCGATGATAGAAAGATCCAAACACAAAAAACCCCTAAATCCTACCGATGACCGGAAAATCGAACATAAAAAAACCCTAAATATGAGAAAGGAAAAAAACAGTTGATGAAGGAGATTAAGAAGCCCCAAAATAGAAGCGTACAGGCAAAGAGAAACAATGATGATAATAGGAGAGACAGGAAGGGAGGAGTCTATATATACATTTGTAGAAGCAGCTTTAAGGCGGTTAAGTTTACGCGGTTTCTGAATGTCGGTTTTGAAGTATTGATACTTCAGTTTCATAATACTTACTACATTTTTTATTTTTGACTTGTTATATTTTTATTTTTAGTAATAAAACAATCATATAAATATTTACTTCACACCTATTTTTATCCAACTTTATACCCCCATTAACTTTTTCCCTCTTCAATTAAGAATTAAAATGTAGGGTACGTTGTATTTTATATGATGTGTCTACTTTTTTTAATTCATCTGCCCATGCAAATGTAGCAATAATATCATAACAGAGGAAGTACTACATAGTACCCATGTAATGCACGACTTTATTAAATGTTCCGAGATTTTTATATAGACTAAAATATTAAAATTTTAAGAAATAAAATTTACATTATAATTATATTTTATTTCACTCTGAATAGTTGCATACATTACATATATTGTATGATTTGTATTATATTTTGCATCATGCGTGCAAATAATTATGAAAATTTAGTTTATGACAAATAAATTATAACAAAAGACAAAAAATTGATTATATATTTGATATAATTTAATTTTGGGATATACAATACAAAATTATGAGTTTTTTTAATTAAAAATAACATGTCAATTTAAACTAACAAAAATAAATATTATATTAATTTATACCCGCTCCGTTCTTTTATGTTTTTCCACCTTACTATAACTGGTCGTTTAATAAGTTTTTCCACTTTGGAATGCTTTATATATTTGGAAAGTTTTATTTTCAATTTTACCCCTTATAACCCTACCCTTATTTTACCCGGTTTTATCTTTGGATTCTTAAATGTTTTTTATTGTGTTTGTCATTATGATCCCTGGTTATTCCTCCTCCTCCTCCTTCTTGTAGACGTTATTTTCTCTCTCCTCTAAAAACCATTTTCATGGCTTTTAAAGCTCTAATCCCCTTGTTTCTTGTTCATTTTTAGTTCATTTTAGCTGAATTAAAATACAGATCGGTTTATACTCCACATTTTGAGATTCGTTTTGTTATTTTTGGCAAAGTTTGGGATTGCATGCCCCCTGTTTTGAGGTTCCTTTATTTGCCATTGTTTTTTGTTGAAGCTTTTTTTTTTGAGATGGAAAAACATGAATCTAAGAGTGATTCTACAATCCCTTCGTATCTTTATGATGGTTTATGTGAATATGGAGAATTTTGTTCTTGTTCCTTTCATGATCGTTCACATTCATATTCAAATGAAATTTTTAGGTGGTCCAAAAAGGATCTTGAGGCATATTACAAGTCCCTTGAGGATGATGCTACATCTATTTTTCATGAATCTCCATCTTCTTCTTCTTATGTTGTGGAATGGTTGTATGACTCTCCATCTTAAATAAATCCTTCAAGTTCACCAAATGTGAAAGAAGATCAAATCGATTTGGTTGTCCCTGACACTCCTAAAGATGTTATTGCTTTTAGGGCTAAAACAAACCCTAAAAAACATATCTGTTGTTATTACTTTTAGGGCTAAAATAAACCCTAAAAAACGTATCTAATGTTTGTAAGTATGTTTTGGTTTTTGTTTTGATGTATGTTGCTGATTCACAATGATCTTTTGTTTATGTTTTTTAAAGTGTGTTGATGTTTCGTATATGCCCCTGATTTATTTTGGTATTCTGAAATTTTGTTCTTGTTTGCTTTCATTGGTTATGTTGTTGCTCTGGAATTTGTTTATGTTGATTTTTGCATACGCCCTTGTGATGTCAACTTTCAAAAGGGTTTTCGACCTCTAATTTATGAAAAAATAACTTTAATTACTTGGATGAGTAGCATTTGTTTAACCTAAACACATCAATTGATTTTGTTTTCTTGTTTAGTTGCTTCATTTGGTGATGAACATTCTAAAATCTAAGAGGATTCATAACCTCTATGATGAATCAGGGGTTTTTTTTTCTGAAATAATGTTAAATAATGAAGTTACTAAGCAAAAACATCAACTTTAATCATTGATATGGATTGTGGTTGATACTTTGTTGCTCCTAAGTTTTTAATGTCACATTTTTAATGATGATAAAAAAAAAATTAAACTGAGGGGCTGTGGTTTTTAACATCATTGAGTTTCTTCAATTGCTTCATCATATGCTTGATGAATGATTTGTGAATTTTGTGCAGTATCCTCATTCTCTGTTTGGGTTTGTTGTTGATTTCTGTTTGGGTTGAGAAAAGCAACAGCTTCTCTAAACATTTGTGTTGGAATTCTTACTTGAATCCTTAACCTTCCATTGTCTTCTTGTACTTTCTTCCCAAAGTGTGGTTGTATGTAGTCATTACACCCCTTAACCTTTAGGACCTCATTTAAATGGTGTTGTAACGAGATCCACACATTAGTTAAGATCTTTGGATGTAACTCTTCGAATGCATCTTCAACTGTTGTGATTAATTCTGTCATGTTTTTGGGCATCTTTTATGCATTAGTGATTGTATGCTCCTAAAGAAACCTAAATCATGAATGTTACAATCTAGACTGTTTGGAGGTTGTTGTGATCATCATTTGTAATATGAACCCTTGCATTATCTTGTTGAATAAAAATAATGGAAGGATCTTCACTTGGCCATTTTCTTAGTATAGCTGGAATGAGTTGTTATATAAGTATACTCCTATACACCTCTTGAGTTACTAAGTCGGTTGGTTTAATCTCTATTGACCCCCTTGGTCGAGTTTTTGAGTCTCTTTGTGCTGCCACCATATTGATGAAAGGGGACATTCTAATTTTCCCATCAAACGTACATTGGCCAATATCGATTCCATCTAGGCCTTGCTACCTTCCCTAAGAACATGGCCTTAGGTATGAATTTTGATGACTTCGTTGCCCTATACGAGAACTTTTCTTTGTGTGCTAAATAAACCCTTTGCGTTTTCTTGGTTAAATAAAACCACTTCTCGTCGATGTGAATAAAATCGTACATGGCTTTGTTTATTGGGTGTCTTTGAATGGTGTGTTCTTGGATAAGGCTCAAAATCCACTTCACCCTTCTTAATTTTGTTGGCACGGTTAAAGCGGGGTCTAATGGATTTGAATGTGCTTTTATCTTGCCTCTTTTTATTGACCTCCAAACCGTTGATGGTGCCTAGTCTAAACATGTTGTCACATCTCTAATGCAAGTACGTTCGCCCATTGGTTTATACTCAAGTATGTTTGGTGGTACCACCACTCTTTTTCTTCCACAGTTTTTGTACTTTGATTCTACAACGTATGGCTTGTTTGCTTCTTTGGTTTGAATTGCTCGTTTCCATAAATTTCTTATGGTACTATGATGATAATCGTATTTTTGAGAAATCAGTTTGAATGTACCATGAGGAAGTGAGTCACTAACTTTCAATGACAACATTTCTTGGAAAATAAGATGCCTTAACTCATTGCTGAGCCTAGGCTTATGATCTTGTTGCTGTGGTTCTTGTTCTTCCATTATCTGTGATTCTTCTTCTGATTCTGAACTGGACTCTGGATCATATGCATTTGATCCAAAGTAACAAGCTCCTTGTTACTCATCTTCACTTCCTCAAGCCATTAAAGGGCAATGATGCACTGATTATTTTTTCAGAAACTGTTAAGGCTACTGATTTGTTTGGGTCGCTAATTTTTTTTCAGAAAGTGTTTTTGAAGAGTTTGTGGACTGTTATTTTTATCAAGTTGCCACTGATTTTTTTTAGGTTACTGTTATCAATTTGCCACTGGTTTTTTGGTTGGGTTACTATGATGAAGATAATTGAAGGCTTTGTATACCGCTATGGTTGTTTTACTGATTTTTGGTTACTGTTTTCACTGCAGCCTTTATAGGCTGATATGGAATTTGTAAAGTCATTATTTTCAGATTATTTATTATAATTTCTGATTAGAGTAAATTTAGTTGTTAATTCATGTAAGTATAATTTGGCCAATGCAAGGCCTCTAATGGCTGTTACTTTTTTTGCATGGAGGGATTAAGTTCCTTCTTTTTTTTACAATAGAGCTCCAAACTTTCCCAATTTAGAAAGTTGGTTAATTTCCCTCCATTCTAAGGTTCTCTCTCCCTTTTAGTTACCTTAACAAAATCAATTTTTTTTGGTTTTACTTTTATTTATAATTATTTTCTCTCTTATACTTCCAATACAATAATTACTTCACACTACTATTTAATTAAAATAATACCCACTACAACCAAAGATTCTATTTTTCTTAATATGTGTGAAAAACCCAATATAGAAGAATATAAAAGATCGGAGGGAGTATAAAACATTTTAACTAGTAATAACACATTTCGAAATTAAATTCAACATAAAATAAGTAAAATTATTTTATATATGTTTAAACGAAAAAATAATTTTTGTCATAAAAAACATAAGTGATTTACATAAATAGTTACAACCTAAATCATATTAGAATTATACATTGCATTTAAGTAACTAATTGTATAAATAAAAAAAATCCTATTAAAAATATATTATGTTTTTAAGATCTCAAAGTACCCAATACAATTAATAACACTCATTTAATATATAAAATTAAAAAGAATTTATAAATAATTGAAAAAAAATAATATATATAGTTTTCAAATGCAATTTAATGATGACATAAAAAGTATAAATTTTACCAATATGGATAATATTATAGTCATAATTAGAAAGTAATAAAATAAAAGATATAAATATTAGTCATAATAGCAATGACATCATCATTGAGTGTTGGAATGAAAATTTTGATTGAGATTGTGACACGTAAGCAGTTTTAAGTAGTGATGATGTCAACAGTGTTTCGCTTTATTAATAGTTTTAGATTATATAATCATTATTAATTTGGAAAAATTACCGTGCTTAGTACTACCTTTCGTTAATTTCCCTACAATAATACCAACTATTAATTAACCATGAATAATACCAACTTAAGGGAATAATACCAACTTAGGGGGATTTTTTCCTAAAATAATACCAACTTTAATTTATTAACTAATTTACTAAATGTTTTTGTCATATAATCTCCTATAGTTTGATTTTTAACATGTTAAGTATATTCTAGGGAAACACCCCCTAAAGTTAATATTATTCATGGTTAATCAAAAGTTGATATTATTGTAGGGTAAAAAGCAAAAGGTTGTATTATTCCTGGTAATTTTTCCTATTAATTTTCTATAGGGTGCTTTGAAAATGATTCTAAGTGTTTTTAGTTGACTTGAATTATTTATGAATTATGTTTGACTTAAAGTATTTTTTCCTATTTATGTTGATGTTTATGTTAATTGAATAACTCGGCTTTTTAAGAGGGTATTGGATAAATCTGAGTGTTCACTATTGGTTGTAAATTAATAAAAAAAAGGTTCAACCAACAATAAAAAAATCAATGAAAAAAGCAATTCATGTTGGTTTCACCAACAAGCCAAAAGCAAGTAAATACATTATTTCTCCATTTCATTGTACTAACTACATGTTTTTTAGTCCGTTTAAATTTACTTATTACATTACCCCTCGGTATCTTTTAGATTTCAACAAAGAAATTTCGCACTAAAACTAAGAAATAGTAGGGACCATTTAGGGGCAGAGCAAGGATTATTGAGGCCCTGTGATGATGTTAAAAAAAGAAGGCCCTTAATTAAGTTTTCAAATATTATCTAAAAAGCAAGCATCATAATAAACAATACACTAATCCTTTATTGAGGTCATCTCAGCGTGAAATAACTCTGATTAAATCAGTTCAGACTATTAAAAAAATTGCTTTCTATACAAGTATAAATTCAAGTATCTTATACAAGACTTGTAAATAATATACTTTTCAAATCATCTTCTCAACTATGATCTATATAGTATGACAATTCCTCTTTGCCATTATCACAATAAATTATATATCTTTCAAATCGTCTTCTCAGCCATGATCCAACAATATAAGAATTCCTCTTGCCACAATCAACCTTATATTTATTTATGTAATAAATGAAGAGATTCGCAATTTATCATAAATTTATTTTCAATAAGTGCCTTTAGCCTACATAATAAAAAAGAGAACCAACACTATGCATATCAAGATATATTATTAATGTAAGCTATTATATTTGTTTCGGCAATTAAACTAGAAAGTGCATGAGACACTTAAAACACGTGAAGAGAAAGTGTTATCGAAATCAACTATAGGTATGCTGGAAGTGTAATATGACTTCGACGGAAGTGACTCAAATGCCACACCAACCTTAATAATCACTATGAATGTGAATAATACTCTCCTATTCACCACAAGTGAACTATTTGCTTTATATGCACTCTATCTAATGCACTTATTCAATTCTTAATATATCTAATTGTACATAATTAAAAATTATAGAAAGTTGATAAAAATAATTTTTGCATTGAGACAAATCAAACAAGATCCCACAAATTAATAATAAAATACAAATTAAGAGTAAGAGATACATAGTGTTAAGCAAATTGGACACTTGTGGTGAATAGGAGAGAGTAGTACTTTTATAGTCCTTCTCTGGCAACTGGCAAGACTTACCTTGCAAATGAAAGATCTTCCTACATCTATATTTGAATTTCACCAGCAATAAAGAAGTCTTCACCCTCAGAACACGGTAAAATATATGTAAAGGACATTGTTCAAATATTATCTTTAAGTTAGCTATGCTTAGTGGCGCTTGTTAGTAGTGACATGATCATCAAGGCACTTCTCCAGTCCACAGCATAATTTCCGATTTTTGAAAATACACATATTTCATGCACTTAAAAGACAAAAACAAAAGAGCGTGGACGGCAGGATTCGAACCTGCGCGGGCAAAGCCCACATGATTTCTAGTCATGCCCGATAACCACTCCGGCACGTCCACTTATTTGAGAAGTGGCAGTGGACATGTAATTTTGTATTAACTTTTAAGTAAAAAATAAAATAATATGAAGAATGTCGACCCATTTTCCACGGAACGCTGCAGATCCAGGATTCCAAGCAAGTTTATTCCCAAACCTAACAAAACAGTACAACATTAAATACATTAGAATAAAATTGACTGAAGTTTAGTAAACGACCACTAGTGCATTATCTTTACTTTACTACCCAGTCGTTAAAAAAATAGAAGCAAATACATTGCAATAAAAATTTATTATCATTTAGGAGAACTAATAGTATTTATGCAACAACAGCGCATACCAAAAGTCGCTTAATAACATGAGCAACAGGTTTGAACATGCACGGGTGAAGCCCACATGATTGCTAGACACCCCAGATTACCACTCCGATGAGTCCATTGCATGTTAAAGTATGCACATCACTCATGATTCATGCAACAGCTGAAGCGATCTTTCATCGTACTTATCAAATTCTCTGCTGATAATTTACAAGTTTACACTGACATCTATTTTAGAAGCAGAAGTATAAGTTAATCATTCATTTGCTGGTGAGGGAAAATGATACATTTCTTGCAATCAATCCAACAAACCTCGTGCATCTTGAATCTGAGCTAAGAGGCAAAGTGGATGAAATGTTGCCGAATCTAGCATGTTAATGGTCATGACCTCTTAATACTGAGGCAGGTTCACTTGCAACCAACGTATTGTCAGTGAAAGCTCGAAATATCAATGAACCAATAGGTCTAGAATACCAGGGTGGCAGGGCATCTTTGTTTTCCTGTCAGTACAACATGTTTGTCTTCTACCTCGACCTTGCTACTTAGCAAGATTTACTGAAATGATGGCATGATATAGTATGGTTGAAGAAATCTGAAAAAAGCTAAAAAGAACTTACACAACATATCAGTTATATTTCTATCAGAGTTTTTTTCAGAGTGTGCAGAAGTTAAATAAACATATTTGGTAAAATTATAGAAGTACTTTGTAGGTTGGTTTTACAGACAGTTTCCAATGTGTTTTTGTCCAACAATATGTATTTTTCGAGAGATTACTCAAGACTATACTAAAGCACTTAAAACAATTTAAACTCGAGCTGCATAGCGACTATCTGGTGAGTTCTCAAAATATATAGCATAAATGTGTATTGTTCATTTGATGTTGTATATGTGGACATCTTATTGAGCTCAACAACTCCAGTGAAATGCCGTGCTAAATCAGAACGTTTAATTTATATATATATATATATATATATATATATATATATATATATATATATATATATATATATATTTATGAAGTTGCAAATTATATTTGCTATCCAGTCATTTGAAAATGATCACTTCATTTTTACAAGGCTAAATTAAGTTGCGTATAGTAAATCCCTTGCTCGCCTAAAACGAAGCCTAGATTAAAAAAAAAAAAAAAAAAAAAAAAAAAAAAAAAAAACAAAACACTTAATGACATCAAGATACAATGCTGATAAGTATGAAGAGCGAAGAGCCAATCAAAGTCAAATTTACCTGGATTTCCATTTCAAATTAGTGGAGTGGTCCAACATATGATCAACTCTAGTTCAACACAATAACCAAAATAATAATACACAAAAAAATATTACGAGAATTCAGACAGAAAACCAGCACCGGCAGAGCCCATTAGTCATACCCGATAACTACTCTGGTTTATCGACATTCGTGAAAACGGAGTAGGGATCTAGGGCTAGTTTCTACGGGTGTGAACAATCCCCCAACGGCCGCCATAAAAAATCGTCAACCTGCATAAGATAATGCATGTACCTAGACTGCATTCTGAACTCTCAGTAGACAGCACAAGTATGCTTAAGAAATTTTACTATCATTGCCTTTAAAAAAATTTTCTTAATCGAGATAAAATGAGAAAAAATAAGCAAAGAAGTTTTCAAGATACCTGGAAAACAAAATGGCTTCTGACTGCTCCTGAGAAAATCACATATAAGTGACAACCCAAAACACAACTATTGTGATTCAGTGACAGCAACCTGAAACTTAAACAGCATTTGTGTCGGCAGAGCCCACATTGTTTCTGTCATGCTTAATAACCCCTGCAGTATGTCCCACAGCATGTCAGGCTCGGAATGTAACTAGTAGTACTTTTGTAGTCCTTTGGCAAGACTTACCTCGCAAATGATAAACCTTCCTACATGTTAATGTCACCGGCTATAAAGAAGTCTTCGCGGCAGTAAAAATTTGTAACATAATCAGAATTCAAAAACTGAAATAATTAGTACAAATCTCAATTTGACTTAATCAAGGCACTTCTCCACAGTCCATAACATAATTTCTGCTTTTTGAAAAAAAGCACAAGTTTCATGTAGTTAAGGGTCAAAAACAAAAGAGCGTGAACGGAAGGATTCGAACCTGCGCAGGCAAAGCCCACATGATCACTCCGGCACGTCCACTCCATGTTAGACTATGCACATCATTTATGCAATAGCTAAAGATATCTGTTATCAACTACTCAACTGTAACTTACAAGTTTACAAGGTCATTAAATAATATTGAACAAAAGAAAAATAGCAGGATGATGGGATAATGCTATAATCAGAAAAGGAACATCATCAACTTATCACAACAGACCTTTTGGTTACAGAACAGTAGCTACAGCACCTTCAGTCACTCTGAAATACCTATCGCCTTCCCTGTGGTAAATCTTGAATTCCAGCAAGAAAAACAGGCAGAATCCAAACCTGCGTGGGAAAATCCCACATGATTCCAAGTCAGAACAGATATATGCTCTAGCGCATTCCTTATTTTAGAAGTAAGAGTATAAGTTAATTCTCTTGCTTGTGCAAGAAAATAAAAATATTCTTTGCAATCAATTTGACCAACCTCGTGAACTTTTTAGACGAATCTTGAATCTAAACTAAGAGGCAAAGTAGATGAAAGAATGCAGAATCTGTTCATAGTTATGACCACTGAAGAGCGTATAGAATTGGCCATAAAAGAAGGGGAGGGATTTGGAGGGAAATGCTTTCCTTTGTTTGGATAACCATTGTGGGGGAAAGAAACATCGAAAAGGATAGGAAATGGAGGGATTTTCTATCAGTACTTTCTTTTCTTTTCCTTTCTTTTGAATATCCACCTAAACAAACAAGAGAATTTCTCCTCACTATTTCCCTCCTCCCTTTCCCTTCGCTTCCTCCCCCTCCCTTCCCTTCATTTCCCTTCCTTTCCCTCCAAAAACCTTGTCCAAACATAGTGTGACAGTCAATGCATTGTTGGTGAAAGCTTGAAATCAAAACAACCAAATAAAAAATCAGTGAACCAGTATGGCTAGAAATATATAGGGAATTTTCGTGTTCCTGTCAATTGTATGCAATGGTTAACAAAACTTTATCAAACAGTACTTCAAAGACAAAAGAACAACCAAGTAAAAAAATCAATGAACCAATATGGCTAGAATATAAAGCCATGGATGACAGAAAGCAACACAAATGTTTTCTGGTTTCTCTTTGCAATGCAAAAATGAACTGATTCAAATTTGGTAAATACATCCATTAGCACACTAGATTCCAGAACGATGTTCGTGAGCAGCAAGGTGAATAATAGAAGTACATATATGCAAATGTGAAGTACAGAATTGGAACCTAGGTAGGAGAAGCCCACGAGATATGTACTCGTGCACGATAACCACTCCAGCAAGGCCAGTTACTTAAGAAACAGTAGAGGACTTGCAATTTTGTAATGAGCTTAGAATGAGTACGTATAATAATGCTATGCAGAATGTCGACCCCTTTCCCATAAAATGCAGCAGATACAGGGTTCTAACTTCTAACCATATTAATTCACAAAGAAAACAAAGGCATAATAAATAAAGAGATCAGAATAAAGCACAACAGAATTTTAGTAAATAACCATTATTTTGTAATCTTATACACAAATATCCTTAGATCAAGCAACGCAAACATTGCATTAGAAATGTAATGTTATTATCTAGGAAAGTGATAGTAATCAGCTCCAAAGCATTCCCAAAACTATATACATCCGACAAAACCGATCTGACCGCACCTAGGACTCATGACCTAACTACTACCCAATACCCAAGAACAACTTACACCCAAAACAACAACGGCCGCAGGATTCAAACCTGTACATGCAAAGCCCTAATGATTTCTGGTCGTAGCCTATAACCACTCCAGCACATCCACCTCATTTCCAATTCATGTATTTTTTAATTCAAATGAATACAATAAACCAACAATAGCGCCAGCAAAGGAATCAAATACCAACACTTTTCCTTATTCAGTTTGTGAGATGGACATGGCCGGATAGAGGAACTGGTTGCAGTCGGCAGATAAATACTTCTAAATATCTCTTGAATTGGAAACTACAAAGACAAAACCCAGTGGCAAAGGGAATGTTTAGCAAGGATGATATAAAACCACAAAAATGTCATATAGATTCGCTATAAGCAATGCAAAAAACTGTACTGCTACAGAATTTGGAACAAACATCCATAAGCATTCTAGTTTCCAAATTAATGTTTTAAGCAGCAATGTAGTGTAAATAATAAAGGTACAAAAATTTGCAATGTGTACAGTAGGATTCGAACCTGTGCGGGATAAGCCCACATTAGAAGTGGTAGTGGACAAGCAATTTTGTAATAAGCTAACAATGATTATTAGAATAATATTACGTCCACTTATTTGAGAAGTGGTAGTGGACATGCAATTTTGTAATAAGCTAAGAATGAGTAAATAATCTGCAGAATGTCAACCTCTTTTCCGTGGAAGCAGCACATACAAGATTCTAAGCAAGTTGACTCACAAACCTAACCCGAACAGTAAAATATTAAAAAGATTAGAACAAATTTGACAGAAATTTAGTGAAGAGCACTAGTTCATTATATTATCTACCCAGATATTTAAAAGTCGTATCATATGCATCGCAATAGAAATGTATCATAAACCTAGGAAAACCGATAGTGATATATACAACAGTGTGTCGGTGCATAATCTGCATATCCAAAGGTTGAGTCAAAACGTGAATGGCAGAATTTGAAACTGCGGGGACATGATTTCAAGTGATAGCGGATAACCACTTGCCTGTCCACTAACTAAAGAGAAAGTAGTGGACATGCAATTTTGTAATGATCTAAGAATGTGTCACCTCCCTTTTCCATGAAATGCAGAAGATACCGGGTTCTGAGCAAATTAATTCACAAATAAAACAAACACATAACAATAAATTATTATAGATCCAGATAAAACATAACAGAATTTAGCGAACTACCACTAGTTTGTTATCTAATCTATCCATGCCTTCACACATTGCATTAGAAATTTAATTTAATCTTGAAAGGTGATAATTATCAGCTATCAAACAACCGCAAAGCTATAAACATCCAAGAAAACCAAAATGACCCGACCTAGTATTGAATGAACTACTCCTGCAGTACCCAATACCCAAGACGGACTCATCCCCAAAAACAATGGGAAAGAATAACCAAAGACCCCACAAATAAGGATTAAAAATGTTCAAATTAAAGTACTATTAAATCTACAATATCAAAAATACTCTCCTTGTTTCCCACCAATGATCTTGATCAATCAGTAGTCAAACAACTAGATCAATAAACAACACTTTTTTTTTGGACGGAATCAATAAACAACACTTGGTACATATACAATTTAGCAATTAACAATTCAATAGAGCCGTTGTGATTATTTCCAACCAAAAATTTAACAGATATTTTTAGAAAATGATATGTAATGTAAATTTTGAGCTAGAAAAGAAAAAAAAATGTTTAGGTACAGTGGTAGCAAATAGATGGAATAAAGCTAATTACCTTGCAAAGAGGAGACCAAAAACCATTTAACAATAATGCAAAAGTGGGTCTCAACATCCAAAATTCAAGCTAAAAACAGAAATTAAAAAATTAGAAATATAATAAAAAAGTAAAAGAAAGAATTACGGGCAATAAGAACTACGGAAGGAAGTCGCGTGATTTTTCTATCCATTTACGGTGATGGTTGAGTTTCGATGCTTAGTAACTGACCAGTAAGTCACTAGTTTATCTACCCAGATCATTAAAAAACAGTAGAAAATGTATTGCAACAAAAATTAATTTATCATCAAGAAGAACTGAAAGTGATCTATGCAACAGTATCAAAAAGTTCAGTCAACCTAAACGGCGGGATTTGAAGCTGCGTAAAGCCCACATGATTTCAAGTCAAGCCAGATGACCACTCCGGCTCATGCATCCCATGTTGAACTATGCACATCATTCAGGCAGTAGCTGAAGATATCTTTTGTCATACTTGTCAAATTCCCAGCTGATAACATACAAGTTTACAGAAATTAAACAATTGAGCACATGAAAAATAGCAGGATGATGGCATAATGCAATGTAAAGAAAAAAGGAAAGGAACATCAAAAACTTATTACCATAGGCCTTCTTATCACATTAAAATAGCTACAGAACCTTCAGTCACCCTGAAATACACATACCTCACCTTCCACATGGTCAACCTTCTATTCCACAAGAAAAAACGACAGGATTCAAACCTGCGTGAGCAAAGGCCCCATAATTTCAAGTCAGAACAGATAATCACTCTAGCATATCCACTTAATTTAGAAGCAGGAGTTTTAAGTTAATTCATCTTCTTGTGAAGGAAAATGAACATATTTCCAGCAATCAATTCAACCAACCTCGTACACTTTCACTTTAATCTTATATCTGAGCTATGAGGCAAAGAAGATCAAAGGTAGCCGAAGTATTTTTGGTCATGACAACAAAATATTCCGGTTTCACAAAAAATAAACATATTGTCAGCGAAGCTCAAAATCTAAACAATAACATAAAAACTGATGAGATATCAATCAACCAGTGCAGTAGGGCTGAATATTGGGGGCATCTTTGTTTTCGTGTCAATAGAATGCAATACTTAACAGAAATTAATTAAACAGTACTCCAAAAACAAACAAACAGTTTAAAATAGTAGGATATAGCCGCACATATTCAAATGTCTACTCAGTTTACACTTCTAATAAAAAGAATGTGTAGAGTGTTTTTCGTCGAACTATCACCAATACATGAATTCAAGTTTCAACACTCTGCGAAGAGATTTGAAATTTACGACAACAATTCAATGTAAGACCATGTATCATCACCACTCAACAGACTGAATTTATAAAATTTCAAGTAACAAAATTGCATCAATAGCACAGACAAATGGTGAAAATAGAAACCTGAACAACAAGATTTTGATGTGCGTAGACAGAAACAACACAATTTCTACTCATGCCAAATAACCACATTGCCATTTCCATTTCATATTGAAAAACTCCCAAATCATCTACACTAATACTAATCCTGCATTCATAAAGAACATGCTCACAAAGTCACCACCACAAGCGATTGTCAGGACTCCAAATAATGATTTTACAATAAAATAAGACATTTGTATTTCATTGCGTATCGCTTGGAGCAAATCATGAAGTCAAACATAATGGGAAACAAAGAGTGCATCAGAATCAAGATAATTATCAGAAAAAAAGAAGCTCTTCCATAATCATTCAGTCATTCAGACAAACGTCCAGCACTCCCCATTAAAACTTGAACTAAGAAGAATAAACATGAGCGGTAGGATTCAAACCTGAGCTGGCAAAGCAAATTAATTCACAGTACTTTAAAGACAAAAGAATAGTTTAAGATATACACATGTCTAGTTGGCTTCACTTTTAAAATTGGGAATATGTATAAGCGAAATTGTCTGAATATCACTACTATAAGATAAAAGTGACAAGTTCTAAGTAAATAAGATAAAAGTGACCATATGATTCTGGTTTAACTTTTAACGAAGAAAAATTGTACAAACATCCATAAACATTCTTGTTTCAAAAATAATGTTCTTGAGCAGCAACATGCATAACGAAGTACATAAAATTGCGAGTTTGCAACGTGAACGGCAGGAATAGAACCTGCGCGGGCAAAGTGCACATGACTTCTAGTCATGCCCGATAACCTCCGGTACTTGAACTTGCTCATTCAAGCAACGCTGTAGATACAGGATTCTAAACAACTTAAGTCACAAGCCTAACAAACAGTAATAAAAGTAGATTAGAATAAAATATGACAGTAGTTTAGTAAACGACCATTAAAGCATTTGCTTATCCACCCAGATCATCAAAAATAGTATCACATGCATTGCAATAAATTTAATTATCATCTAGAAGAAATGAAAGTGATTAATAGAATATTAGTGCATTACAAAAAGTTGAGTCAAAACGTCAACAGCAGAATCCAAACACCACTGCATCGAACAGCTGCTTAGTACTTGATCCTATATACCATAATATAAGAAATGGCTAAGAAATAAGATACTCAACGAAGAAATTTTAACAAGTAACGCCTTTAACCAATACAATGAGGCAATTGAAAATGCAAATCCGTGTCAGCCGTAATACCTTAATAAGCATAACTGTGAAACAACTACAATATATCAACATAAATTTGTATTAGAACCTTCTAGTTAATAGAGATAAACGAGACAACCCCAAGCACCAATATTATTCTAGTAAAAAGAGTCGGAGCATCAAAACCTTCAGTCAACACATTAAAATTTGAACGGAAACAAATGGACAAGAAACCATATAAACTGATTCATCACAGACATATAAATCAAATAGCATCAAAAAATGTAGCACCAAGCAACAAAATAATCCATCAATTGACATTTGTGAAGAATCATTGTCTACCGGCAAATATGAAACATGCAACAAGATACAAACAACAAAATCAACTAAAATACTAAATCAGAATCAAATAACATTTCAAAAACCCATTTCAATTAATTCTTCACATTTCACGTTATATACTTCTAAACAATTTATAAGACACTATTTCTTTGGTCCCAAGTATAACACAGAATCATCCATAAAAGGCACAGAACAGAATAAAAATTATGGTTTACGAATCAACATCCATCAATAGTGTTACAAAACCTTGAAAACCCAAAAATATCAAAACTTCTATCAATAATGAACAAATTAGAATTCCAAACTACAACGAACACTGAGGAAACCATTTTAAAAAAACGTCCGTAAAACTAAAAACAAAGATGAATAATTGCGTTCCGGAACGCAAAGTGCATTGAGAATAGAAAATCGGCGAAACAAATCTACGGGGATTCGGCTGTTGAGTTTTGCCCTAGGAAAACTGTATAAGATAACAAAATTCAGAAATTACCTTACCGATGATAGGAAAATCCAAACACAAAAAACCCTAAATCCTACCGATGACAAGAAAATCAAACATAAAAACCCTAAATCTGAGAAAGGAAAAAATCAGTAATTGATGAAGGAGATTAAGAAGCCCCAAAATGGCACCAAAGATAGCGCACAGTACAGTGACATTATTAAGGAGTCTATATATATACATTTGTAGAAGCATCTTTAAAGCGGTTAACATTTCTTAGACATCTTAGTTCACGCGGTTTCACGATGTCGGTTTGGTAAAATGTCATACGACCGAGAATCCAAAACTCAAAATCTTGGTTAGTACTTAGTAGTATAACACTGACGTGTTCAAGTAAATTACTAAAAATTTCAACAGAGTTTTATTTGCAAATTAACATGTACCAATAACATGTCGCAATAATAATCTTATGTTGCTGCTACTATAAAATGAAAAGGGCAATAAATGTGATCCACAACACATTGTACAAAGTTACAAGTTAAATACTTCCTAATCCTCTGTTTTGAATACTCGCTACACTATCGTTATTGACACTATTTATTGTTCATGCTTATTTTATATTTTATAAGTTTACAACTTATATGTAAATAAAAATATAGACAAGTGACATTTTGTTTGAATCGTCTAATCGAGTACTTTCATAAAATTAATTTTGTTTTTGGGAGTTAATAAATATCGTCACCCTTTTCATTTTATCGCCACCCCTTCAAATGAAATTACGAATTTGCCCCTTATTTTTAAAAAATTACAAAATTACCACTCCCTACAAATTTTTTATTTATAATAATAATAATAATAATAATAATAATAATATCAATAACAACAATAATAATAATAATTAACTTTTTTATATTCTTCAAAAAGAATATAAATAAAATTAATAATAATAACAGTAGTAGTAATAATAATAATAATAATAATAATAATAATAATAATAATAACAACAATAATAAAATTAAAATTAATAATTATTATTCAAAAAGAAAAAAAACAAAAAAAAAAAGTTGAATCGCCCAGAATCGGGCGATTGGACCCCGGTTCAATTGCCAAAAAAAGTGGCGATTGAACCGGGGTCAAATCGCCCGATTCTGGGCGGTTCAATTTTTTTTTCTTTTTGAATAATAATTATTAATTTTAATGTTATTATTATTATTATTATTATTATTATTATTATTATTATTATTATTATTATTATTATTATTATTATTATTATTATTACTGTTATTATTAATTTTATTTATATTCTTTTTGAAGAATATAAAAAAGTTAATTATTATTATTATTATTATTATTATTATTATTATTATTATTATTATTATTATTATTATTACTATTATAAATAAGAAATTTGTAGAGAGTGGCAAAATTGTAATTTTTTTTAAATCAGGGGCAAATTCGTAATTTCATTTGGAGGTGGGTGGCGATAAAATGAAAAAGGTGGCGATGTTTAAGGATTGGGCTTTTTAATTTGTATATGTGAATATTTCACTATATAAATAATTAAAATAACATATTAGATTGCGTAAAAAGTAAAATGTAACAAGTATAATAGAAAAGAGAAAGTACAAAGTAACAAAAAAGGAAAATTATATATTTTTTATAAAAATATGGGTAGTCTGTGCTACCAATTGTTAGCATATAACGACATCTATAATAAAATAATAATTGATCAAATACATAACAATTTTAATCAAACATAATTCTATATAAAAAAATAATGATCATTATAAAGGAGATATAACGCTAAAGTTGGCTTTGAAATAGAAATGCTATTGACAGTATTAGCCAAACTGACACCTGTGATGACGTCCTATACTTTTTTACTATCAAATTTATAGCAAGACTTCAAACTTGTTAAATTATCCCAATTTGTTGATGTGGGATAAACTATCCCAACAAAACTCTCACCAAGAAAGACTTTAAACCCAATATATGAGTAGATCGAATCCAATAAATCGATAGAATAATTTTACAGATATCTCATGATATACTACTGAGTTTCTTCGAAATTCACCATATACCACGCAAAATGTTTTAATTCACCATATACCATTGAGTTTTCGTCCGTTAGCACAGAATACCATTAATGACAATTGCTATCAGTGTGCCGTTTGTGGTAAGTTAATAATTCACCATATACCATTACTTTTTTTATTTGCGTCAAATACTATTTTTCTAAAAATATGGCTGTTGGAATTCTGATAAACAAAAGAAGTGTCATACAAACCAAGTAATTAACATTTTGTTCAATAACAACTTGACACTAAATACTGTTCACCAAAAAAATGATACTAAACAATGCAAAGTAGCAGCCTTTCTCTTCCCCTTGTGTTGCCTTGCTGTGAAGAGGAAGTTGCATGTTCTGTCTTCTTTGATGATGCCTTTTTTGCCTTGCATGTCACTGCATTGTGGCCTAGTTCTTTGCATAGGCTGCATTTGTTATTCTTGTGCCTCTTTCCTTTTTTTGCTTCGTGAGTAGCTCTTCTCCTTTGCTTAGGTGGTTTGCCAGCATTTCTTTTCCCTTGTGGTGGTGTAATTTCTGGCACATCAAGTTAAGGCTAGTGAGTTGGATCAGCCATGGGTGGATGTGGTCTCCATAAGTGAGTTTGTATGTAGCCCCCTTGTAGAAAGGTGAGACAAAATCCCTAGGATCAAGTCTCTGGTTGTAAATGACCCTGAGACCATGCTTGCAAGGGATCCCTGATCCTTGCCATTTCCATACCCACAAGTCATATGTCCAAGGGTGACAGGGAACTTGACATGGCCATCCCTCACCTCAAACTCTCCACCACTAGCTGCAGTGACAAGACAGAACCTAGACTCATCAGTCCTAGTCGCCGGCACCCCTTTGCATGCTCTGTCAGCTCATTAGGTTCCATGCCTACTGCTTTATCGAACCTGGAACTCATCCTTTTCATGCACCAATTTCTGACAACTTAATTATTCAAAAAAAAAAAAATACAGTAAGTAACAACAATTTTTTTGCATTTAAATGAGCAAAACAGGGACATAAATTTACCTTCCAGCAATGTCAACACAGGCATGTCCCTTTTGGCCTTCGTTATTGCATTGAATGACTCTACGAAGTTTGTTGTGTTATGATCACAACAAATTGTCCTGTCAAACATGTGCACACTCCACTGCTCTTCTACATTTTTGAGATAGTCATATGCTGCTGCCTCAAACTCTTTTATCTTGGACATAGCTTTTCCAAAAACGTACTCATTGTAGGCATTTGCAACAATCCAAAACAACTTATGAAATGCTGCCCCACTCCATCCTGCAGCCTTGCAATTTGAGTACAAATGCTGGCAGCATATTCTCCTAGTAGCTCTTGGGAACACCTCAAACAATGCTGATTCAACCCCCTAAAAAAACAAGACTAAGTTAATAAACAGCTTCATAATCTCAAATTAAAGACAAAGAAGAAACTTACCCTCATCCTGTCACTGATAAAAGTCCAGTCATCCTTCTGAGATCCATACTGAGCAAACAGGCACCTCAAGTTTCTGAAAAAATAAGTTCCGGAATCTATGCTCTCTGTGTCAACAATCTCATTAGCTAACACAAAGATCTCATTATTCCCATCTATTGCAACTGCAATGAGCATAATCCCTTTGTAATATCCACTTAAATGTGCACCATCTATTCCTATGATAGGTCTACAACCACCTAAGAATCCTCTCACTTGAGCTGCAAAAGATATGAAACTGACTTTGAATTGCAAACTGTCAGTCCATGTAACCAGAGCATAAGACCTAGGATTTGTGGACTTTATCATTTAGCATACTTTGGAAGAGCTGGATAGGACTCAGCAAACCCACTATGTAATTGCTCCCTAGCTAAACTCTTTACTTTGTATAACAATCTCAACTTCACATAGATCCTGTACCTTTCCATGCACAGCCTCTGCAATGAATCAATCGGGACATCTAGGTTTGCCTCTAAGTCTTGTAACAGTTGTCTACATAGCCATGCTAAAGCGACCATAGGATTCTCTTCCAGCCTCCCACAAGTTGCATGCACTCCTTCTAGCTTCTTTATGGCCCAACTGACTTTGTCTCTTAGAACTGAAGCATGAATCCTCCAAGTGCAATCCTTCATCAAACACCTTGTTATGTACCTCTTACTGTCAACATAATCAACTGAAACAGAGAAGCCCTCTTATATGCAGTAATCTCTGAATACATCTAGAAAATGTGTTTTGGTTTCAAAAATCAACCACTCCTCAAGAAAAATGGATCCAAATGGTAAGTGAGACCAGATTTTACCATTTTTGTACATTTTGTCTAACACATGAGACCCATCTAAGTAATCCTCAAAGATCTTCTCATGTATATTATCAGGAACATCTTCTTCTCTCACAATGTACTCATCCTTAATGTCCAACTCCATATCAAAATCAACCTCAACATCAAAAGCTTCATAATCACCATCTTCACTATCACCAGAAGGCCAACCATCAGACTCAACATCAATTTCTTCGACCACCAATTTTTTTTTGCTTCTAGTGTTGAGTTGTCTTCCTGCTGTAGTTTTCTTGCCAACATCAAGGCCAAATTTAACAACAGTGCTTCTAGGCACCCTCCACTTTTTGGGTTTAAGTCTGGTTTGTTCTTTGGGCTGGGTTGGTTGCCTAGGCTGCTGTTGGGTTGACTGTATAGGGGGTATTTTCTTCTTCTTTGGAGTAAGCTTTTTTCTTCTTGGAGGGTTATTTGGTTGAGATGTTTTTGTTTGTGAGCATGGAGGTTGTAAGGGTTGAGGTTGTGAATCTCCTAGAAAACCTCATCAGCTATTGGGGTAGCAAATACTCTTACATATTCAATCCCATCATCATCAACATTCAAAATAGGGACCTCTGCAGCCACAGTATATACCTGCTGGGCCAAAAGCTGCTCCTCAGCTTCTGCTTCCTCTGCCATCCTTCTATTCTCTTCCTCCATTAGCCTAATATTTTCAGCCATGTTCTTCAAAGTTTTTGCCCAACTAGCTTCTGCAGACTGAAACACAATAGATGGTGTTTCTGTCTCTTCTATAAACACTTTAATTTCACTCTTCCTTTCATTCCACTCCCACATTTTTCAACATTGCCCCATCATCAACTAACTCTAACTTACGATTTGTTCTAGGTTTAGTGACAAACAGGGTGAAGTATTTAGGGAGATATATGTTCTGTTTCACTGAATCCTCACACATATACTCAATCAACTCCATCAAATTGGTCTTATAAGTGTCATCGATCCTTACATCAAAAGTACCCCCTGGAGTACGAACTAACAACCACATTGTACTCATCCTAACAACAACATTTATCAACAACACATTACATCACAATCCAAACTATAAATCGCATACAAAACAAAAACACATCACTTTAGTATAATTCAAATTCGCATGCAACACATCACACTTAACCCTAACCCTAACTCAATTTTGCAAAAAAATATAAAATCAGAACTCGAAATGCAAATGGATAAGGATAGTAATACCTTGCGTATGCTTAATCCACCGAATTAGTGAACTTTGTGCGAAATTCATTCACGACCACCTGTGTTTGGGTTCCAAATCACTTCACAAACCTGCAATTTACTTCATACAAATCGACACTTTGCAAATTTTTTTATGGATTTTAATTCCAAATCAACGAAGACGAATAAAGAGTTTCTTGAATGGAGAAGAAGAAAGATGGGGGGTCAATTTTTTGAAGACATACGTTGTGTTTGGGGAAGTCAACCCTAACAATGGCGATAGTTGAATGCGTAAGGGCATACTGGTAATTTACCACAAACGACACACTGACGGTAGTTGTCATTAATGGTATTCTGTGCTAACGGACGAAAACTCAATGGTATATGGTGAATTAAAATATTTTGTGTGGTATGTGGTGAATTTCAAAGAAACTCAGGGGTATATCATGAAATATCCGATAATTTTATAATATAGAGAAAATTGATTTTATTTGTAACTAAAAGCGAAAAAAGCAAAAATAAAGAGATTATGGGCTTACCATCAACCATAAAGTGCATGGTAGCCCCAAGTAAACAATAAAGGCTAGGAGTTTTTTTAAAGTGAAAAAAAAATGAGAAGGAGAAGAGAGAAGGAAACCCTTTTAGTTTTTTAGTTAATCAAACAATCAATTGGTTTTAAAAAATTCTATACACTAGTTTTATAGAGTTCAGAATTGGGTATTAGTTGGTGTTCACTTATAAACAAAATAGAAGCCAAAAAATAAAAACTAAAGTGTCTTAAAATGATTACACAAATTTTTAAATGAGACGATGAGACTATTTTTATTGGGTTAACTCGATGTACACTTTTAGTCTTAAAATGATTTTTTATAACATTAAAATGATTACTTACAATCTTAAAGTGACAAATTATAACCTTGAAGTGATCACTTTTTATAGTCTTAAATTGATTACTTATAACGTTAAAATAATCACTTACAATATTAAAGTGATTAATGAAAAAAATTGTCTGATTATATAGATTCGTCTCATGGTGAGAAGATCTCATACAAAACAGGCCGAAATGATTATTGGAATTTTTTATTGAATAACTCTACTTTTTAAGAGGATGTTGGGTAAATTGATGGTTACATTAATAAAACAGGTTGACCAACTACCAATAAACCAATGAATAAAGTTAAGCTTAGCCGTTTTTAATTCACTTTGGTTTCACCAACAAGCCAAATGCAAGAAAACATATATTTTTGTTAAAACATATTGATTTGCTAAGGCACTCGCTTTTAATAGTAAAAACAAAAGAATGAAGAATTGATGAACGAATAATGTTGATGATGCCAATAAAATGTTTGAATTTTGTTAACCCGATTCTTATTTGTCGTCACCTTTTTCATTTTATCGCCACCCCTTCGAATAAAATTACGAATTTGACCCTGAAATTTAAAAATTTACAAATTCGCCATTGGAGTTAATAACTTTTCATTTTTATTTTTTTTTTAATTTTTATTTATATTATTATTGTTATTATTATTATTATTGTTATAATAATAATAATAATAATAATAATAATTATTATTATTATTATTATTATTTAAATAAAGTAACTTAAAAAATAAATTAATTAAACAAAAGAAATTTTATAAGTCGAAATTCAAAAAAAATTTAAAAAATAATAATAAAAATAAACCAGTCGCACGTTTTGTGCGACTGGTTTTTTTTTTTTAATTATTATTATTATTGTTATTATAATTATTATTATTTTTGTTATTATTATTATTATTATTATTATTATTATTATTGTGGTTGTTATTATTATTATTATTATTTTTGCTTTAATTATTATATTTAATTTATATTTTTAAATGTCATTATTATTATTATTATTATTATTATTATTATTATTATTATTATTATTTAAATAAAAGTAACTTAAAAAATGAATTAATTAAACAAAAGAAATTTTATAAGTCAAAATTCGAAAAAAAAAAAAAATTTAAATAAAAAAAAACCAGTCGCACACATCGTGCGACTGGTTTTTTTTTTTTTTTTTTTTAAGTTTTTTATAAGTCAAAATTCGAAAAAAATTTTTATTATTATTGTTATTATAATTATAATTATTTTTATTATTATTATTATTATTATCATTATTATTGTGGTTTAATAATAATAATAATAAATAATAATAATAACAAAAAAAATAATAATTATAATAACAATAATAATATAAATAAAAATAATAAAAAAAATTAAAAAAAATGAAAATGAAAAGTTATTAACTCCAATGGCACATTTGTAAATTTTTAAAGTTCAAGGGCAAATTCGTAATTTCATTAGGAGGGGTGGCGATAAAATAAAAAGAATGGCGACAAATAATAATGCCCTTTTGTTAAAACATATTGATTTGCTAAAGCATTCGCTTTTAATAGTAAAAGCATGTACTTTGCATAATTTTAAACCTACTTTTTACCTTAAAATGTCATGTGTTAATTTTATTACGTGTTAAAATGTATAATTTTAACCAAAAAAATTCACATTAGTTTTAGTATTTATTTTAAACGGTAAAAATATATGTTTTAATACTTAAAAATATCTATTTAAATATGTCAAAACACCTACTTTGATACTTAAGAATAATTACTTAAAATAGTTAAAACACCTAATTTAATACTTAAATATACCTACTTTAAATGGTTAAATAACTTACTTTAGTACTTATAAATACCTACTTCAAATACCAATTAGCTAGATTTTTCTAAAAAAACAACTAGAAATTAAAATTCATATGTGTTCTTTTTAAAGAAAAATTCATAGGTGCTTACTAAATTAGAAATTGACCAATGAAAAAACAAATAAATACTTTGAGAAATAAATGAATAAAAACTAATCAGATTGAGCATAATGAGAAATATTTTAAAAAAATATAATAATTGATAAAATAAATAATTTTTGACTTAAATAACCAATAGATATGCAATACAAAATATTTTTATAGTAATAGGTATGCAATACGATGGTAAATAGGAGTATAACTTATAAGATCAGATTAAAATAATAAAAACAAAATACCTTATTTGATCGAATATAACAACAAGCGACACTTTTATAAAATTAACATAACAATAGTTAGTTATTTGGCCAGACAGTCCATCATATAATTTCACCGTGGCTCACTTGTGTGGACAGAGACATTTGTGGGTTCGGGCCCACAAACCCACTGGTTAAGAGCGTTGCACGAACTCTAGGTGAGGTTCATTGATTCCCAAAACCATATGGTTGTAGGAGGATTAGCTCACCCAATATATATATATATATATATATATATATATATATATATATATATATATATATATATGTAAGTTCATAACCCACTATTTATCGATGTGAGATCTTATATCACATGTGAAAATTTTCCAACACCCCCCTCACATGTGAGTCACATCATATCAGGAACCACCTTTGGCTCTTGATACCATATTAGGTCGTGACAATCGGCCCACTCGTGTGGACACGGGACACCTGTGGGCTCGGGTCCACAAACTCACGGGTCAAGAGTGTTGACTTCTTCATACACTAGGTGAGGTTCATTGATTTCCAAAATCATATGGTTGTTGGAAGATTAGCTCATTTAATATACATATAAGTTCACAACCCACTATTTTATTGATGTACAAATTATTTACAAATTATTTCCAACAATAGTAAGTTAGTAACTTAGCATGTATTTGTATGAAGAAAACACTAGGGAGTTAATGGTAGTGCTCCATCCCTTTAAATTTTTATGTTTAACCTCAAAAACTCTTACTTTTTTGTTATAAAGTCAAATAAAGTATAGCTCGTCATAACTAGTCTATTTTTATAATTGATTACTTTAAATTATTAATGATTATTTAATACGCTAAATATATATAAGTCAACTCAATAAAGATCGTTTCACCATGTAACTATTGTGAATTATCATACAATCTAATAAAAACACCGTAAAATTCCACATGACATTCTCATTAATGAAATATTTTTAGTAGTATATTATTGCAAGATATGTTCTTCTAAATAATTTCTACCAAAGTTAACATCAACTTATCCTTAATATTCAATGTATATTACAATCACATCATATCATATCATACATTCTAATAAAGATACATTGTACTAAAGATGTTGAAAAATGACAAATGTTATCCTTAGAGAGTTGAAAAATCATACATTTTAATAAAAATGTTAAAATATGATAAATGTCATATTTAGAGAGTCTTAACAAATAAAATTATTTTATTAGATGATGGCTGATTACATGAAAATATTTACCTAATTTGAAATCTATTTTTTTTAAATCATCATACATTCTAGTAAAGAGGTAGGAAAATGTGTCATCATTAAAGAGTCTTGACAAATCATACATTCTAATTAAGATGTTTGAAAATGGCAAATGTCATCATTAGATAGTCTTGACAAATGTAATTATTTTAGTGGATATAGTTGATAGTTGATTAGATGGCATCATACATTCTAATAAAAATGTTAGAAAATGACATATGTTATTATTAGAATTTCTTGACAAATGAAATTATTTTAGTGGATGATAGTTGATTACATGACAATATTTACCTAATTTATAATCTGATTTTTTTAAAAATTGGAGTCAAATTAGGCAAAGTATTTATATTACTCATTATATCAATTCGAAATATCTAACCTAGAATTTAATATATTTAATTGAATGAAAAACTGATGTATACGATAAACAATTTTAAAAAGAATAGTCGGTATTTGATTTTGCTTTTTAAAAAGTCATGTATTTGATACATTTAATCACGATAATATATATTTGCATTATTCTTTAAAGTTATGTTCTTATATTACATACTCATAATTCGTGCAATGCACAAGTTTCTATGATAGTATCGTAATAATATCAATCAATATCAATAAAACATATATAAGAATATATTTCCTCTGTTCCTTAAAGAAGTTCTCATTTGTTATTCTGAGGCATTTTATTTGTTTCCATAAAGAAAATTTTTGTTTACATAAAAAATTTAGAATTAACCTTATTCATCCTTATTTTAATATTTTAATAATGCTTATGGTCTCCAAATATCTTCCACTAAGTTCACTTTAACATTTTTATATTTCTTATGGTCCCCACATGCATGTTTTCCAATAACTTTATATTATTAGTTGTGGTCTCTATATTCTTTCCAACTAATTTTCTTTTAATATTTTTTTAATGTTTATGATTCCTACTTTTCATCCATCAAATTAATTATTCAATAAAATAATATATTTTAATTACTATCTAAAAGATCTTAAAATTTCTTAATTTCCATGGATATTTTTTGTGGGAACTTCGTTAAGGAACGAAGGGAGTGTGATATTTTTTTATGGTTTATAATTAATTAATAAGAAAAATAATCTAGAAGATCAACCATGAATAATTTCAAATTTTGGGTGTATTTTTCTAGAGTAAACCCGGTAACCTGATGACATATTATAGCAAATTTTATTTTCTTAAAAGAATAAATTGAAATAAAATGTCGAAAAAAATGTTTAAATTTTTTCTAATTTTTTCATTTTTCGAAATTTTTCAATTTATTTTTTTGGTAAATTAGATATTATAGCAGGTCATTTCATTACTCGAGTTTACTCTTGGCAAATACTTGAAATTATTCATCGTTAATCAATAGGTGAAATTATTATAACAAAATCATGAAAATGTTGGATTATTCTAGTTAATTTTTCCTAATAATACAATACTATAAAATAACTGGAAAATTACACATGACAATTTATTGAGTTTCACCAAATATTGCATTTTTATAGGTTAAAATGCGATAGTGTGATATTCAAAAGATATTATTACATTAATTATAATTTAAATATTAAATGTAAGTTTTTAAAAAATTTATTAGATTAAATCATACAACCATATAATACATTACTACAATCATACAATACTATAAAAGAACTGAAAATTTCCACATAGCGATTTCATAGAGTTACGCCAAATGTAGCATTTTATAGGTTAAAATGTAATTGTAAAACACATAATCACACGTTTTTATGTTATACTACAAAACTTAAAAAATTCCAAATGTCTGCATAATATTTCTGACTTTATTTTTTGATGTGATATATTTATATATAAAAAAACGTGCAATTTCTTAATAATACAACCCTTAATAAATAAATTTGCCAATCAAAATTCAGTTCGAATAAAAACTTGGATATTCACGCGCTTGTAAATTAATCCACCGACCCTTTATGCAACTTCATATACTTTCATTCATCCATTTTGACCTAGGTAAATATAAGATTTTTGATTAGTCCCAAATCCGATGATCGGTTGTCGGTAACCGGAAATCGAAAGTCGGCAATTAGAACTCGGCAATATGATCCTTAAAATCAGTAGTAAAGATTGCGCCAACAAACCCTATAAATGTAATTCAAACAATGACTTAATGAATTAGCCGCAAACGATATCGGTCTGTTTCATGAATTGAGCATTGATGCTAATTTATCGGACCGAATCTATTATCAAGGATATACATTTCTGGATACAAATTAACTATCGGACTGTAAGTATTTATCCATCCCACATTTATTTTGAGTGGCTTTCGTGATGGTGGATCAGAGAGAATTTTTCAAAGGGGAAGCTTTTGATTTCTGTGTTAATGATGATTACAATTGAACTTGATTTGATTTTTTCAATTTTTTCTATCAATATTGCACATTTTAAAAAGCTTATTACGTTTTTCATGGAATTTTTCTGTTGTTTGAAAAATCGCTTCCTAGTTTTAGGCTGTAGTAGCTAAAGGCTAGAAAAAGTAATTTTTTGTCGGTTATATGTATTAGTTATCCGTCACAGGAGATTAAAAACCCTAATAATTGACATGAATATTGATAAACTGTGGATTACTAAATTGCGTGTATGATTAAAAATGATAGCAAAACATTGAAAAAATGTGTGGATAAAAATTAAATAGTGTGATGAAAATATTATCCAAAATAAAAGTGGTGTAAAATTAAATGGATGGACTAACATAGAAAGTGTAGTAATTTGTTATTGTTCATGTAAATTGTGTTTTTGGTGTTGTTTTTATTTTCATGTTTGAAAGCTATTTCATAGTGTTAGATAGAGATGAATAAATTAAAGTGTTAGATTTAGAGTTTTAGCACTGCAATATGTCCTATGTTTACGCCGATGACAAGGTTTTGATTGAGTTTAACTCAAGTCTCAAACATTTGCCAAAGTTGTAAGCATGGTTTTCCCCACTTGATTTTTAGATTTAATCTTTCTAGGAAATCTAAACAAATGTGGTATCAATTGGAATAATATCTTACTTAATTTCTTGATTTCATGTTACTGTAACGGAATTATATATGAACTACATATTCTAAACGAGTATGCACTATCATAGGATTACTGCCCCCTGTTCTGATGATACAATGAGCTTCTCTATGGACCAGTATTTGCCCAAAGCTTCACTTGTATTCATGTGTATTCAGGTTGCCATATAGGAAAAAGAAACAATAGCTCATTAAAACATTTAAACTTCAAATTTGTATGGGATTAGAAATGATGTCTGCATACATCCAATCTCCCAAAACCACTTGATGTTGGGATTATGGCATGTTATACATAGGAAATAAATTCTTTAGGCACACTATTTGTATGACTATATTATGGGTGTCGAGGCTGGAAAAAGCGGTAATTTTTGCATGACTTGTGACCGAGTGCCTTTATGTATTTGATCATTGGTGTATTCTGCCTGGAGATCAAACATCCTTCACTATGTCTGACTCTTTAGATAATAATTGTAATTGATGTACACTTTTCTGTAATTTGTTTCACTCAGGTTTAGCTGATGTTCTTTTGCCTGTGAGTGAAGCTCTTTTCCTTATTATAAGTTATTATCATGAAAACTTTCTGTATCTGATCCTCAGTTCTCAGTTTGATAAAACCCACAGTACAGACTGGAAAAAATGTTATTAAATGAGAAAGAGGAGAATCTTGTCCGGTTTTCCTAATATTTTTTTCTTCGTTGTAGCCTTCCTTTGTACTTTAGTATTTCTTGTCCCTCCTCATTGTGACACCATGCCTTAATAATACAACTGAGTTGGAGGGTTTATTCTTTATTCATTCTTACTTAGACATCACACTTATAGTTTGTCAAAAGATAAAAAAAATATAATTTAATTTTTTTAAGGTAGGGTTTAGTAGAAAACAAGAGTATGCAGTACATTCAGTGTACATATTTTATAGACGGCTCCTTGTAACAATTCCTGCGTGACACTTGCCATGTATGCATGTAATCCTAATGATTGACATGCTATTGCTTCGAAAGGCGGCAGACGCTAACTTAAATGGAACCTTGAGCATACTATATCCTTCCACGCATCATATAGATTAATTTATGTTGTAGAATATGCTGCTGGATGTGGATTTACTATTTTTTAAGCAACTAAGGTTGGCGTTATTGTTATTATTTAAGTAGAGTTGGTAGAGCTGGACATCCACATCTGCAAGGAGAAATATTAGATGGCTGTGTACAGCATGATATTTTATCAGTATGATGCATGAACCAGAAAATAATTGACTGATATGAGTTGGATATAGTGGTTGGTAGAAGCATTACATGAACATTGACAAGATAACCAGTATTTTTCAATCAAGTTGGACTTCCTGGTTACTTGAATTATATTTGTGTATTTCCTCTTGTCAGTATATAAATCAGGTCAATCAGGAAATCAGAGAAAGATTCAACTAACAAGTCTAGAAACCTTTTTAGGAATAAGAAAATTAGATGGCCGTTATTTCAAAATCTGGCTACCATTCTGGCTCAAAAATCTCACCTGCTAAGCCGAATCTCTTTCTGTCTCAGTTCAATGAACTGCTGTACAAACTAGAGTCTTTAGAAGGTGTCTCAACCTCAACCCAAGTAATAAGTTACAAACTTAAAATCCTTGCACATTTTCATAGTAACTTTTTTAAAGTGATTTGCATTCAGCAAGATATTCCAAAAGAACAAAATGAGAAATTGGTTGAATTATTGTTAGATAGATCTCTATGGATGATAGATGTATGTGAGATTATAAGGGATGTTCTGATGCAGACAAGGGAAGGAATACAGCAACTTCTATTGGTTTTCCGTAGAAAGCTTCATGAACATGATGTTGCTAAGGAGGTTAGTACACACTTGAATTCAAGGAAGATAGTCAAGAAAGAGCTGGCAAAGTTATTAAGGACTGCAGAGAGCTTTGGAAAGAAATTTTACAGAGATACCTCAAATAAAACTGAAGAGAGTATTTCTTATTTACAAATATTAGATAATTCACAATCAATCTCTGTTGACGTGTTCAAGTCCTTATTCTCCTACATATCTGGTTCAAATGCAATATCAGAAGCAAGCAAGTGGTCTTTGGTTAGCAAACTGATCCACCTGAGACATGAGCCACTTGAAGAAGAGGATTGCTCAAACAGAAATAAATTTGAAGTTGTAGATAGTGCTCTTCACATGCTAAGCAGGCCAAAGACAAATGCATGGATGAAGAATGAGCAGATTGAAAAGTTGAGAGACCACCTTGAAGACCTTAGGCTGTCAGTATTAGATCTTGAAAGGTCACTAGAGTGTTTGTGTAGGTTTTTTATCAAGTCTAGAGTGATTCTTCTCAATTTACTTGGCCACTAAATAGAAAATATACACCTTGTATGTAAAATACTTAACTTTCTGAATGAGATTTATTTCGTCTGAATGAAATAAGGTTTATACAATATTTTCTTCTTCCCCTTGTTACTTTTTTTTTTCTGGTTCTGAGGATTTTTAAGCAACCTACTGCTCGAGCAATAGAATCCTATTGCTTCAAAGGGAGATTGTCTTACATATATATGTGCGGACTCTTATTTCGAAAAAGAATAAATATTTATAGTTAGAATATGTTTATCAGATGTTCAAAGGCGTCGGTAATCAAATAATTTATGATTCAGGTGCTGATTTATTGTTCAGATTCTGTTTTATCTGGCTAGTTTGGAATTATTGCCTACTTATTTTGCTTACACCCTCCATTTTATTAATGATGAAATTTCTGTGAAGCTCATTTAATATATCATTATTTGTTATCTGATTCGTTGTATTATGAAAATACGATGGTGCTTTAGAGACGAAAACTTTGCACGTGGACGTACATGTACGAGATGTATTCATCATAATATGTCAGAGGATTGCGTGGCCAACAACTCTTGAATATTTGCTGTTTTCGTCATAATTGGTAAGTTTTTCATTAAGTTGTCTAGTTGCATGCTTTTCACCTGTCTGGGATTTTGTATTAGTGATATTATTAAATTGATTTTTAAAAAGTATGTTGTTTACTTATGTGAATTCTCCCTTTAACTATCAAATTCTTGTCTGCAACATAACTTAGGCAAGCAGACTGCAGTTTCTTTATATAAACAAGGTTACTGGTAAATTGATCTGTTAATTTTAAGATGTCCCCTTCTGATTTTCCGTTCGTGTTAAGAAAAGATTTCTTTAGGCTCCCCCTGACTGTACATAGCTTCTTTCTCAGTATTTCTCAGATGGACATGGATAATAGAAAGAAATGCTTAAGCGTTTTTTTGCTATTGAAAAAATATTTGCAACTAGGACAACACCTTGCTTAAAACTTTTTTGTAGATGAAGAATAAATGAGTGGTCAAATAATTTTTTTGAATGAACAATATAATGTTCAAATAAGTTTAGAAATGAATGAAGATACAAGAAGTCATTGCTTTTGTCTTTTTTACTGCAATGACCACACTTGCACCTCTTTAACTTTTTGCAATTTTAGAGATTGATTCCCTTAGGATACCCTTAAGATCTTTTAAGAAATTCTGGATTATTTTCTTAGTGGATTTCATATATTGAAACAGCTCTTTGGTGATAGTCAAATTCATTGCCATATCAAGGGTCAAATTGAAAACAACCTCTTTATTTTTATAAGGGTAAGGTTGCGTACATCTTAACTCCAGAATCCCCTAAGGTGAATGCTTAGCTGAGAGCCATGTAATGACTTGAGGTAATGAAATGTTGTTGCATAACTTTTCCCGTGACAATACGTAGTAATGCATGTATCAAGGGGCCTTAGAGATCCTTTAAGCATAATACCGACCCATATTTCAGCTTAAACATATGACTATGAATTGTTGGTTGAGGGGTAGTAGGATTAATATCTTAAAATGGTTGTACAGATCTTGAGGGGCAGTTATTTGGTGGCATATGGATGAGGATGTAGACTGATTGAGAAGATCTTTTTTTTTGTTTTTGAGATATCAGCTAGTCTGTTTACTTTTGGTGGAGATCAAGTATGTAGTTCTGTCTTATTTTGTTCTTTGTATGTTTTTTTGTAAACACACATTGAAATTGGAACCGGTTGCATTAGTGTAGTAAAAGAATAATACGAAGCCTGGGAATTTCAGTTAATCACTTAATCTCATTTGCATTGTACCTTTTCAATTTACACATTTAGGCATTTACCAAAATGATCTAGTAACTAAGGATGTTGAGAATAGTTCTGGTTTTAACCAGACGCCTGTATAGGTTGTCTAATGCCTCATCAAGATTCTGATTACTGAACTCTATGTTCACTATCTGACTCCTAAGTCATCTATCAGCATCATGCTGATGGTGTCTTTTTTTTTTTTTTTCTGCAATAAAGAGAGCTCAATTTTGAGTTAAGATCCTCAAATTTGCTGATGGACGCTGCCTCTTATCACCTTTCCGACAGACTAGTTTATTCACCAGTGCCCAACTGCTCTTCTTGATTGTGTGTTTGACTCATTTATTTGGATCAACTGATGGACTAGTTTATTCACCGGTGACCAACTGCTCTTCTTTGATTGTGTGTTTGACCTATCTATTTGGATCATCTGATGGACTAGTTTATTCACCAGTGACTAACTGCTCTTCTTTGATTTTGTGTTTGACCCTTCTATTTGGATCATCAACGATTTGAAGATGCCAACTGTTATCTTCCATATTCCTCAACTTTTTGACAGTTGTGCTTTCTTTGTTATTTCGGTTGGTTTCTTGATTGATGTCAAGCAATGCTTGATTGACTTTTTAACTTCCCTTCTGGTGTTCAGGTATTTATCAGTTTCATTGTTCATGATCAATACACCACTGCATCCTCTTCTTAGAATTGATTTGATTTCTTGAATGCTTTCCCTTGTTTGCAGCAATGCATCTCTAGAGACGCCACAGATGTCCAATAACCTAAGAGATTCATGTAACACATCTTACAGGAATTTAGCTTGGCAAACATGGGCGAGATCTTGCTCACTCTTGGGTAAAAAAGAAACTCATTTAAGCAAGCAGACATAACCGCAAGGATGCTTTGTTTGTTATCTAGTGATAATAATGAAGAAGTTGAGGCGCTTTGGAAAGACCTCAATCTGCACAGATGCTCTTCAAGCTGATCGGCAGTGGGATGAGATTAGATGGCAAGCTGACAGGACGAGCATGATGAGGGGTTTTGGAGATTCGGAAAGTTGCTTCCATTTTAAATGTTTTGAAGAAAAAAAAAAGTAGGAAAACAGAGAATCTTTTTCACTTCGGACTTGACATTGAAATGATATTAAGCATTTTCATCGGCTATGTTTCTGGTATGTCCTCTTCTACTCAACATCCCAGTTAATTATTACACATTATCTTCTAAGAAATTCAATATTGTATTCGAATCTTAAATGTGATTTGTTTAATCAAATTTACACCATATTCCTAATTATGTGCTAATGTGCTATGCACGAATGGTAAAGGCATATTATCTCCTGTTTGTAATGACCTTGGGGGACCATATGTTACCAGCTTATCTGTAAGAATATCTTGGAAGATGGAACTAATTAAAAAGATTTGTTCAAATTTTTTGTATAGCTCTCAAGTTAATAGTGGATTAATAATATATAAAATCAAATTGTTAGGGATCTTACATATTTTCCGGTTCATGAGTCCATGTGATGTTCAGCCTTTTACATGGATCATGCTTCTTCCACGCATTAGACCAATGGGATATTGACAGCCATGTACTGAACCAGATGCTATCATACTAATTGCCACGGAAATCATTGAAGACATTGACTTTCTTCAATTTATCAGGAATAGAAACTTAATTGCATTGATCGAAACTTCTGCAAATACTTCTAACTCACTCAACAGGGTAATAGTTCACAAGCATATGTAATGGACTTTGCAGAATATTAATGGGGAAAAAATGCATCATATAAGCATATTTTTTAGCTTAATTCATTTAATAAATTTAAAGGGAGTGATGTGATGTAATCTAATTTGATCTCTCGTTTTTGTCAAGAGAGTTTTTTTGAATTACTGTAAGAGCAAGAATTTTCACTGTTGGACACCTTCACCTCCCCCTCCTTCATTCCTTTGTTTTCATTTTCAATTTTCTTATTCGTTTTCATATCTTCTAGTTCACTTTCTAATTTTTGTATTTGTAGAATGGCTGACTTCCTTGAGAAAGAATGGAAAAATAAAAAGTGTTTAACAAGACAGATAGAGGATATGTGAGGGAAATTTTAATTGTAAATAAGTGTATATTATTTATAATTTACAGTATCATTTACAAAATTGGTACTCTTGATTCTTTGTTGATAGTTCTAGTTGCTAAGAATGTTCAATAGAGTTGCTCTAGTCTTAACTAGATGCCTGAACATTATTTCCAATGCTCCATCAAGATCTTGAATTTCAGATTCTAGTTGTCCCATCTGATTTGTTAAGCTGTCTACATGCATCATGTTGATGCTGATTTTCTTCTTTTGGGAAATTAGGGTACTCAATACAGAATCGAGATCATCAAACCTGCTCGTGGTTGCTGTTGATTCTTTGTCAGACTTCTGGTGGACTAATTTACTCACCAGAGACCAACCGTTTTTCATTGGTAGCGTTTTGGATCCACCTATGTATACTAGCATAGAGTTAAGGATCTCAGCAGTCATTGTTTCCACCTCCTTCAACATGCCTGCAATAGGACTAGTGGCATCATTATTAGAAACTTTCTTCATATCTTTCAAGCAGTTTTTAGTTGTTTTCTTGATCATCTTTCTGGCATACATGTACTGGACAATTTCAATATCAATGATCAATTCATCACTGAATCTTCTGTGGAGAACAGACTGGATATTTTGGATGCTTTCTTTTATTTGCAACAGAGCATCCTTATCATTGGTGCAGATGTCCAGTAGCCTTAGAGACTCATCTAACATATCATTAAGCCATTTTGCTCGGCAATCTTGAGTGATGCTTTGTTGATTGATGGGCAAGTGAAGCAGCTCATCAACACAGGTATACAAGTCTCCAAGGATGCTAAGATTGTGGCTTACTGATGAGGATGAAGTGGAGGCAGTTTGGGAAGACCCTAATCTACATAAATTCTCTTCGAATCAGTTAGCGATGGGGTGAGTTGTAGAAGGCAAACTGATAGAACGAACATGGTGATAGGCTTTAGATGCAGCCATTATGGTTCTTTTGATGGAATGAAGGCAAAAGTCAGAATACACTTCTTGGTTTGGTGACTTTCTTCCCTCTTCTTTGATCAATTTATATTCAGGCATGATATAATTGAAGGAATCTTGTAGTTATTACAAGGTAACATGGAATCATTGAGGTTATGTTTTCAGTTTGTCTTTTCCTGCAAACAAACACTCCAGCTAGATTATTCAACTTCAACTGAATTTTTTATTCCAAGATTTTTGGTTTCATATTTGCCATCCTGATCCAATTTTTTATTGCTGTCCTTAAGTGTCCCTAACAAATTGTCTTGGACAAGAGAAGGCCATAATACTCTTAATTGTATTTATGTATATGTTTGTGTGCAATCTTGAAACATTTGACCTTACCACTAATAAGCTCAAAGCATTTGCTGGATTCCTTATCTACCTTCCATGTATGTACACTCTTGTTTGTACTTTGTACCATGGTGATATGATACTCCTGTCTCAATGTGAAGCACCGAACATGTACAAAATATTTAGCAAATGAAGCTTCTTTGCTACTTCATACTTGCATTATACATTCTTTTGGAGACTGTAATTTTTCCCTGAAATGAGGGATGAATTCAAAAAGTGTGACCATTTTATCGCGTTGGCTTCTAATACCATGTTAAAGAACTTGACTTCCCAGGACATGTTATATTCTCTAATAATTCTGCCTTTTGTATATGGGGGACTTCGTGTTGCTATCTATCTAAATGGTTCTTTCTTGTCCCAAAAATGAACTTAGCCATCAAATTTAAGGGGCCAAGGAATCCTCCCACAACAGACTAACCACGACACGGAAATCAGGACGCTACTTCGAGTAACAATTGAAACTTAGTTATAGCCTTATAGACAAGGAATTGAGAACTGTTTTGGTAATTCACTTACAGTCAAAAACACTAACATATGAAGCTTCAATGAACAGAGTACAATGTTTTAAATAAAAGATGGAGGACCACATAGTGCCTTTAACAATTAATGATGCTCACGAGTGACTAATTTTTTTAATGTCTGACTCTCCTTCTCTGGGCTGGCTATCTAGCACACGTGTCGAAGATCCTTTGAAATGAAATGCAAGTAAAATGGAAATTTGATAAACAAGATCCAATATTGCATCCAGGTGCTTTGCAAGTCGCAGCAAGAGAGATCTAATATCATAATATCATGCACTTTACGCCTACTAAATTCTCTAGCCGCACCCTGCAGTTGATCAGTCAATTAGTATGAAGAAGCTTACTTGAAATTATCTGCAATCCTCTGCTTTGTAAAAAAAATGAATTTGAACACAATTTGATAATAGTAACTGTTGGTTCATTTTCTGTTTGATCTATCGTATAACTATAGTGACTGTAAAAACTGTGTTCTTGTTCCACGATCAGATTATCATTGCAAGTTAATATCCATCATTTCTGATGTCAAGAGTTAAGACAAGTCATATCTGTGTAAAGGGTTTGTTGTAAAGTGATGAAATCACACGAATATAGAGATCACAGGAAATTGGACAAATTGGTTTTCATTCATTTACTGTGAAGTCTGCACATAAGTATTGCATTATTGTTCTAACTGCTAAGAATGTTGAGAAGAGTTGCTCTAGTCTTAATAAGATTCCTAAACAAGTATTCTACGACTTCAACAAGATCTTGAATTTCGGACTCCAAATTCACCATTTGGCACCTTATGTCTTCGACTTTAGACATATCTGCAGCATTTTTCTTCTGGCAGATCATTGAGTCTAGAGTAGCATCAACAACGACAAATGCACTGCTCGATGTAGCGGCTGCTTTTACGGCACTTTGGTTGATTAATTTGGAAAGCACAGACCATCTGGTTTTTTGTGATTGTAACTTAACACCCGCAATATGAGACAACAGTGATTTTAAGACATCAATTGTTATCGTTTCTACATCTTTCAGCATATTCTCAATGGCACTACTGCTTTTATTTTGGCCAGCTTCCTTGATACATTTCAAGCACTTCTTGATTGTTTTCTTGGCTGTCTTTCTGGTGTTTAAGTATTTTTCAGCTTCATTGGTAATATCCAATTCGCCACTGCACCTTCTGCGCAGAATTGAATGAATGTCTTGGAGATTTTTCTTTGACTGTAGCAAGGCATCCCTGGATGTGCCACAAATGTCAAGGAGCTTTAGATATCCCTCCGAAACTTCCTCAACCCATTCCGCCTGCCGATTTTGGGAGAGGATCTGTTGATGAAGAGGCATCTGAAACAACTCATCCACACAGTCGTACAAGTAATTTAGGCCGCTAAGGCTGCGGCTTGGTGATGAGGAAGAAGATGTGGTGGCAGCTTGAGAAGACCTCAATCTGTGTAGCTGTTCATTAAATTGGTCAGTAATTGCGTGTGGTCTTGATGGTAAACTGATAGAACGAGCATGGTAAGAGGATTTGCAAACTCGAGAAGAAGCCATTAATATTTAGTTGATGAAGGCAAAAACTTGGTTGCAAGTCTTAGGTTGATGACTTTTGCTCTCCTTCTTTGATGTATATATATCAACGTAAGAACAGACAGGAGGAATCTTATATTTATTAAGGTAACATGATTTCTTTTTTCTATTATGCACTTGCTTAGGCTATGTTTTCTGCTTGTCTCTTCGTGCCCAACTTGCTAGCTAACTAGTGGGAATGTGGGATCATGATCATATAATTTGTTAATATTGTACAATAGCCATGACATTACAATGTACGTGCTGTATTGTATATACTATATATACAGCATAAATAACCAAACTACACACGAGTGGCAATTATAGTATGATACCATTCCTTCTCACCAGTATTTAAAAAGAGTGCTTATTCCCACAGCTTATCTGTTATGCACCCCATAGGTAGCATATATATGACCAATAGTATGCATCTAGGATCCTTCTCTCTATTTTCATTGAAGTTACCACTGGGAGCCAAATAATTTTTTTTGAAGATTAAGAATAGTTTCCCGTTTATGACATATATTATTGGCGAGATCCAAGGAGGCTTCCATTTAGTTTCATATATAATGATTTGGAGACTTTGCATTGGGTCTAGTTTTGTTTTCTTGAAGATGATCTACAAGAATTGTCTCCCGTTTATGTCTTATAGCATTGGTGTAATGCAAGGAGGCTTCCATCTAGTTTCATATATGTCTTGTTTCTGTGATTTGGAGCCTTCGCATTAGTTCTAGTTTTTTTCTTCTTGTAGATGATCTATTAGAATGGTCTCCTGTTTATGTCTTATAATATTGGTGCAATCCAAGGTGGCTTCCATCTAGTTTCATGTATGTCTTGTTTCTATGATTTGAAGCCTTTGCTTTTGGTCTAGTATTGTGAGGGACCTATCGCTTGTAAAAAATCTAAGTTTGTGTTTGGTTGTTATTGAGATGTAGGTCATGTCGTGGCTCATGGTTTACGACCTCCATTTTATGTCGTCATTGACCAAAAAGCTCTCACATATGTAGTTAAATCTGGACAACAACATTTCTTCATGCCAATGCCAGTAAGTGGATCCAGTCTAAGCAGAATTTGGAGGGTCAAGTTGTCATGACTGAACAACTGGTCCAACCGGTCCTCAAGACTTATCATAGGAGAAATAAAAAGAGTGGGACAGCTGTCATGTAAATGTTAGTCTTAAGATATTTTTGATGAGTGAGTCTTGTGTTGACTCCTATATAAGACTAACATTGTACATATTCTCGTTTTGTCAAATAAAGAAATAAAAGGAAGGATTGGTTTAGGAGCCTAGCAGTAGCTCGAATACTGCCTATATCGTGTGTGGAGTTTGTCACTTTTCTTCTTAATTTTCTTGTTTGATTACTCATCTCAGTAGTGTACAAATTGACAGCAGCAATTTGTCACACAAATGTGGACTAAAAAATGGAGGTAGTAAGATTTCACTATTGGGTTCATTGGGGGTTTTTTAGGTCTGGTCTCATTATTGATTTAGTTATTTAAGTCTATAGGCAACCTTAACAGCTTCTAAAAGCTTGGGAGACTTGATTTTCTAGACTTTCTGGCTTCTGCTAATGTCCAAAACAAGTCTCTGCATCTTTCCAAGGGTTAATCAGCCGATTCTAGTTGTATTATTGACTGATTATGAGCGTAAATCCTCCATGATCTGGCAGGTTGATCAAGAATTTAGAGTGTTTTCTTACTGTTTCTGTTGAAAATTATATCTTATTTTCTTGGGTTTTCAAAGGATCAAGAGGAGTCGCCATTAAAGTTAGTATACTTGAGCAAGTCATTTTGGAGTTCAAATACTTTTTCTTTGTTCTAGCAACACTTTTTTACAATGCTCTAAGAGACCTAAACAATTTATACATTTATGTGTTTCACTAAGTAGGTGATGAGTCCCTTCCGTTGGCTACCTAGAACAATTATGGTTGCTCTCCCGTTTCTCATATTTGTTTGATTTTCTTCATTTTTTAGTTATGACAGTTAGAGCACTAGTTGGTAAATCTCCAAAATGGCATATCTTTTGACCTTATTTTTTACATGTTCAAGATCACCCCAATATCAAATTAAATATATATGCACTTCTTGATTATGCGTACTTGTAGATGATGACATGAAATACAACGAGGTTGTTCTCTGTTATTTCTTATCATGGATTTTGAGCTTACCGAACCGAAAAACCGTATTGCATAACATGATTTTAAATCATGGAGTATCAACCACTAAATGCTGATATTTAGCCATTATTATCTTTTTCAAAGTGTATTAGGTTTTAAAAAGCCTATTATGTCAGTTCTAATTAATTATATGATTTAGAAAACTTGAATTACCGTGATAGTTGGATTTTTTCAAGTTACCTATTCACATCGTGATGCACGCTCAGCAGGTCGTAACACTGCGAAGGCGCTATGTGCCGCATCCCCGACATCGCGATCATTTCCGCAAATGCAACGACATCCACAATTATTTTCCATGGATGACGTGTACTACCAATAGTCAATTGGAAACAACCTCTGTTATCAAAAAAGGCATAAGGTTGCCCACATTTGACCCCAAAACCCGCCTAGGTAGGAGCCACTTAATGACACTTAGTATTGGAATGGACCAAATTATCAAATTTAGAGAGTATCATATCTGGCTACAAGTTCCATTATTCATGGCATGAGTATCACGTTGTGCATCCACACTAGTTGACCTGCCGCTTAACAGTTTAATCGTGGCATCAGTCCCCGATTTGGGCTTGACTCATCAGTACTCAAGGCTAAGCTCTTCTATGTAGTTTGGTTATCTTGAACTCGCTTCCTTGTATTGCTGGGCCTTTATGTCCTTTGATGCATAGCAAACCCAGTTGCATTGGAATTTTAGGCTGAAATTTTATTGATCAAGTGACTCATGAAGTCAACATCTGGCAGCACATTAGTCTTGACCTTCTCATGAAAAAATTGAGGCAGCTATAGATGTCCTCAGTCAACTCAAGTGTTTTTCATGTTATTAGTCTTCTAATATTTAAACTTCTCGCCCTCGCATTCTATGACGACCAAACAATTTTTAACATTTTTTTAAATGTACAGGCTTTGTATGATGTATCTTCATTTCAAACTTGGCAACTAATATGTCTGCTTCTGACCCTTAACTTCATCCAAAATCATGTGCTTCATTTAATTTGTATGACCCAGAAAGTGCTCCATACTAGAGTCATAATAATGACAATGTCTCCTTAATATTGAGAAAATTATGATAAGGAGATGGGGCCAAAACTTCCCTCTGTATATTTCTTAAGAAGCAATTTGTTTTAGTATGTGGTACGCACAAGTGATGAGAATTTTTCATATTTTCCCAAGTCCTTGATATTGCAGAACTGATATCTGCTGAATGAATGATTTTGATCTGGTCTTAAAAATATGACCTAATTTTAGATAGCTACTACTATTGTGGAAGATAATCTATAAGAGTTGTTCCAAGAAGTTAAAAGAGGAACTGTCTGCAGCTAAAAGACCGCTGAATTTAACTGTTATGATTGCAAAATCTTGACTTGCATATTCTAACTGCCCCATCTGGCTCCTTATATCCTCTAACTGTGACATATCGATACCAGTTTTTTTGCTTCTGGATTAGCAATTACAAGGTAGCATCAAAAGCATTAAATTTCAAGGTGGATGCTACTGATTCCGTGTTTCTACCCTGGTGAATTAGTTCTGCTACTGTGCACTAATAATGACCCTGTTTAGTTTAATTGATTTACCTGAACTAGTTAAAACTTAACTGAACTTATCCAAATTTTAACCGAACTTTACTTATTTTTACTTATTCATGATTTTTCTTCTTTGCACTACTGATTTTTACTGATCTTAACCACATTTAACTGAACTTGTTTTCACTGAATAATATTGGTTTAAAGTGAACTAATCGATGATCTTATAGCTGCAACTTCGCACCTGTGAAGTAGGACATTAGTGACGTTTAAGCTGTTATTGCTTCTGCATCTTGCAACTTGTTCTCTATGGCATTGGCCTTGTATTTTTCGTGTACTTTTTTGACATATGTGAAGAACTTATTGATGATTATCTTGGATTTCTTTCTAATGTTCAGATATTCAGTTCAGCAACTTCAATAGCAATGCATAATTCACCATTGTCCTTTTGCATAACACTAACTGCATGTCCTGCAGCTGTTCTTTTAGTTGTCGCAAGACATCCTTGGATGTGGCACCAATTTCCAGGAACTCTTCTATTAATTTTGTTTGTTTTATGATAAAGCAGCTGATTAGAAGGCTACTGATCTCTTCCTTTCCTATCCCCACACACACACACATATATATATATATATATATAAAAGACAGAAAGAATCTTATATTTACTCAGAGGTAACCTGATTTCCATATACTGTTAAGCATTTCCTACCATTAAGTGTTTTCAGACTGTCTCTTTCTATCTGGCTTCACAGCTAAATAGTTGAATGAGTTATCACATTCTTGTTAGGTGAAGTTTCTCATTGTTAAATTTCTTGTGTATCCTAAATCAGCGCTATGTTGGGATGAGTTATCCCACATCGATAAATTGAAAATGGTGTGCACGCTTTATAAGCTATTAGAGACCTTCTTCCCATTGCCATATGGTTTTGGGATGGTATATATCTCCTTGGCTTATGATGTGTGTGCACTTGTGTCCCCCGTTAATATGCTGGCATTCACAATAAGTCCAGCCTAATTTAACACGCTATACATAAAACAACATTACTTCTTAATTTTATCGATCAATGATGCGCTTGTTCCTATCGATTTTCCTCAACGTCAAAGTATTCGATAACCTTTGCAAAGGAACCAGTACCTTGTAGTTATAAGCATTACACACCGATTGCCTTTTACCATTTTCTTTCAGACAGATTCTATTCAACAAACTGAAGTTCTTCCTGGTATATATCTTTGTAACATTTAGTTTTACTTATATTTGCTGATTGTGGATAGTTTTTGATTTTAGTTATAGGGGTGAATAATGACATAGAAATTAGAATTTGCTTAAATATATGATAATAGATTGGAATAAATGGAGGAGGATATATTTGAGTGATCATTAAAATTGATTTTTTTATTTGTAGATTAATATTAGTCAGGGCTGAAAATAAAAGTATAATCTTTATTAGCGATAGTTTCTCACGTTGGTTTATTTAAGATTCATGTGGCTGACCTCATATTGTTGGTAATACGGCTTTGGGATTGTTGTGCATTAATGGACAATTTGGTTTGATATCAAATGGTGGGAATTGTAATGAAAATTCAATGTAGTTTAGCTTGAAAAACTACTAGATAAGGTTTATATGAAGCTTCTTTTGCTCAATCATTTTTTATTCTCAAATTCATTCAGATACATTACCACGTGAAAACGTGATATCAAGTCGTAATGAAAAATAATAAAGAAAATCACATTTGAGGGTGAGAGACCTTGGAATGACATTACACATTTTTAGAAAAACTATAACTAAAACTAAATCTCAATACCTCCTTTAAATGCCAATAGAACACCCCGTTTGTATTTTTTTCTTTTGTAGCATTTAATTTTACATGTAGATAGTATCTAGTTTTACAAGATCAAGGTAGTTTTAGATGACGTCAGCCTCAGGTCTGGGTTTGGTAATTGTTGATGAAATAGCTCTTATAAATTCCGAGGAAACTTGATAGTATTCTATAAATATGTATAAATTGAAGAGGAAAGAACAAAGAAAAAGTTCACATTCTGTAAGATGTCTTTAGACTATTGGGTAAATAATGCACACGAAGAGCTTTGTAGCAGTGCTTAATTGATTGTTTATAAGTTCTAACTGTGATTTGAATCTGAGAATGCCTAGATTTTTGAAGTCATGTAGGCGGAAAGGCAGGTCAATGTTAAATGTAGATTAATATACAATATGTTCCTATTCTGCAGGAAGATGCTTCTATGAGGGAACGCGTAATATTATTGACCGAGTTGCTTGAATTGAATGGAATTGCCGCTCTATGGTCAAGGAGGATTATTAATACTCATGTGTGGCATCGTTAAAACAAGTCTTCGTCTACTAGTATATCTTAAATCACGGTATGGATCCCTTAACTTCAATTTATCCATGATATGGATTGAGCAAGACATACTTATATACTTCAGTTCCTAACATTAGTAGTTAGAATATGAAGTGTGCCTTACGATGTATATATTTCTTAGTTATCCTTGAATATTTGTTAACATCCTTTTTATGAAAATATATATGTTTTTTATGTTCTCGTTTCATTTGAATCTCTCAACTATGATCTTCAAACAGAATTCGGCGGTTCAAAATTCTATCAGATGTATGTGTCAATAGTCAATGAACTTATTGATTCAATTTCGACTTACTCCTTTGTTGCATAATGTTGGAACCGTCTTTATACAAGTCTTCTTAAAATAGATTCGCGTTAATTATGTGTATTATGCACGATAAAAGCTAAAATGACTAGAATATTAACAGAATAAAGTATGTTAATGTAGTGCAGGATTTAGGCATTTATCAACTAGGAAGTATTTTACATGTACTTTTCGATACAGATATTTTGTTTTACAACTGTGCTTTTAGTTTGTTCAGATTGTTTTCTGAACTTTCAATAGTAACTGATGTTTAGGAGGGTTGCTCTGGTCTTCACCAGACACCTGAACACGCCTTCTAGCACTTCGTCCAAATCTTGAATTGCCGAGTCTAACTTAACTAGTCGTCTCCTCAAATTCTCAGCTTGTATTACATTGAGGCAAATTCTCTTCTTTTGGGTAATCACCAATGAACTCAAAGTTGAATCGACATCATCGAATTCATTTTTGGATTCCTCTTCTTCCTCAGATTCCTCATTTTGGTACATAATTAGCTTGCACATAACAATAGACAAACTAGCATTTCTCTTGTGAAACTGTGACTTTGACCCAGAAATTGCTTCCAATAAGGACTCAAAGATCTCAGCTGTTACTCCCTCGACTTCTCGTAAAACATCAACCATAGCAGCGTTCTCATGATCACCCTTTTGAGAGGTGAATCGTTTCATCAAACCCTTGACATCTTTCAAACATTTCTTCATCGTCATCCTAGTCTTCTTCCTCATATTCACATAATCGACAATTTCGTCCCCAATGCTCAAATCTGTGTTCGATCTTCTTCTAAGAGAAGATAGTATTTCTTGCATATGTTCCTTCACTTGCGCCAAAACATCCTTAGCAATGCCGCAGACGTCCAAGAGCCTCAATGATCCATCGAGCAGCTCATCGATGCTGCTAGCATTGGAAAATAGCATTAGTTTTTGTTGGTTTTGTGGTAGAAGAATTAAATTCTCCAAACACTCATACAAGTCTTTAAGGATGCTAAGCTTGTAGCCTAATGAGGATAGTTGAGAAACAGAAGTAGAAACCACCTCTGAAGACCTTAATTTCGATACATGTTCATCGATTTGTGGGACTAATGGGTGAGGTCTAGATGGCAAACTAATCGAACGAACAGGTTGATTCGAGGGAGAGTTGGCCATTTTTCTGTATGATCTCTTTGAGAATCTGAAATATATATATATAGTGGTGATTAGTGATTAGTGATTATCTTGAAAGGTCTTGGTTTTGAAGATGTTTAAATAGAGATTGTTGAAGTAAAAAAGACAGAAAGAATCACTTGCTTTTGTATTCTTTTGATTCAGGTAACATGGTTTTAATGCAAAACTCAGCTAATTTTATGGCATGTTTTTCTCCTAGACTATCTGCTTTTCTTGGTTGCTAAGGCCCAAGTTAAACTTTGCTGCAACAACAATTTTGTCTCCCAAACCAAGGTGATACCTCTGTCATTCCTTTTTAAAAAAAATTATTCCGTTCCATTATAATCGACTATATTAAAATAATTCATCAATTCACGTGCACTTACGTAAAGTTGCTGATGATGTTTGCTACCAACTCAATCGAAAAAATAACCCATTTGTTATCACTAATAAGGGTAAAATTGCGCATCTAAAACACTCTAAACTCTATATACGTGGGAGCCATTTTTTTTGGAAGTTCTCAATTACGGACGGTGCCTCTACAAAGGTTGCTTACATACGAGCCTCTTCTAACTTACTGATTTAGTACACATTAAACAGCTGTCTCTGCTTCCCAACTGAGACCATTTGATCAGTCTTTAGTTTGTGTCTTCATCACATGATTTTGTTGTTCATTACAATATCATGATCCGTAAAATGTGCAACATACACGAGTGGGAAACTTATTTTCATTGAACTGTGATTTTTCCCAAATTCTATATGATTTCTGACTAATGTCACAATTTACAACATACAAGGAGAACAGCATTAGCTTATTTCTGAAGCAACTCAAAGTTTACTAGGAGTACTTGGCAACTCCGAAACTCGGACACCTCACCCAGTTACTCATTCCACGTGTTGTGTCGAGTTGTCAACACGACACAACATTTGAGACGAACAACTCTAAAATAATTGAAAAAACGAGTTTGAGTAGCATTCCCTTAGCAATTATCAACATCAAATATGACACTAACACATGCTCTTATTCTGGACCCAGGAGTCCAAGTTATAAAAACTGCTCATACCAGATAGAAAACATGTGGATTCTTTGATAATCATCACATGAGAGAATAACTCAATTTACCATACTATATAATATAACTAATGCAGCATGTTTTTTTTTTTTAATTTTAAAACAATCACTTAATTGAGGTACTTTCTCTGTTTTAATTGGTGTTTGGTGTAATGTGGGGGTAATAACACAAATTTTGACAATATTTTACTTTACTATATAATTCTTATATTTTCTATTTCAAAACATTTTTTTTGGAAATTAAAGTTAATAAATAACAAATATAATGTACAAAGCAAATGGGAAACCCTCATGAGGAAAAAAAAAAAAGCCTAAATCCCCTTAAAATCAAACAACTCGGCCTAACAAATTTGGATTCCTAACTTACAAAGCATAAATGGGGTATGATTACCTCTTTGTCCCACCAAATTCGTTTCAATTGTAATGGCTAAAAAATATTACTTTATAGAAAAATGAAAAAAATACATAAATGAGATGAAATTGTAAAATATGTAAATCGAAATTTAGGAAAAAGTGCAAGTTATAACCAAAAATAAAATTTGACAAGATGGATGAAAGGGTAAAAATTTGATGAGATTTAGGGAGTATTGATAAATGGTATGAAAATCTTTCTTCAAAGTTACTTGATAAATGGTATGAGTACTATTCTTAAGTTATTAATAATCTTTAGGCCTCGCGTGAATATCAAAAATTATTTTGAGGATAATTAATTATAGGAAAAAAAATAATAGAAAACTTTTTATTAGAGAAAATAGTACATGAAAAAATTAAGAAAGGTTTGTCACTTCTTTCATGTAAATTTTAAACTTTTAATATAGTTTTACCTGAGATAGCTTTAAACTTGTAGATGGAAATCCAATTGGAACTACAATTTATCCAATTGAAGGAGGAGATGGGTCAAAATTGATTGTAGGGTTCAAATTTGAAAGCTAGGTAAGAAAGTCTATCTTCCCAAACATTCACTATAGTCATGGTTTCTTCTAGGTACTCAACTTTTTGGCTACTTGAACCATGTTAGAAAAGATGATGGGGTGTAGGAGTGTGACCAATTACATGGGGAGAAGAAAAGAATACAGGTAAATATTTACCCTACTAAAGGCTGGGGAAATATTTACTCCACAAATGGTACTATCTTGCTTCAATAAAAAAATTTTTAAGTCCAACCATCCTGATCATCGTCATTGTATTCGGTGTATTTCGGCCATAGAAATGATGATCATAGAAATTATAATCAAGGTGTTAGGAGAAAAAGAAGGTAGAAACTCAAACTCATAAAGAAAAATGTGGTCAAAAAAATTCCTCGGCTCCAAAAAACTTCCTAGGGAACATGAAAACCGTATAGTGCCCCCTATCCAGGCGATGCCTTCGCAATAACTAAGACAAACTTACCATACCAGGTAAAAAAGCTGCAACTAAAACTAAAAATAATAATAATAATAAGTTTTTATAAATTCACTACATACAAAATCCTGTTCAAGTGGGGTTCCTATACAAATATAAAGAAGAAATGCTTTCATAAATTTCACATATGTTACCAAATTGCATTTTTCCTTTTCCTTTTCCTTTAACTTATCCCTTTCTTTTTCTGAATCTCTTACAGTCCTTAACAATATACATTGATACAATTTAGTATTTACCCCCCAATCATACTTCACACATTTGAAAGTAGATGCAATTTTTTGCATTACTGAAATTCTTCTATTTTTATCTCAGATTTTACAGAAACCAAACAGGCTTGAAAGGAGCAATCCATTTATCCTTTTTCTAAAAGACAAATTTATAAAAGTTCAACTTCTTCCAACCTTTTGCTTCTTTTCTTCGAGACAAGACGCTTCATTTAGCATGTCGACAGCATCCTTCTGCATATCCAGCTTTGCAAGGGCAACTGATTGCATATAGAAGGCAGTTGGCCAATCAGGGTGCACACATTGTGCTTGCATTGCGTCTCTAAGAGCCGCATCTGCTTGATCATTCATAAGGTAGCACAAGCTTCTCCTTGCGTATACAGTCGGTGAGACCATAATACCCACATTTATGAACTGGCCCCATTTACAACACAAAAAATAGATTTGTCAAAATCCCCAAAATTTACAAGCTTTTTCTAACTGAAGAACCAAAGCCAAGTTCAATCGACAGATGTTTAACTATGAAGAATTAATTCAATCAAAAACTTTAACTGATGGTTCAGTACAACCTACCTAACCGCCTGACCCTCCCAACTTTTCAGGTTTGAATGCTTTTTAGGACCCGGTCAGTTCAGCAAGAAATTATTCCTGGTTCATTTTTCCCCTTATCCTTTACACTACCCATGTTTCTTGGGATTTAAAAGGTTTTGGGGAGGGGAGGATCAGAGATTTCAATGCAGTTCTACATGAAAAGCCAACCAAAAAAAGGTTTTTTAGGAGCTGAAATTTTGACAATGTGATTTCAAATTAAATTAGACCAACATGGGATTGTCCAGCTCAATGTTACTTGAAACGAAATTCGATCCGATACGAGAAACGGAAACAAAAATAAAAATGAGAAACATAACTTTTAGAGTTCGGAAACGTAGGAAGCGTAGGTGCAATTTTGTTTTGGAAACGAAGAATTCAGAACGGGATTTGATAGGAGGTTCCGGTTTCTGGTAACTATGGTCTCGTTTCAATGAAGAAAAGACAAGGTATTATTCACTATAAGGTGGATGCGTTCCACAATATCTAATTGCGGATCCCATGCTAGCTTCTTTTTTTGCAACACAGATAGGTTGACATAATCCAAGAATATGGAGCTACCTGAGAGTAACAGTCAATGGCTGTCTTGAAATCTTTATCTTTGAATGCATGGTCTCCACGCTTCCTTGCTTCTAGCATGTCCCTCATTTGTTGAGTCCATTCTTGAAATGATAGCTGCACAAACAGGAAAATTAGAATTAACAAACCAATGCACCTTGACACATTAGGAAACCAGGATACAAGCGGGTTAATATACCTCGTTCGTTCCCTCATCTTCTCTGTAGTGTGTCATTACTAATAGCTGATGAATTGCTGTAAGGTCCATCCGAGAGCATGCCTCACCCATGGGCGAAAGAGGTCGCTGAGGGGTAGCGGTTGCTTGTGCATCCTCTTGCTTTGATACCCCAAGCATGACAAGTGATGCAACCTGGATGTCAAGGACTGTGTTCACAGACGTACATTTTAATATGAAAATAATATGCTAAAAGTTGCATGAGATCAGAGATGATAGATTTTTAGAAATGGATCATGCACAAAAAATGATCAAAGATAAGCAGTTTAGGCCCTTACATCAGGATTTGTATTCAGTGGGGAAAGTGTTGAAACGAGATCCTTGGTGTTTGGTCGCTCCCGAGGTTCATTATGCAAACATAGAGAAGCCAGATTAACAACCACAGTAGCTTCTTCAGTGGAAAATTTGCCCTCCAAATGGGAATCCATTAATAGGTTTAGATTTTTGCTGCGTATCATATCAAGGGCCTATAGAAACGTCAAGAAAGGTTAAGAAGTTCTCATGTTTACAACCTATTATCTTGTCAATCTATATTATGTTTCTGAAATCATAGAAGCATTGAGGTTTGATGTTACGCATGAGAGTGATTTGTGCACAATTAGTAGCATATTCACGATTCAGGTTTATGCCATTAGTAATGAAGCAAACACGAATAAATAGTAATATACTGCTAGTTGTTGTGTAATACCGTTAACACATCACTTACATGACTTGGAGGTATGTGCTTTCCGCTCAGTAAGTCCAAAAGAATTGTACCAAAGCTGTAAATAACACTTTCAGGTGTAACTTTTCCTGAAATACGGAGATGAAGGAAGTCAGAGGTAAGGCATGGTAGAATAGAAAAAACCAAAACATACCAATTCATCCTTTTTCCCTTTTTTGTGGGTGGAACTGTAGAAGGGATATAAAGGTATAGTAGTTCCATATACACGCACCAAGTTTTCCTGCTTATGCAATAGGCATGCTAAAATCTCACTTATTATTATCATTCATGAAAAGAATACGCCATGAGCCACGAAGCTCACAATGGCCACACGATATTGTACATGAGCCAAAGAGAATGCACAATGCTTCTATATGATTTGATCTAGCTAGCTCGTATGAAATGAAGCCCCAAGAGTCAAGACCTATCATATTTGAGACAAAGCATCCTAATCCCGAATTGGACCTCTGATGAACTATATAGTAAGAGGCCTAAAGCTGCGTTTAGATGACACATTTAAATCATTGTGTGGCCTAGCGGAACTTGGGAAAGGAGTTCCATATCCCTTTTCCTGGGAGACATCAATAAACTGCCTATTTAGTTGGGGTACGGGTATGGATTGTCAATTACCTACCCTCACCTGGACCCTGTTTTCGAGCGAGATATTGGGTTGATAATGATGATTTAACATTTCTAAACATTTAATTGATTCTGCTTGAATTTCATAAGCATAGATGGAGATGCATCTTACAAACTGTTTACCCAAGTGAAAGAGATCCAAAGCAGCTACAACAAATCAAAAACTCCAAATGGAAACATTCACACAATCTCAATTAGCGTTCTAATACCACATCAACTTTTTTCACAAATGAAATGAAAAATTAACGAAGTGAACATGAGAATGGTAGTCAATCCATTCATCAAAGAAATAAGTACGCTAATAAAAACATAAGAAGTGATTACCATTTCGATGATACTCTGGCGGGGTGTAGGCAAGATTGGTGCTGTAACTTCTCCCATCCCTACTGTTTTTCATCAATCCAAAACATGAAAGTCTAGGATCACCATTCTAAAACAGCCACCAAAAATCATCAAAATCAGAGATGCAATGGACGTAAAACACAACCAACATATTTGCATAATGAAGATGAGAAAACCAAACAAATGTTATTTCAAATGAACCTCATCAAAGAGAACCCTGTAAGCATTTAGATCGTGGTACAATGGACGACCCTCAGAACTACAGTAATCTAAGGCTTCTGCAACATTAAGAGCTACTCTCAATCGCATCGCCCACTCAATAGTTTGTTTTTCCCCTGAAGAACAATAGTAAAACAAGACATAAAAAAAAATATTAGCCAACCCTCTTCAACACATACTCTAACAGCTTATTTGAAGAGAACTATTACCAAAGTTCAACTCAATAACATACCCAAAATCTAACTCCTTCGCATCACTAACAAGAGCCTAACTCAATTACGGTCTTTCACATAGAACAGCTGGTAAAACAGCATATGCTCAAAAATATAAGACACACATCTTCTACACTAATAATAGCAATCAAAACTTAATTGATGACCAATACAGTAATGCAGGCTAGATCAACCTAAGTGAACTGTACCTCCATTAAAGAGAACACCCAACAAATACTTTCCGTGACTAATGACAAATTATGAGAGTGTGATAACCAAAGTAGAACAGATCATAGCATCATTAATTGAGTTAACACCTATCACATGGAGTAAGGATAGAGCATAATTCCCATTCTCCACAACATAACTTTGGACCATCAACAAGCATCTACCTTACCTTGATAGAACCCAAAATGGGCAGAAACATGTCTGCCCTTATAAAACTCAGGACATATTTAAGTCATCCTAAAACAATATCTCTTCTGCATACCCTTCCCCACACATGAAAATTTGCAGACACTAAAAACCATGACCATTAAATTATCTCTAGATCAAAATTTAGAGCAAAAATATATGTTAACTCAAGTCTAGAGTTGAGTCTTAAGTTAAGACCTATGTTACTTGGACTCGGGCACTGATGTCGGATAGTGGTACGTGTTAAGTGTTGGATACGTCTAAGTATTCAATTATACGCCTAAAATGAAATATGTGCCATACCAATGTCCGAGCCCCAAGGATCGAGTCCGAGTAACATAGGTTAAGACTTAAGACTATGGGATAAAGAGAAAGGTTTTAAGCAAGTTTTAGAGTGAGTCTTTGATTCTCAAGTCTTAAGTCAAAGAGTATTGTGAACCCAATAATTTTCACAAGGATTTTAATGCTACTTGTGATAAATTTAAGGATTTACTTTTAAATGATAAATATGAAATGAGTATAGATATCAAGTGTAGGAAGAATCTTATATGAGCCTGAACATATAATTAAAAAATTGGATAAAAATGAATGAAAGTCTAGATATCGAAGTATGAGTGGGATATTCACACCCTTACAGTGGAACAAATGCTTGGCAAGAGTATCATTAGGCATGAATTCAGCAACAAGTAACCTCTCATCACCATCACAGCAATATCCAATCAAATTTGCTAGCCTTGAGTGCCTTAATTTGCCAACTCCCCAAGCCTCCTCCTACAACCAAAGAAATCACCCAAAATCATCACACAAAAGAAAAATAATGTACCAAGCACAATACATGAACAAAATAAAGCAACCTGAAGTCCCAAATCCAGAAACAAGTATCCCAAAATGCATACAATTTTTTGCTAAAAACAGTCTAAAACCCAAAACAAAGCAATTAAAGCAAATGCATTAAACCCTTAAACCAAAATCCCAACTTGATTTACCAAAAATAGAAAACCCAAAAACACTGAAGACACAATGTATCAACAATTTAAACAACAAAATCACAAAAAAAACACAAAAAAAAAGTTCAGAATCAGAATCCCCCCTAATGTCGAAAACACCTAAGCACAAAAGAAATCAACTTTATGCAAAACCCATAAATAGGACAAGGTTAAAAGAGATACAAACCGCAAATTGTTTAGGATCAGGCCAAGCTAATTTGGTAAACTTCTTAACAGCAATCCATTGTTGATTCTTAAGGTGGCCTTTATAAACAACATTAGGTGCTTTTTCACCACTTTCTGACACTATAAATTCTGAGCTAAAATTATTTGTTGCTGCTTTCAAGTCTGCAAATGAAAACTCAGCAAAAGCAGGAACACCACTAGGAACAATAACTATTCCACCACCTCCAACATCACTTGCTGGTGTTTGCTGATGATGATGAACAACTGGGTTAGAATTATTGTTTTTGGGTTGCTTTTCTGGGTTATTTTCTCTAGATATACAGCAACCCATGAAGAAATTAATGGAGATTGCTTAAAGTTTGAATCTTTTTCAGTTTCTGGCTGAATTTAGAACAAAAATAGGTGTATTTTTTGGGGGATTGCTTTACTTTTTAATAGGTGGATTTTGTATAGAAGAAAAGCATTTGGTTAGCCTGTCAAGTAGGCAGCTTTTGACTGAATTGAGCTCAATCAGAGAGAGAAAAAGAGTAGAAAATTATGGAGTTTGTCTTTCCCATTCAGCCCAACCGTGTGCACATAGAAGAGAAGAAGGGACCAAAAGGAAGGAGGGATTGTAATAAAATAAATAAAATGAAAAATTGCAAAAAAAACTATCTAATATAGCACTGCAAAAAATTATTTAATTTAGTTTTTTCTTCAAAAAATTACCTTAAATGTCATAAACGTTTGCAAAAGGACTACCGAACGACGGAATCAGTTAGTTGACTATCAAGTGGATGTTTAACTTTACACGTGAATTGCACGTGACTTCATTTTAAAGCTTAATTTCCTTTATTTTTCGTTTCTCTCCACTCTCATTTGATGATTGCTCTCACTGTTCATGAAAGACACCCATTAACACTCAATCAAAACTTGAATGCAACATTAATCATCCAATCCAATCAACTGGTAAGTTCTTTAACTGATATTTATTTCATTAATCTACCCCCAAATTCGAATTTCTCTCATATATACTCTGAATCAGTATTTGAATGCATGGGTTTATTTCATTAATCTACTCCCCAATCTCGATCCTCTGCACTCTTCTCTTGTTCTTCCTTTTCTTTCGTTTGAGATTTTGAAGCATTCCTTCTTGTTCTGTTGAATCAATTTGTTGTTTATGGGAAAAAAAAGGAGATATCAAAGGAAAAAGGGTTAATTTCAAGTGGATAACTAAGCAAGAATAAATCCCTCTTTTCAAAAACCTTTTAAAAGTGAATGTATTTTCTAGGGATTCTGATTGCATTTTGTTTCCTTGAATTTAATGATGCTTGTTGATTTTTGTATATGTGTTGTGATCTAATTTCTTTATGTGGTCATTTGAAAAGATGACCACCACTAAAGTACAAGGTTGTAAATGTACCCTTACACTCAAATCCTAGATCTAAAAGGCATTCAAGGGTAGTACCAACAACACAGAAAACTATCCAAATCCTACTTCAATGCTCTGAACACCCTCCACAAACAACAAGTGCACAGACTTCATAAAACATTAGGGCAATTGAAGGTGGTTCTGAAGTGGATGAAAGCAATGACAGTGACTACAAGGCTGGTTTTGGGAGTGAGTAAGAAGAATATGATGATGATGCTGATTTGTTTGTAGAGAATGTAGAGTTTGGTTTGGATGAAGTACAGTTAGGCGATGAAGAAGTTAGACAAACAATGGATAAGGAGGTGAATGAGGAAAGCAATAGGAATATCTACTACAATGAAGGTGATGATGAAGTATGCAGTGATGATGAAGAGACTTTGAAGGATTGTGAGGAAGGGAAAACATCATATCCAACCTTCATTCATCATAATTAGCAACAAAAGCTATGTTAAGTTATGGAACAACTTTTTTTTGTGTACAATGTAATGAACAACTGTTGATGTTAGATAATTAGCAACATAATCAACCTCTTCATTCATCATAATCATGTTTACAAAAGCTTTCAAACATCAATTATATTCCCTGATCACTAATACATAACACTGATTCTTACAATATAGTTTGAAGGTTACATAACCTTCATTAGTACAATAATAAACACCAACAAAAAACCAAATAAAAACCCTAATACAAAGCTTGATATCTCTTTTCCATGCTTTTTCCCGTTCATCAATTTCTTCTTAATCCTTTTAAGTTCTGAAATTGCTTGTTACTTCTCATGTTCCAAGCAACAAACCCTTGAAGTCAATATCTTAATTTATGTTGATAAATGTCACTTCTCCTCAACAAGTGTGTTCGTCAGTTGTCTTTGCCAATCAACCATTTCAAGTTCATCAATCCATTTGAACTTTTTGCATCCCCTCCAATTCATGTTAGGATCGAAAAATTTGCAAGTGTTGAACCATCTTCTAGAATTTTCCTTAGTCCACGAAACTCTCTGTGCAAAAGGAAATCTGCAAGCACATCATTCGACCTTTGATTATTTGGTGTGAGAAGCCATAATTTAATTTGGGGAATAATTAGAATTTTTAGGGATTGAAAGGGAAAAGGGAGGAATTAGGGTTCTTATGATTTCAAGGGGAAAGAGAAAATAATTAGGGAAAATCGTGTTTTCAAATAGAAGAAATCAATGCCTTAAGTAAATCACGTGAGACACGTGTTGGTCAACTAATGGTCAACTAACTGATTCCGTTATCTGGTAGTCTTTTGCAAACGTTTATGTCATTTAAGGTACTTTTTTGCAAAAATAATTAGATTAGGTAATTTTTTTGCAAAAGGTGTTATAGATTAGGTAGTTTTTTGTAATTTTTCCTAAATAAAAACATTGACATGAATACTCTAATTCAATCTATTACCGATTTTTCTCTGATAATTAATTTTTTATTCATTAGGAAATAGGAATAATTTTAGAATTAAAGTCACTTTCTTAAGAATATTATTACTCAAATTGTGATAGTTCTTTGTAAGTTTATTAGAAAAACATTATATATATTAAAATATAAAAAATTTAAAGGTATGATAAATAGTTCAAAAATAGAATGACCTATTTCCTTTTTAAAATTAAATAATTCTGAATGATTTTTCCAAAACTAATAAGGTTAAAATTTTTTAATTTAACCATTCAAATTCACTATGTAAATTACTTCTATTATTTTTAATAATCGGAAATCAATAAAATCGTCTCTCATTCCTCATAATGCAAGAAAGAACAACGTTGGAGACGAAAGTGGGAAAACAGGTGCTTATATGAGATATTATTGCATGAAGTATATCCAGTGGGTGAATATTTCATAGGAGTGTAGCCACTCTAATTATTCCTAATAGTATTATTTAATTTAATTTTCTTATATATTTGAGTTAAATGATATTAATTCAATAAAATTGAGTAATTATTTGCTTGTTAAGTAAGTATGATTTCTATTGGTAATTTGGTATAGTAGTAATTCCTATTATTGATAAGCGTGTGTGATTGGTTTAGTTACACTTGTAGGGAGTTGGTGAGTAGAGCAGTGTATTGTTTATTAGAAATTTTGTACATGAAATTCGTGGAGAATTTTCATTGACTTTTGCCACCATCACCAATACAAGGAAGGTTGGTGAGTCTTATGTTTTGACTTTGAGATTTGAGTAGTAGGAGTATGTGATTTCTCGAGTAATTAAATTTTTAAATTGCAATGATGAAGACATGATATATACATATAAAAAAATGTCACCCAAAATTAGTGTTTATTTTTGCTTTCCCGTATGAGGAAATACCTATGCTTTAGTGAAATGTTGTTGACAAATATATAAGTTTGGTGACCTACTCTTCATACTACTATATGATTTTGGAAAGAAACTCTATCAAATTCGCAATTTTTTAAATGAGATAATTGTCTCACGATGAGATTATTTCTATTAGTTGACTTAATGTACATTTATTATTTTTAAGTGATCACTTATAGCATTATATTGATCACTTAAAGTTCTAAAGTAATAAATTTTTATAGTTTAGAGCGATCACTTTATAACCTTAAAGTAACTACTTATAATTCTAAAGTGGTCAATATAATTAGAGAAATGAATTAATTATATGGGGCTTGTCTCATGATAAGACGCTCAATCGCTCACGTACAAGACGTGTTGCATCAAATTTATATATGGTGTCGACTCTTTTTTTATATGGGTTTGTCCACACGAGCCCATGATGATTTACCACGGTATTAGAGCCGAGTTCTTTAAGCCCTCACAATTTCACAAAATAACATGCAAAGGGGAGTGCTTAAGAAATACCCACATGTCACATGTGATTCTTTATTGGTGATGTATGAAATGTTATCTAGCATATATGCGTTACTCATCATATTGCTCATATAGTTTTGGGAATGACCTCACCAAGTTTGTGTATGATTAACTTTCCTCTTTTAGGTAGACTTGTCCACATGAGTTTATGACTAGTTAGTCATTAATCTAATAATAACTTTAATTATGCACAATTAGAATTATAAGATTAAATTAGTATATTAATAAAATATTTTAAACTAAATGGAACATCTAAGCTGAATAGGAGAGTCCAAGTATGAGCATCTGACTTTAGAATTGCAAGTCATCTAAACGTATGTGGAAATATTAGTAAGGGCTATTAATTAATTGTTGAAAAACATATACGTATGCTGTTTTTCCAAAACAAGCTTTAGTGGTATGGTATTTATCAAAACTTGAGACGATTATTTGTATTTGTTATGATAAAATTTGTTATTCAATTAAGTTATATTAAATTATATTAAATTATCCAATCTAATATATTATACTAACATATTGAATTGAATTTAACCTAACCAGAGTAAAATTTATAAATATTAACATTAATTCACATTCAAAACATACACACTAAAATAAGTAGAACTCAAACCACCTTAATTTAAAATAAATAAATTGGATATGGGAATATCTTTAATATGCTTGCTCATCTTAAAGGAATTGGGGGATCCAATGAAAATTCTGTATTCCAATTCACAAGGTACCTTTTCTTTAGTACGTGTCACAACAAAGAAAATGGGGCTACCTTAAATATGTAGCTCCTTTAGAGTGAGCGATGCAAAGCAAGTAAAATGATTTTATACCAGATATGTTCAAATAATATAATGAGATTCCATCAATATTATAATGCATAAATTATTTTTCTCCTTTAATTTATTTTATTTTTTTTTAATAAATTTGTTTTATTTTTTTAGCTATCATCTCACCACTTTACTCTATATTTCCTCTTATTGTAAAATACTCTTTTATAACTCATCATATTCAATTTTTTAGTCTTCGTGTTAAAAATAATAGAGATATTTGGCTTAAACAGAGGAGTACATGATAAAAATTTTCCCGAAAATTAAATTTTTCCTGAATTGGGCAGGTATCTTCTATTCCATACAAAATTTTGAAATCAAACATTATCTAACCATCTCATTTTATCTGTTGGCCCTATAATTTAAAAAATGATATTCTTACTAGTAGGCTTGGCAAATGAAAGTGGAGACCTATGACATTATTTTACTACTTTTTCGTGTTATTCATTATTCATGATCATCATTGGATTCTCTAGTATTGTACCTAGGTTTGCTTCCACCCTTGAACTTGTACATATTTCTAATAGTTATTTATTTAAGTTGGAGGGTTTTTGCCTAATTTTTTAGCCTATTTTATATTTTTTGCTAGTATTTTCTTATCATAACTCACACTTTTTAAAATTGTCAATCATGCATTTAATTTGTTTTACATCTTAATTACATATTTTACATTGTTTAATGATTTGTTAAATTATCTTAATTTATTCCCATTTTTATTGGCGAAAATTTTATGTCAAAGTGAATACTTTATTTGCCATGTGTTCTTACTCTCAAATGACGAGTTATACTTATACTCCTTCTAGCTCTATATTTTATTCATTCTATATGAAATATTATATTTTAATAGGAGCATAAAATATTTTTACGATCCAAAATAAATCTAACAAATAAAACAAATATAAGTTATACTCTCCCTTTATTTTGTTGTACTTTATTATTGTTTGTCCTCTTTAATTTGTTAGATTTCTTTTTAAATTTCCATCAACACATTTTCTTTTTTTTAAATTCAATCCACATATTTAAATATTTTTGTCTAACCCTCCGAACTAAGACCACAAACAAGACCATTCAAATTAAACACTCATAACGATCTTAGGTTCAACATACTTGTATAATTAACAGTAGTCAATAATACCTTAAAAATTAATCTAGAATTCACATTAAGGAGTTCAACTTTATCTTTCAAATCTTTCAAATTTATCTATAATTAACAATAGTCAATAAAATTTACTACATTTTCTATTTATGTCATGTCTCCACTTAATTTGCCTACTTTTCCTTTATGAAAATAGTCTTTACTCCTAATTTTAATTTTCATAAACACATTTTTTTTTTTTAAGATCATCTGCATAATTTTTTTTTATGTTATGCTCCTAAAAATGGAGCAACTCTTAATTTTTAATGCGAATCATTAATAAGTAAATCAGCTATCACTTTCATTGCCACCAAATTTTGTAGGCTCCAAGCAAAACTAATTATGATTATATGTACATATCATACGACTTTTTTTTAATACAACTTATAACAATGAGCTTGATTAGTGATTACATACTAATGTTAATATTATCCTTAATTTATAAGTGCTTATCAATTGTCAACATTTAATTAGTTGTGATGTGAATTTAATAATATTTCTCTGTCTTTTTAAATTCACTGTCGAATTACTTATAACGAATCAGTTTAAAGAGACGAAAAAGTAATTATTAGGCCCATGGGCACACCATGAGACCAAAGAAATTTGTCATCCTCATCAATATGAGATGGCTACTGAACCACCATTTTGTACTTTCTGTACAATATAGTTTAAGCATCAACAAACTAATCACTTTTTTGTTATTAGGAAATGAGATGTTGAATAGTACTATCAACTATGCTAGACATTAATGTGTGATTTATTTTTTAATAATAAGTACTCACTGTTTTTTTTTTCCATAAAATGATAGTTTTTCTCCCAATAATGGGGTAGATATCACTTAAAGTTTAATATCACTAAAAGTTTATAAGTTTGTTTGAGAAATGGTTGTGGGTCAGAATTATTGGTCGGTTTAATCACTTGAAAATATTAACGAATTTGCTTATTAAGAAGTCAGCTGTTTGAGCTAATTGTTATGAAAATATTTAGTAAAATAATTTTCTATTTTTTAGAGAAATAAGTAATTATAAAATTGAATCATAATAATATACATGCAATGATTAAAGTTAAAATTTACACAAAGTTAAAATCTAAATTTTATTTTGAATGGCTAAAAACTTTCATAATCAAATTGTTGAGTTGTAAACTTGTAATGTGTAATAAAAAAAATAGTATACTCAAATTTCAGTAAGATTTGAGCATATATAATCGTATTATAAACTAGAGTTGATTGTTTACGCATTAAATAGGTAAGTAATTGGCAATATAAATCTCCACTAAATAGCGTTTTGCGCATTACAAAATCCTAAATAAAAACGGCAAATAACCACATAAAAACAAAATATATAATATTAGAATAAATAAAATAAAAAAAAAATAAAACAAAATCTTAAAAGCCCTCCTATAAAATAGAGACATATAAGAGTAATTTACTACTTTCTTAAATAATAATTATTTAGCTACACACTTAGTATTACATAACTCATTTTTTTAATATGATATATTAAGAGTTACGTAAGAATCAAACTCAATATCTTATCTGAAAAATAATAATCTCCAACTACAAAATTCAATTGTAGCTTAATTTCATTTGAATAAATTGGGCCGAAGTATAAAACCACGAGAGAGATGCATGTGCTTATTTCGGCTCACTTTTGACTCCGAGTAAAAGAAGTAGGAATTAGGAAACACTCAGCTGTCAGCTCTTCATTTTTTACACCCCATAATTCATTTAGATCTTAACTTTAGTTATCACTAATGTAAATTCTATTCGATATATATTATGATTATAAAAATCAGAGTTTAAGGATATATAATAGACAACAAATTATATTCTTATCAAGGTGGTTGAGTTAAAAATATCCTAAGCTTTAAGAAAAACATTCTAAACTCAAGAACAATACAAATAATTATAAAGATGAGACAAAATAAGTAGCAAGTAACACAAGAAAAGGCAAAACAAAAGCATAAATGATAACAATCAAATAGGCATTATTATCACCATACACGGTATATCCCGTTTATAGAATAACTACGATGAGGGTCAAGGGAGGGAAGAAAGACGACAACTCATACTCATAAAGGAGAGTGCGGTCAAAAAGTCCCTCGACTCAAGAAAAGAATCAAATAGGCCACAACCATTTAACACACTAACGAATTTTCTCCTTTCTATAAATTTATTTCAAACACATTTAAATGGATTGAAATGAATTAAATTGAAAGAACAATAATATTATAAAAATGTATTTAATATACTAAAAGCTGAATTAAATTGAAAATATTTTTACAAATGATATGATTTAAGTTGGTAAAGTTGTTTAAATTGGTAAATTAACTTCTAAAATTTTGTTATGAGCCCAATCAACCAATACTAATTTTATTAAGTATTTAACAAGAATATTTTGGAGTAGAAATGTTATAGGAGTCTACTCGTCAATTGTCATGATAGTGCACATTATGGAGTACATTTTGAATAAATAGGACATAAATCTTTCTTATTTTTATTTGTTAGTGATAATCATGTTTTGATTGTTTATGTGGTTGATCTCATATTATAGAAATTAAATCGTTAGCATTATTGTTATTATTATTTTTATATTGAATACTTCGTAGTAGTTTTTTTATTTATGTCATCAATCTCATACGGCTTCAACATTATTATTGTTGTTAGTTGTTATAATATTATGTGTATTTTTTATTTTTTATTTATAGTAAATTCGATTCTAAACAAGTCTTTAATAGGTGCAAACAAATAAACACCCTTAATTACTTGATAAGGAATGAGTTGACAAATTAAGATTTTGAATGTACAAATATAGTTGAAATTATTCCATTATCTCTTCGTCCACAGCTTTTGTTGACTTGGTAATTTGTTTGTTAAAGCAATGTTCACTTTAGCCTAATTATACTATAGTACTTTTAAAATTTAATTTTTTAAATATCTATTACTCTTGTGAGTGATCGTTTTTCAGTGAATCATTATCATCATACAGAGTATATCCCACTCATAGAAAACTATAGTCAAGGTCTGTAAAGGGAAACCAATTTTCTTATTTTCTTTTTTTTGCACAAATTATTGTCTAAGGCAATCTTATTATGAGACGCAAGAAGACCGCCCCACATGAGATTATAAAGTAAAAGATTAGGATCGGCTCTATAAAGCAATAATACAAGAATCTTAATCTCAAAAGTCAAAAGATTAATATGGGCTCTATGAAACAATATGAGCTTCAACTTCCAATTGTCCTCTATATGGATTATTGTACTCACTTTCATAGGAGGTTGATTAAAAAAATTCCACTTAAATTGTAAAAAATCTTTAGTAAATAGTAGTACTCCTATAAAAGAAAAGCTTAAGATATTCATTTAAAAGACTCCATAATGAAGCAATTGTATTAATATCTAATAATATGTCGTCGTAATCAAAATTGCACAATAGGAGGAATAGGCCTCTATTTCTGTTTTTCACAAATTGAAAGGCAAAATATAATAATAAAAAAATAAAAAATGCAAATAATTAACAAATCATAGGGAACCAAAACCAATTTTTTATTATGAAATACGAACAATTTAATCCACCAATTCCAGCATAACTTACAGGGGTGTACTCTATAATAATAATAATAATAATAATAATAATAATAATAAAAAGGCCTTGATATGAGTCTTGATGATTCTGTACAGCTAAAATCAAGTCTTAAGGTTGATACCCAACAGGTTTTCTATACAGGGTAGTCCGTACATCTCTAATTTCTGGGCAACTTACTAAGACAAGACTTGCGTCCCCCCATCCCCAGATTAGTCCTAAAACTATACCTCCTATTCGTACAAAATTCTTGTAATTATGGTTTAACTGCAGGATCACGTTTCAGCCATCCCGTATACCACATTCAACACACGAGTTTCCAACTATGAAACTCTCCCGTGTGTCCGAACAACTTCTTCACTGCGTTGAAGGAGTTCCTCGTAAACTTTTACAGAATCTGCTGTGAACCGATCCATGGCTTCAAATACCTGACGAAGCCCGGCTTGTAAACTAGTCTTGCTGCTGGTGTCACTCTGATAAACAACATGGCCAGACAATGATAGACCATCCGAGTCACCAGGAGCTAGAACCATTTTCTTCTGCATTTTCATATCTTCTCTTTCCAAGTTCTTTACTTTTCTATCCATATCTCTATTTGCCGTCATCCTCTGTTTTAATTCTCCCTTGTCTCGTTCTCTGAAATGGAAAACCATCAAGGCAAAGACCCGCATTGATTCAATCAAATCCTTTTCAGAAGTCTCTGATAATCTTTCCAATGATTGATTCCATTGGTTGCATATTACAAAGATAGGAGGTGCCCCTGCCCTTCCGGGTGAGAAAGGCGCTGTACCATCCGCTGTTTCTTCTGGTTCATATAAGATACATTTCAGCAGCCAACAATTTAATGCTCTCACATAGCCCTTCTGAGCCCCGATCCATTCTGTGAACCGGTAAGTCCAATTTAAAAGGTCATGCTCCAGCTGCAAGGATGCTTCTAAATGTGTATCACTAGGATTGCTCGGAAACGCAAGAGCATCTAAACCCCGTGCACCGTCAATTGCCTCGCACTGATTATGGTGACATTCAAGCATAGCTTTCCACATCCTACTTAAACTGAATTAAAAAATATAAAAAAAAAAAAAGAGAGAGAGGTTAGGCCAACGCTATGTCATGGGACAGCAAGAAGTCACCTATGTTTCTACAATATATCATACTAACTCGAGCATCGAAACTTCAAGGCCACTTCCCTATCCATAAAGCAGCGAAATACATCTATCATAAAAAATCAAACATACAAGACCCCCAGGCCCCAAAGCTAGGTTGAAAATAGGGCATATTAGCTTGGAGCAGATCGCAACGAAATTTCAGTAACCACAATTAAGAAGAACTTGATGCAACAGAAACAGTTGTCAGGTCAATTGATTTTAAACAAAATGCAATTCACTCCACCAGTCTATACATACCGAGCAGTACAGCAAAACGAAAATTTACTGATACACAATGTGATGTAACCAACATGGAACGTCAACTCTTTTCTTATTAATTGCAACAACAATTGAAACATTAAAGACAAGCGTGCAAAAGCAAAGTGGGTTTCCCCTGATGAAGATTGCATCAAGTTTAATTTAAGATGGTGCCATGAATGTAGAAAGGCTGGTTTGAGAGTGATTGCAAAAGATTCTTATGGCAAGGTTTGTTGGCTGCCTCACGCAATATCTGGGCTTTTAATGAAGCTAAACTGGTTGGAGTTACTGCAGCACAGAAGGCATGTGAACTAGCTTACACACACGGCTGGAAGGAAGTTATCATGGAGGGAGATTCTAGCTTACTCATCTCAGCTCTCAAGAAGGAATGTCACAGGAGCTTACATATTCAAGCAAACCATAGACAATGTACATGAGCAACTTCAATGTCTTTTTCCTTTTGCTTTCAAGATTGTAATGTAGCTCATTGTTATGCTCGTTGGGCTTCTACTAGTACATGTGTTAAGGTGAGGCTAGGTGAGGGTCAGTTTGGATATCAGACATTGTTCTTTCCGACTATTTTCTATTTAATATAAGCTTACCTTTCACTTCAAAAAAAATAGTTGAAATATTAACAAATCCACACAAGAAATGTGAACATATTTCAAACAATAGGAGAAAAAACAAATTTCAGTTTCGATTAAGCTGGATGCACAACAACAGATATCATGAGCAAAAGCAAAAGAAGTAAGATCATTGTTCTTAAAAAGCCAAGTATAGACCTTGCATGACAACAAGATTTTCTAAGTAATGCTTTAAACCCTGGTTGAGTAGCAATATTTCAATGAAAAGAACCACCGTACAGTTTAAATCATACTCAATTTCCAATAAAGTAATAAACTATAGAAGAAAACCTCTTTAGATTTTTCTCATGGCAGCACTTTTTAAAATTTTACATCAGGTTTTCTTTAAAAAAAAATTTTACATCAGGCAAAAAGGTTCTGAGTAGCCTTTGTGAGACAAATTTAGCAAAATCCAACAACACCCCATCTTCACCCAACACTAATACAAATGTCTAGGCCAGCAAGCTAAAGCAGCTTCACAAGAGAACACTGCAAAGAGTCTACAAAAGTATTAATCTACAGATGTTTTCAATATCTAGCGATCAAACTCGTATATTCTATGGCAACGGTCATCATAAACTGCTTTACAAAAGCTTAATGGAGAAAGTTGACAAGTTACTGGTAATGTAAGAGGCAAATATTTACCCTATATTATTCCTTTAAAGGGCAGCGTAACTGAACCACCAATATTATAGACACAATAGGAACAAGCAGGAAAATAATCAAAGAAATTACATACCCTTGAATTAACTCATTCAACTGTGGCCACAACTCTTCATCTCTGAGCTTATTCATCTTCACTGAGATCCTGTCAACAATTTGAATTGCTATTCTTATCTTAGTGGAAAGACCCCTAACTTCACTTCTTAGGGATTCAATCTTCTGGGGTTCAGCCCCTTTTTCAACTAAATGATTTAATTTGATGGCCTTCCTATCATGCTTGACCCTCATATGTTCTTCAGCCTATGAGAAGAAAGAATAGAAACATTAAGAACAGGCATAGAGATAAAACATATTGCATAACTCATAGCAATGAAAGACATAGGAGGGATAAGACTTAAGTAAAGGGAACGATGCTAGGAACAATATGGAAAAATGGTGTTGGAGCATTACGAAATATCTACTTTAGTATCCAACCTATGACCAACGTAAAAAGTACCAAATTGTGTTTAGATGATTATGCATTCAAAGATTTTTCTTGGTCTGATGCCAAAAATTCGAACTCTTGTTCCCTGGGATTAAATTTCCAAAGATGATGGTTTAATTTTGTTCACGTCAAACAAAAATGGGTTTGCATTTATGTATTTCCTAAATAAAGACAGTCCATAGTTTGTTATTCAGGTCAAAATCGTCCTAAATCACCAAGCAAATATCAGAAACACTAACATTACATATAAATTTAGTAGCTGGTGTAAACACAAAAATAGAAATGTATACCAGCCTGGACGAGAAAGCCACTAAAATGTTATTAAACACCACCAAAATTATTCAATGGCAAGAAAAACTGACTGAATATAATAGAATATGTCGCATCTAATAATCATACATGACTTCATTATGTATTATTAAGAAATAGAAACACGAAACCAAGGACACACATAACCAATAATGGAATTTAAAAATAACTAAGACTGCCAAATTATTAGCTTATGTACTCCATTTTTTGACCAAGTAAAACACAAGAAGATACACTCAACAAGTAGGATGTAGAATGCTACCCACAAGGTAACATTTCCTTCCCAAAACCAAACTCCAAACAAAATTGAACACAAAACCACTAATCCAACTGAAATTCCATAAAGATCGCAATCTAGCCACCTCATGAAGCCTAATAAACGAGGGCAAGTCGCAAATTGACAGTTTCTAAATTTACTAATAAAGTGGGAAGAAACCCCGAAATTGGAAATAGTAGATTCATGATGCTAAGCTATCTCAAACAACAATCATGCCTGATAATAGAACCTAACATTCACATTCAACTAACCCTTTAGCCAAACTCTGAACATCAGAAACTTTGAAAGATGTAATATTTATGCAATAAACAAAGTTCAAAGGCTAACTATTTGGGGGAAATGACATGTTATACCTTGACTTCTTCATAGAGTTTCTTCTCCCAAAGGTAAAGTTTTTGCAATGTAGCTGAAAGATTTAGCGATCGCAATCGTACATCTTCATCAAGAGCCAAACCACCCTCATCTTTTGATGAAGATGGCAATGATGGAGTTATCACATTCAACATCTTTGCAGAAACTGTATCATCAACAAAGCAAAATCAATCAGAATCAAATTCCTTCTAACAAACTACTAGCAATACAATCCAAATACAATCTTCAAACCTTGGTACGCAGCATTCTTTCGTTGATACCGAAGTTTCCCCACTTCAAGAACCTTATCAATCTCACTCCCAGAAGTAGCAGCCCTTTCAAATTGTAACTGAATTTCCTTCACTACCTCAAATACATTTCTAAATCCCGCCCTTCCTCCGCTACCACCTTTCCCTGCTTGCTCCGCTTTCTTTCCTTCTTCTCCTACCACCTTCTTATCTACCACATGAACCTCATACTCCACTGGCACACTCTCCATCCCTGTACTCATGTTTGCTCTGTACTCATCACTCACACCCACAACCTCCTCCTTTTCGACTCCTTTGGACTCCTCCTTAATCTCACCCCCACTCCCACTACTAATACTACTTTCACCACTACCATCATCCATCATTATATGATTATTATCAACTTCTTTCACAACCTCATGAACATAATTATCCTCATCCTCCAAATCAGGAATCCCCTCTTCTTCCCTCACTTCCCTTGAATCTCTACTTGGTGTATAAGGCGGATAATGACTCTCAATACTCTCAAACAAATACATAAAATCCCAAGGTGACGCCGCTGAAGATGGTGGTGGAGGCGGCAACACCGCCTTTGTAGGACCTGGTGGCGGGCCACCAGGCCCACCATTCCAATTTCCATATCCACCCCCTCGAACCGCCGTCGTAGCTCCAGGAAATCCACCATACATACCCATACCCGGATTATTATAATTGTAATTGCTATTATAACCCCCACCATTGAAATAATCATAATAATTACTTGATGAAGAAGGATCGCCATATTGAACAGTATGCGTCTCATAACTAATTGGTTTCTGTTCATAAGATACAGAAGGGGTTGAATGCTTCTTCATATAATTAATATGAACATTAGTATTGTTAAACCCACCTCCATTATTCAAATAAAAATACGGGTTCGGATTCGGGTTCGGGTTCATGTTCGGGTTAAAGGTGTACCCACCACCACCACCATTTTCCAAACTTCCCTCATATACCATACCAACTCCTCTTTGAGATGACAACTTATGGCCAGAATCCGAACCCGAACCAGAATCAATATGATTATGGTTATGATCATTTCCATCATCAGAGTCAGAATCAGAGTGAAAATGAAGGTGGGACCCAGAATTAGAGTGAGAGAGATGACCCGAATTAGAACCCAGAACAACCGGGTCATTATCAGCGATTTTGCGTTGAGGAGGGAGGTCAAGAACCGGAGAAAGCGGCGGAATAGAATGAGAAGAGTCGAAAAAACGGTGAAGAGAAAGGCCAACGGATTGTAGTGAATGAACGTACGCAACATGAGCTTCGGCAAAGACGTAACGTTGGTGAAGAGCTTGGGATAAAAAATGGAGTCTATCACGGCAGAGTAAAACTGCGGGAAGATCATCGATTTTGGAAGTTGCACACCCCATTTTTGATGAATTTAGGGATTTTAGGAGAAATATTTGGGGGTGGGTTTAGATCTGAGGAGAGAGAAAGGAAGACATGGATAGTGAATAGGGTTTGAGAGAGAGAAAAAGGGGGAAGAAGAAAGAGAGAAGAGAATCTTTGACAGCAGAGAGAGTGTCGTCGGGATATAGCAGAGAGAAGAAGGCTGCTCACAAAGTGGAGATAGAGAGAGAAAAGGATGGTGTGTTATCGTCGATTCGTCGGTGTATGTTTCGTAATAATATTTTTTATTGTTTTTAATTTTTTATAAATTAACATTAAATTTTTTTACTAATTACTTACCCATTGAAGATACAGCGAGTTTATTTAAGAGATTTATTTTAAGTCCAATTTATTATAGACTAAAACTTCCTTACTAATTTTTAATGCATATTTCATATTTGTAATATTCTTAATATTTACTTATCGTATGCTTAATGCGCACTTTTAATATATTAAATGTCCACTTACGTCATTCTTAATATCTACTTAGATTGACCCAATTAGAGATGATCTTCTAAAGAGACAATCTATCACAAGAATTTGTGTTGAAAATAAAATCTCCTGCACACGTATTCTTATTAATGCATCAATCAAAATATAAATAAAAAAATAATTAATAAATTGTAATTTCTTTGATTCACTATAATTATCCCTTGTTTTTATTTGGTTAGTTTACTTTTATTGTTCTCTTTTTATTTTAAGCCATAAAACTTTTATAATTAAGTGATTAGTATGATGGATTGAAATTTAAAGGTTATATGATGTCAAAATAACACATTAGAGTATCGCTTTATGTGGTTTCTAACATTTCTTAATTCTTGTGCTCAATTCAAAGAGTACAATTAGAAATTTTAATTTTGACAAGTAATTTGAATACAAGGAGGTATTTTTTTTTAATAACACTATTCATGTCTTTTAATTGTTGACGTTGACTCATATTGTTTATTATCAGCTATTTTCAAATGATTATATGATATGATTAGTTTTTTCAGACTTTTGACTTGTTGGTCTACTTAATTTCTAATATAATATAAATATACAAATATAACTAACATCAAATAACTTATTTTTTCAAACACTTATATCACTAGATGGTTTATACAGAATGCTTAACAAAACACAAATATAGTCAACCATATCATTTTAATTTAGTCTTAACTCGAATTAGTGTAATTTGAATTAATGGGATCAGTTAATCTTGTTAAATATGTCTAACAGACAAGTATTAATGCATTATTATGTAATGAGATTATGTAAATTTAAAATCATCTTATTCGAATTTAAAAAGATTTTTTAAATAAGGTACTTGAAAATGAAAAAAGTTGTATAAGGATATTCCGTTCTTTTGAATTTGTCTTTTTTTATATTTTATTCTTTTTAATCATTTTATACGAGAATTTTAAAACAAATTATAAGAAACATAGAAAATATGTGTATATATTGAAAATACTTCACATGTGAGACAAGATCCCATATCGATAGAATAACATACTATTATATGGTTTTGGGAAACAATGAACCTCACAAAGTGTATGGGCAAGTCAATGTTCTTGACTCGTAGGTTTGTGGGCCCGAATCCACGTGTGTTCCGTATCCACATAAGTAGGCCACATAGAGATTATGTAACGAATTATCAGGGCTTAATAGTATACTTGGCGGTGGGGGGGGGGGGGGGGGACTATTGAAGATAGAGGTCCAAAGGAGGAAGTGGGGAGAAAGGAGGGTGTGTTTAGTGCAATTGGATTAGGACTTTAGGAGTGTCTTTTTCTGTAGCTTTTAATTTAAGAGTTACGAGTACTACAGCTTATTGGAGTGGGGTAGGGTTGGTTTTACATCTATCACACTATACATTTTATGCTCTATTTTTTTTTCAACACTAATTAATTTGATCGTTTCATGTGGATTGACTGGTGGTTGAGTTGAGTTGAGTTTTAAAACAGTCTTCTTTAGTCTTTTTAGTTGGGTGAGGGGAAGCCTACCTTGTACGATATTTTACATACTTCCATATATTTTTTGAAAATGATTTGTGATAGTCCTTTAGTCTGCGCGTTCTCTCTCACTTAGTGTTTAGTATTATGTGCTTTTATGTGAAAAATGAAAATTAATTGTGTTCAATAATGAAATAAAAAACAAATACTACTATATAATATAATAAGTAATTAAGATGGACGAAATGAATTGATTTGTACATAAGATTAAAAGAATAATAGTGAAAATTGTCAAAAAAGAAAGGCGTGTTAAATTAATGAGACAAATTAGGCTAATTAAAAGGAACCACGAGAGTATACAAATCTTTTATTTTTTATTTTTATTAAATATATATATATATATATATATAAACATAAACTTTTAAATTTATACCGATTTGATAAGAGAACAACCTTTTCATTTTAGTTGATATATAAATGTCAAGAAAAACATGCTTGTATTGCTTTCTTTGATTCCAACAAATTATTACACTTCTTGTTTTTATGCTTAATGATGCACAATTTTGGACAATTTATTTTAATTAATTCATATGATAGGAGTATCAAGAATAAAAAGTAAACAATTTATGTGAGTACTATGCAAGTGTAGCAATAATTAATTTGAATTAATAGTATTATGTTATAGTATAAAAATAAGGAAAAAATTAACATTAATATTCCATCATTTACCAATTCAATGCTAATTATTTCACTTTTTTATTTTTTTTAATAATTCAACATATTTTTTATTTGTTATCAACATACTTTTTATTTTCTAATAATCTTACATTTTTCTCTAAATTGCTATCTACATACTCTAATAATATGCTGACATCAAACTAATTAAAAAGAAAGGTTGAACTTGTAAAACATAATCCAAAGGTAAAAAGTTAGATTATAATAATGTAAAAGTTTCCTAAAAATAATTTGGGTGTAATCCATAAAATTGAAAACAAATTAAAAATAATAATGATTGAATTAAAAAATAATTTAATAAGAGAATTAATTCTTAATAGTTGAAAAAGTGTATTTTTCACCCATATAACATAAATTTTTGTTAGCACCATACCCAAGAAAATAATCCCACCTCCTTAATTAGAGATTGTCTAGCCAAGGACCCCAAACCCAAAAAAATAATAGAATTCAATATTCCTTTAATATCAACATTAATATTTGAGGTCTAATAAAGGCTATTTTACTTTGCAAAACTTTATTGGTATGACTTTGAATAAAACTTTCTTTTTCCAAGTAATTTTAATTTCCGTTTGCGAAGTAAAGCATTAAATGGTATGACTAATGAAATTGTATTTAAATAGTTGAGTTTATTGCATTAGTGGGAGCTGATTCAAAGAATTGACGTTGGTTACCGCCATTTTTAGGTCCATGTCTGTCATCCCATTGTTTCCCCCCTACGCTCTCTTTTATGTCTTTTCCCTCGTCTTATATTTCTAAAATCAAGTCTTGCTGGTTATTATCTCACTTAGACAGACTCATATATTCAATTTAATTATCTAATTTATTATTTTAATGAAATAATTAAGAAATTTTTTTATAAGTAAAAAATAATGACTTGAAAATTACAAATAATTACTTTTAAATTATATAGAAAAAAATTATCTAGAATAATCTAATATTTTTATGAATTTCTTACAATAATTTCATCTATTCATTAACCATGAATAATCTCAACTTTAGGGGTATTTTCTATAGCAAGTTTTATTTTTTAAAAGAAAAAGATAAATTAAAATAAAATGTCGAAAAAAATATTAAAAAATGTAAAAAAAATCTGATTTTTTTTATCATTTAAATTATTATTTTTTTTGCAAATTTTCAAAATTTTTCTCTCATTTTGTATTGATTTTCAATTTATTTTTTTGGTGAATTATCTACTATAGCAAGTCAATGGTGTACTTAAGTTTACTCTAGGCAAATACCCCTAAAGTTGGGATTATTCATGGTTAATCAATAGGTGGAATTATCGTAGGAAAATATAAAAAAATTAGATTATTCTAAGTAATTTTTAATTTCTGATTATAAATGATCATTCTAATGAGTCCATTTCATTTGAGAGTTCTTGTATTTCTAATTAAAAGGTAAAAAGCTAAAAAATCCTTTTAGGAGTGGTTAATTATAACATTAATACTCCATATATTTTAAAGAGTAAATTAATAAATGTCATAACAGAAAACCTTAATATCATTAATTATGCATAATTAAATATTACACAAAAATCATCCAAAAGAAAATATCAATAATAATATTAATAGAATTTATAATAAGACAATCATTTAATTAGATTTTAACTATAGATTGAAAATAAAGGTTCATACATGGATAAATTATTTTAACAAAAACCAAATAGAACACATATAGAGAAATGGTTGTACTCCTAGTATTTAGTATGAAATATTAATTAATTAAACCAATTAACGCGTGATTCGGTAATAATTCTAAATCTAATACTACTTTGGGTAATATACTATATGCTTATATGTATATAAGTTCAAATTTATTATTATTATTTCTAATTTCTATTTAAAACTTATTTAAATCCTCATTAACAAGCACATCAAGCAATTTGTTTATTGATAAATGATACATATGAACATAGGTAAGCCTTTATACAACTTGTAAAATTAACTATTTAGTGAAATTGTTTTAAAATGTTAGTTGCTTTATATTTATTTACAATAATAACATGTATTAGATTTTTTTTTAATTAAATAATTAATTTTTTATTTGTGATGGCCATTGTATTCAATGTCAAATAATCAAGTTGAAGATAAAATAACGAATATTCTAGGATCTTGTTTTAAGCAAAAGTATAATATCTTGAGATAGTCCTCATAATTCTCCCATATTCTAGACAAAAAAGGAAATATGAAAATAAATCCTAATAATATAATGATTAGGATCAAATATACTTCCTCCATTTCAAAATAGTTGCAACATTATAAAAAATGGCATTATTCATTCATCACTCTTAATTTGTCATTAGTTTTTAACTTATAGGTTAAAAAATAGTCAAGTGAGATCTGTTTAATTCGTCTTATTGCAAAGATTATTAATATCAAGTTTTTATAGTAATTTTTTATTATATATAATTAAGAATATTAAAGATTAAATTAATACATTGGACTGTAAAAAGCAAACGTTGCAAGTAAAAATTAAAACAAAGAAAGTATTATCCAATAAAGAAAAAGTTAATAAACTAAAAACTGGTGGGAATTTTTGACCCTTTTACTTATAATTTTCATGAGCATTTTATTTTAAGCAACTTTTGAGTGAAACAGTCTCATGATAAATTAGTATACGTTTTAATCATTAAATAATTTAAAATATATTTTGATATTTAAAGTGTTAATTTTAACGTATTTAATAATAAACATTAAAAATAAGTATTTTAATTACAAAAGTTTGTTTTCATTAATTTTGTTAAATTATTTAGCTCATTTAAATATAATCGCACATGATACAACTATTATTAGTCTATTACAAACCTATTATTTTGTCTTGCTTTTCAAAAAAAAAAAAACTATTATTTTGTCATATAAAACTCAATTATTTGCGATTGCACTCATCATTACTAACTATTCACCGGCATTAAAAAATTAACTTAACATCATTTCAAAAAAAAATAATAATAACTCACGTAATTTTCATATGATGATTTGTATTACTTTTGAAATTTTTGACGATACATTTGTCCCCTCTATTTCTTTTCCATTACGTTATGTAAAGCGAATCCCTACTTTGATGGGTTAGCATTTATCTCTAATGATATGATTTCATCTTAATTGATTAATTAAAATTAAAAGTAATATAAATTTATAGGAAGAGAAATAAATTCAAAAGGAAGAATGAATAATATGCGTATCATTGACATTGATTTTGCGATCTATATTTATATACTGATAAAATTATATAAGGTTTGAGAATTTTTTGAAAATCATACATACAATATATAGTTTGAATTTAAATAAAATCATACATACAATATAAGGTTTGAGAATTTTTTGAAAATCATACATACAATATATAGTTTGAATTTAAATAAAATATATGATTTCAAAAATACAATCCGGATTAATGATGAAAATTTTATCATATTTTAAGATTCAATTGACCTTTATAGGCATAGTTGTTTAGCAATTAAAGCAAAATCCTTAAATCAAATAGGCAAACTATAATTCAAATTTCGATCTATTGTCATTTATTTTCATTTTAATTCAACATTTTATTTATTCGTGGTTAATCAAGAGATAGTATTATTATAGGAAAATTAATAAAATGTTGTATTATTAACGATAATTTATCCTTTAAAATTAACTAATAATGAAAATATCATTTTAAGAATTGGGTTAGATTTTGGACCCGACCATAGACCCTAAGGGTCAAGGGTTTGGATTCAACTTTAGCTTAGACCTTAAGAGTCTGGGTGCAAGTTTAGTTTTTAGATCTATCCCGAAAAATTAGGGTCAGGATTTAGACTCGACCCAAAATGCAAATTCGAATGAGAGTTAGATCTAGACCCGATTCAAACCCTGAAATGCTGATCCTACTTGTTGCCTTGTGGGTGACGTACGTTGTGAAACGAGTTGGTAATGGCCATGTATATCCTGCAATGAATGTCAGCATAATGTCGGTATATATTGTTGATTCTACTTGCCATGAAAATGAGTGAATTACCAAAGAGAGTTAATTCCATGAAATAGGGTAAATTGCAAGTTAGTTCCAATCCCTAGGAGAAAAAAACACACTAATGAATGATGATAAATTTCAGTCATGCACTGTATTTTCCAAAGCATTTTACACTGTCTTCACTTGCATTTTGCATTGACTCACACTCTCTAAATCACTACATTGGCCAGTCATGCATGTCAGCATTCAGCAATAAGTTTAAGCATAGAATAGAATATAACAAAATTGGAACACAATTGAGAAAGGAGGAAGAAACTATTCTTGTCATTTCAACTTATTAATCAAAATGGAGTACCATGTGAAATAATGTACTTAACAAAATTATATAATAATAAGTTAATAACATCCCAGTCAAAGACAAATACCAAGAAAATTTAACTTTTTGTTGCAATCGAGAAGCCAAATTATTTATTCTATCAGGAAAAAAATATTTTTCTCCCTAAAGATTTTACAATATTTTGCATTCGCAAAATTCATGTCTTTAGTACTTTTATTAATTTTTACAATTATCTGTCTTGTAAGTTTTAAGTATCTTTGTTTTACTGTAATTGTTCTTTTAATTTTTAGAACCTGGGTGGTAGTCATTCTCACTTTAACTTTTAAAACCAACATTATAATATGCTCCCTAATATCCTAAATTTTGGTTGTTAATAGGGAAAAAAAGATTTTGGATAAGCATGGAACTTGGAAGAGGGAAAGTCCTTAAAAATTAAATACTATTTACACCCTCCGTCCCATTTAAATTCTAATATTTTTTATTTTAGTCCATCCCACTTAATTTGCATCATTTCTATTTTTGAACTATGACTTACCACTTTTTTTAATCTCATTCATACATTATAACTCCCCTTTAATTTTATCTACACAATTTATTATTTCTCTTTATTTATTATCATTATCCACTTTTTTTTAAAAACAATATTTTTCTCTTTAATATAAATTATTCAGAACAAAGAGAATAATTTATAATATTGATATTTTTCTCTTTTGTGTAAAATATGGCAACTATGATGTAGTGCAGGGTATCTTATGTCAAATCCTAGTAACTAAAGTTTTGCCGTTTGGTCGATCGATGAACATGTTTAATTTGGATTTTTGGAATGGTAGGCGAAACGAAATTTTGCTATACCAGACAAAATTCTCCGCCAAGTATTTGACATTTGTAGTATCTACTTTTACATTCCCCAATATTATCTTTTCTACGAAAGGAAAATGTTCTTCCCAAAACTAAAATTTGTTACTACACCTAAACTTGTTTATGGGAATCATCGTATTAATATCAAGTCAGATGTTTTAGATTAATTTTAATTCGGATTTATATAGCATTTTATAATATTATAATTGGATTTATATAGCATTTTATAATATTATAATTTCTTTTTTGGTTGAGTCTAATTGAATTCAGTTACAAGGTTGGTTAATTTTTTTGGATCATCAAGTTTGTTTTGAAAATTTCTAATTCCACATCAAAGCTGCAAGCGTAATACCGCCTTTATTTCTCTGTGTAATTCTGTACACACTTTAATATTACATTTACGGTGTATTTGGATAGCATTTTAGAAAGAAACAATAAGGAATAGAAGAGAAGAGAACTCGAGTTTTCAATTTAAAATCTTTTGTAAAAAAGAATCAATTCCCTCCCATCTCTTATTTGGATATCCAAACAAAAAAATGTTATTCCTTTTTATTGCTTTAAATATTTCACTCAAAAATAAAATTTGGGTAAGAAAAGGTAATAGACAATCTATATTTATAATCATTTTATTTTTCCTTTCTCGCATACAGAGAAGATATAGAAAGTCACGGAATCATGGTCTTATCCTTTTCAATTATTAAAGTATATTGAATTTAATTATTTAAGTAGTAGATTTCAATTTTGTTTAACATATCACTTTTCTTAATCTGGAAATTGGGGGACGAGGATCTAAAAAAGTTGAAGTGAATAAATATTTACTGCATTCAGGGCACGCAATAAATTAAAGAATGTGTATAGAATATAATATATAATATTCTTTTTATAAAAACACCAAGTGCGGAAAAATTAAAGAAAAAGGTTAAAGAGTTAAGTTGGGTTACTTTTTAGCTAAGACTTGAAACTTTGGTGCTTTTATTCCAGTTATCTTCCTCTGATTTGGAATATTCAAAATTCTATCTAGAGGGGAGCACGTGGGAAGACAAATTAAATAATGGGTAAAAATATATATATAATTATTTATTTTTGTCTTCTATTTTTTAGTCTAATTATAGAATAGTATGGGGAAAGAAAATAATTAGGTTAGAACTCAGATAAATTGCAATTCTCATTTCTTATTTTTATTAATTATATTATAATTTTTTTAGAACTTTTATTATTATATTTTTATATTTATATGTGATCTAAATAATCTTAGTTAATGATATACATAAACTATAAGTAGATAATCTCATGAACACGTTTATTTTATTATTTTATCAGTTGTCTTATTTTTCTACTAATAATCAATCTTTTTATAAAAAACGTTTTCGAGATAGGCCAACGATCCACTTTGATAGTAAAATCAAATAAATTGATCGACGGTATGAAGTTATATCGTTGGTCTGACAAATTCATGGTTTTTACTTTAAGGGATCTATAAAATTAATTATAATAGTTAGAAAAAAAAAATAAAATATATTGTTTAAAATATTGTAAGTAGACATTAAAGATGGTATAAGTAGACATTTAAGATATTGAAAATGGACATTTAGAATACGACAAGTAAGCATTAAAGATAATATAAGTAGACATTGAGAATACAATAAGTATACATTATATTTAATGAGCTGGACTTAAAATACGTCTCTAAAGATACCAGCTGCATATATCTTACATACCATGATTTTCAACATTTTTTTATACAAATTTTCTAAAGCAATTCAATATAGTTTTTAAATTTATGATGGAACCGAAGTCCTCTCAAGCTCTTTATATAGGTGCCCAATGGTGTTGGACGGTTGATGATGACCTATGATGAATTGATGATGAAGGAATCAATTAAAATAAAGTTTTGAGTTTGAAATATACATGCACATGCAAAGACCAAATCGGAATGTTTTACCCGTGTTGACTGTATAATAGAAGCAACCCGTTTTTGGTTTCACGATACTTAAACATTGCAACTTTTTTTTTATCGCCACTCTTATTTAATGAATTGTCAATATTGCTCCTGGAATATAATAATAATAATAATAATAATAATAATAATAATAATAATTATTATTATTATAAAAATAATAATATTGATAATAAAAATAATATTTTAAAAAAAATTTAAACCCGCGACTCAGCCGCTGTTTAATCGCACAAAACCCGTGATTCGACTGCGGTTGAGTCGCACAAAACGTGCGATTGAGCCGCAGCCGAGTCGCGGGTTTTGTGCGACTCACCCCTTTAATTTTTTTATTTTATTTATTTTTTTAATATTAATATTATTATTATTATTATTGTTGTTGTTGTTGTTATTATTATTATTATTATTGTTATTATTATTTTTTTTAATAATTTTATTTTTATCATTATTATTATTATTATTATTATTATTATTATTATTATTATTGTTATTATTGTTATTATTGTTATTATTATTATTATTATTATTATTATTATTATTATTATTATTGTTACTATAATAATAATAATTACTATAATTATTATTTTTTAAATTTTTTTTAAAATATTATTTTTATAATAATAATAATAATAATAATAATAATAATTATTATTATTATTATTATTATTATTATTTATTTTTAAATTATTATTATTATTATTATTATTATTATTATTATGATTATTGTTATTTTAAATTCAGGGGCATTTTCGTCGTTTCATTAATATTGGGGTAGCGATAAAATAAAAAGGGTGGCGATGTTTAGCAACACCCTTTGGTATTTGATTCATTATATAATTAATTCTAAAATATACTTTATGAGACACACTAAGTAATTCTTGATTAAATTATAAATAAATAAAATTATTAGTTAATTAGAAGTGTAAAGTCATTGTATATTTTGATTGTGTAATTATTACAACACATGTATTACTTTTAGAATGAATGTCTGTATAATGGGATATATAATTGTAAAGAAGTAGGAGCTAATCACTCGTTGGGAGAACCATATTTAATAACTTTTATTAATATACTGATAAATTTTAATTTTAATTTTAATTTCAAATTTCTATTATCAAATTGATCATTGTAGTAATATTATTAAGAAGTAAAATTCTCATCGAATTATTCTAAGTAAAGAAAAATGTATTGTAAATGACATTTTAATTTACTTTATATTCCATCTTATTCCATCGAATTAATAATAAAAAAAATTAATATTAAAAATCAGAAATTCAGAAATCGGAATATTAAATTGTATAGGGTTCGGTTCCGGGTCTGAGGGAGGGTTTAGGGTTTGGGTCACGAGGTGGGTCCGGATCCGGGTCTACACCTTAGAATCCGGACCCGAACCCATCAGATATTTTTTGAATTCAGATCCGACCCGAATCCGATGGGTCTCAAAAAATAAAACCCAAACCCTTAAAAGAGAAACGTATCCAACAGAGTCTTAGACCCATTACCATTTTTACCTACAATACATAAAGCTGCACAACAGCTAATAAGTAACACACAATTCAGCATCTCATTAGCTAATAGCTAGTGCTAGATAGTGCTAGTGACTAGTGGGGTACAAATTACAATCCTTCATTCACCACTTATCGCTTCTTATTTCTTTTTTATTATTGGATCCATCATTAGCTAATGACCTATCATTTTTATACTTGTTATACACCATGTATATTCTTCTTTTTTCCAACATGAATCATGGATCAAAACTTTTTTCCCATTTCCTTACTCAATAACATGTTTTAGATTTATAGATAGATTTCTCATAGTTTGGAGAAAAATGTTAAGGTGAGTTGAACTTGTTATTAATGTCAATATATAATTAGAAAAATACAAGGTGTACACATCTAATAAGTGAAGAAGATATCATCCCAAATCATATAACAAGAACTATATATATTTTTTTTACAATATGGATTATAAACGAAACGTTTTCTCATTCCTTCAACTCATACCAGTAGGTTTATAAATTATACTAAGATATGCTTATAGAAAATAATGGTCGAAATAAATAAACAAACATATATATTAAAAGTATGTTAAAAGATGTACGAAATTAAAACTGATTGTGTATTATATGATAATGCCACTACTAATTTGGTTAGGCTATGTGCTTATTGAGGTAAGCTAAAGCTTATATTATTGCATTTTGTGTCATATGAAATATGAATATTGCTCAATAAAGCTTTTCTTAACCACATATATTTGATATGTAGTTGTTTACAAATTGTATACTAATTATCATAAAAGGTCTCTTTTCTTGTAACCTTTATGCAATGCCTATTTTATTATATGAAAGGATCTATAAATGGACTATTGCACGTGGAAATTTGTCATTGCTTAATTTAAGTCACAATTATACAAATCAACAAATGGACATGCATTTCTTTGAAAGTGGTTGGTTTATTTATAATATGGAAATGGTAACAATAAAGGTTGCCACCAACCCTAATGAGGCTTATTTAACTTGGCTCTATTTTACTACTTGCAATTGATTATCTACGAATATTGTTATACTACCTCCTATTCAACCTATTAGTCTCATTTAACTTTTCATACTTGTCGAGACAACATTTTAACATTTAATTTCTTTAATTATTCTTAATTAAAACTTATAAAAAATTAATATTAATAATCTTTGTATTGAGACGAATTAAACAAGATCTTACATGACTACGTTTTAACTTATAGACTAAGAATAAAATACAAATTAAGAGTGATAAGTGAATAGTGAAAAAAATAAGTGGAACTAATAGGTAGAATAGGAGAGAGTATTATTATATCTAATTCAAATCTATGACTAACACTCATTATTTTTAGAAGATACAAATTATATTTCATATATTATTATGTATGTTTATTAGATTATATATACAGATTGATTTTTTTTTCCAATTAAAGGTATTTAATTAGTAGAGTTAAAAAGATATTTTTCCAAATTCATGTTAGAATTTGGATCGGTCTTAAGATTGAGAGGTACAGAGCAAATTATTAATAAATAAAAGTATATATGAGGAAAAATTACCTAGAATAATTCAACCTTTTTATGATTTTTCTATAATAATCCCACCTATTGATTAACCATGAATAATCCCAACTTTAAGGGGTATTTGCCTAGAGTAAACTTGGGTAACCCGATGACCTGCTATAGTAGGTAATTCACCAAAAAATAAATTGAAAATTAATTTAAAATCAGAGAAAATTTTTCAAAATTTACTTTAAAAATTCTACATAATAAAAAAATCAGAAAATTTTTTTGAACAATTTTTTAATATTTTTTTCGACATTTTATTTTAATTTATCTTTTTTTAAAAAACTAAAACATGCTATAGCAAGTTATCCGGTTACCGGGTTCACTCTAGGAAAATACCCTTAAAGTTGAGATTATTCATGGTTAATCAATAGGTAAAATTATTGTAGGAAAATCATGAATAGGTTGGATTATTGCATACTTTTATAATATTAAGTTTTTATAATTTTTAGATTTGCATAGTTTAATGTATAAATGATCAAAATAATAAGTTAGATTGTGTAAAAAGTTAAATGTAGCAAATATAGTGAAACGGAGAAAATATATCTAAATTCAATAACCCTCAATTAACACACGTGACACGTACAATCATCGATAAAAGTTAAGGGGACTTTAGGTTGAATATAGCAGCCCTCCCTAGCTTCCATTGTATGACAAGGATTCCAACTTCATGAATCATCCACTAGGAAAATGACTTGCCTTTTCTCATATCATTCAACATTATTATAGTTTTGTTATATCAATGATACCTCAAATCCTCAATAAAACTCAAATTGCGAAAAAGTCGAATCATTTATGATGGACTTACTTTCAAATTCGAATTAATAGGCAAATGAAATAAAATAATTGAAAAAAGAATACAAATTATTTAAAATAGACCTCATCACAAATGTACGTCCTTGGGATAAAAAATAAATAATTGTCATTGAGAAATGACAAGATACATAATAAAAAATAAACAATTGTTATCCTTGTAAATTAAAAATTGAATATGTTATCCAAATTATATTATAATTATTACTATTGTCATTATCAAGTGTCTTCAATGATGCGTTTAAAGGTTATAGATGCTCAGCTTGTTACTTGACTTCATATCAATTTCTTGCTAAGTTTTTTTCTATGAAATGAATTATTACATAACGATTCTGTGTGGATGTAACTAGAGGCTCACCGTTTGCTAGTACGGGAGTCTTCTCATGGGCTCCAGGTGCTTTCTTTAGTTTATGTGCAGAAAGAAAAAGGAAAAATGACTATAAACTCATCCCTTCTGCTTTCTCCACTTTCGGAGAGTTAGGTGAAGAATGCACTTGACCTGTTATCAAAAATTGCATCGTAATCTTTGAGTAACTCGGGTAGCACCAAGTCTAGGGTATACATTTTTCATAGACTAGCTTTTTGTGTATTCAAGGGTGTGGGTGCTTAGCTTATTACTCGACTCTCTATCTTCTTGTAGAGTTTCCTTCTATGAAATGTGATAATAAATAATAATAATAATAATAATAATAATAATAATAATAATAATTTTAAAAGGCGTAAAACAAAGCTTTTGTGTTGTCCACGTCTGAATAGCTAGAATGAGTAATAGTAGCCAATAGGGAGTAGTTAAGGCTCCAACGAAGAGTACTAAGATAGTAATAGAGGAAACATGGGATTACTCAATTACATTGATCCTTGGCCAAATTTAGTTAATGAGAAGATTGAGTAGGAAATTGTTCTTGATTTCTTGCACTTCGATCAGTATATTATAAATAAATATAAAAAGAAAAAGTACATGATTTCTTGCATAAGAGTTGAAATCAAATCATAATATATATAATTGTCTATTAATAGAAACCAAACCAAAAAATTTAAAGGGATTGAGTTTTACAAGTAAATTTACATATAAAAAACATGAACAACAAAAAAAACCGATAATAAATCGGAATAAATATATAATTTTAAGTGCAAAAATTCCAATTCATATGAGTATGTGATTATCATATACTCGAATGGTCATTTGTATACATCACATAGAAGTATTTAATAATATATTGGATGGTCATTTGTATAAATATTTTGATCATATTTTTATTCAGGTAATGATCAAACACTCAAAAATAAAATGGTATATTTTTTGTTTTAGCAGATACATAAATACTTCTATCTATAGGCATGTTTATAATAATAGAACATATAATAATACATACAAGGCAATGGGCATGCACCACTTTTATGTATACTAGTTTCCAACTATATGTCAATTATATTATGGAATTAAGTGATATATATATATATAGTGGTAATGTATGAGTAAATAATGCCTGATTATGTAGAGGCTCATCTAATTAATGAGTTTTTAGGTGACAACTTATTTTAGCCTTGCTCTATATTATAGATACTTTGCTCAAACCAAGCCAATAATAATGCAACTAATTGATCATTTTCTTTCTATTTTTGCATAAAGGCATCAATATAATGTATATCATCACTACTATTTGTATTACTGTTATATACTCTAATAATGACTCATTATATGTAGCACGGAGGCCTATTGGATATTTGGACCGCCGGTGACTACACATAGAGATTATAGACTTGTCCCAAAGACCAACACAAGTTTTTTCAGCGCACTTTGACCCTTTTTTACGCATCCAGAAAAACTTTTCAGTAGATCACCCATCCTAAGACTGTTTTCCACCGAGTACGCTTAGCTGTGGAGTTTTTAGCAAATAAGCTATCTTAAAAAAAGATATACCTTATTGATATAAATAATTTATCAACCCTTTTTAAAGTCCGCAAATTAGTTAGCATGTGAAAGTGTGATGTTGAAGTTAGGTAGATAAAAAAGTAGATATTCTCTTTTCTTCTAACATCATCTTTTTTGTTGTAAGTAGGTAAGTCTAAACTAAGGGATCACCTGATGAGATGAATTTTACACTTTACCTTCCAATCTCTGCAATCAAATTCTTTGGTCCCCTCCTTATTTACTCCCATTCATCTCAATACAACTTTTTCAAGTACTAAAATATACTATAAATATTTTTTACTGCCTATGAACAAAAAAGATTTAATTAAATAAAAACTAAAGAACATTTCTACTAGAAGTACTACCAAAAGAAAGTGAAGTACCCACTTAAATAAATGCAAAATACAAAATTTAAATTATTGTCCTATTTATTTATACACTTAGTTTCATTTACAGTTAAATGACAAAAAGCTTTACCCAATCTCACTTTTGAATACTTTTAAGTTCCATTTAGGGCAAGATGCGGAGAAGGAAGAGATCCAACTATCCAACTATCCAACTTTATTTATTACTTGATGGCCTTTTATTTCATTTTCTTAACTTTTTTGGTAGGAAATTTGAATTATTCAGTAAATTTACTTTTTGAACCATCATTCTTTTAAAGAAAGAAACAACATGCATGGAATTGAAGCTTTGGTAGTGTTTCTAAGAAGAATTGAACCATCAAGTAGTGTAAGCTAACTCTTGTATTTCGATGTCAAAAAGTGATACATACTCATATAAGAAGTTTAAGTCAGAAAAATCTAAAATAAATTTTTTTTTATTTTAATATCGAAAATAACATGTTAAAGAATCCAATCAATTCCATATACAAATATTTTGAATTCAACTCTAGAACAGAGGGCAAGAATCTAAATTCCAATTGTTAAATGAGATTAGGGGTTTGGTTATTTTATTTGTGTGAATATGCCAACTACTGTATATATGATGTCTTTTAAATTAAAATTACTAGTCATAATAGTATTGCTAAATCTTATTCGGGGCCGTTTCTAAAGGTAGTTTTGAAGTACAACCGCTTAGGGCCCAACTTATAAAGGCACCCACAATTAAAAATTAGTATTTGCATAAGTAGCTTCTAGCATGAATCAAACTTGCAGCATTAGGTTTCTTAGTAAAGCGAATGTTTACTAAACTACATAGTTAGAGAAAAAATAACCGAAAATTTTCTAATATAGGGCCATTTTTTTATTTTTTGGCTAGGGCCCAAAAATTATCAGGAATAGCACCGATCTTATTCCTTGATCATATGGAAAACATGGCTACTATTTTTGTTTGTATAAAAAAAATACAATTTTAAGTGAAATCAATTATCATCTTATAAGCTAACATTAACATGTTACATGTATTTCATCAAGCTAGCTCATCAAGTTCACATGACTAGGTTTCCCTTCTTTTGATCTTGAATGCATGTTAGAGGTGAGATGTTCTCATTGCATAACTTAGACAACTCTTCAACTATTCTATTTGTATTGAGATCAAATAACCACTCCGTTGATGGTTCAGGTCAATAACTAAAAGTCAAAGTTCAAAAAATAGAATTAAATTATACCGATTTCTTTATTTCATATTGTTGGTTATCTTTGAAATATTTCATACATGCGTGTATAGAGAGAGAAATTTTAAACATGATTTTTTCATAAATTTAAAAAAGATAAATATATTCATGTGGAAATTTATTAGATTAATCCTAATGTATAGAATTTGAATATATTATTTTTTGTATAGTTTTATAAAGTGTATTTATATAGATATTAAAGCATGGATTATAAAAATGTGCAAAAAAATCAAATATAACCAATATTTTAAAACGAAAGGTGTAACAAGTAGAGATATAGGTTCACAAATAAGGGTCAATATAATATATATGCATATATATTATTAACACTCAAGAAGGGCAAAAAAAAAGTTATACTCCTTCCGTTTTAGTTTATTGATAAAAAAAAATCCACAAAAAAATTAATTCACAGTATGATTAAAATTACTTGGCATGATAAACTCAATTAAAGGGAGTTCAAGTGTATATGGAATAACTTATAAATTAATAAGCAATGAAATATAGGTATATATAATGAAGGAAAATTGTCATAAAGAGTACATAAACTACTAATAAAAAGGAAAAAATTGTCAAAAAGTATTAATAATTTTTTTTTCCAAAAAGTAACTAATAAAATTTTTTTCTTTTCCAAAGAGTACCAAGTATTTTCTTTCGGTTGACCGTCAAATATAATGATTAACTGGTCAAAATCTAAAATTCTTCATCCTCATATTCAAATTTCTTTTTCAATTTAATTTCCTCACTATCTTCTTCCTTTACTTTTTTACTCAAAATTGAAATTAAATTAAAAATAAAACTGAAGATGAGGAGGAAAAATTTTCGATTTTGACTAGTTAATCGTTATATTTGACGGTTAACTTAAGGAAAAAGGTGTTTGGTACTCTTTGGAAAAGAAAAAAATTTATTAGCTATTTTTTGGCAAATTTTTTTTTATTAAGTACTTTTTGAAAAAATAAATTTTTATCAAGTAGTTTTTAATGATTTTCCCAATAAAAAATTATATTTTGTCAAAAACTATCAGTTAGTTTCTTTTTTGTCAAAAATTATCTAATAAAATACATTTGTTTGTCAAAAACTACTAATTACTTATAAATTTCTTACAAAAACTATCAACTAAATACATTTGTTTGTCAAAAGTACAAACTAAATTTCACATGTTTGTCAAAAGGTACTTGCTAAATTACATTTATTTGTGAAAATTTGTTAAGTGGTAGCTTTTGAAAAATAAATACTCCCTCCGAACCAATTTAGTTGTCAAATTTCCTTATTTGGCAAAGTCTTTTTAGTTGTCCTATTTCTATTTTTGTCAATCTTTTTTTACCTAAATATCCTTAGTTCACACAAGTAATTATGAATATACCCCCTGCCATATACCTTACTTACCCAACTACCCTTCACTACTTACCCTTCACTACTTACCCTTTACTACTTACCCTTTTTAATAGACCCCACACCATCCTTAATAACCGTGCCCAAGCAAATAGGACATCTAAATTGATTCGGAGGGAGTATATTTTAGTAGATACGACAAAAAAAAGATAAATGATAATTTTTGACAAAAAGTGAGATTTTGTGTGTAGTTTTTGACAATTTTTACTATAAATTAGAAATACATATATGCGAGGTTTTAATTTACTTTGAGAGATTGAATAAATAATTACCATTGTTTTTATTTTTAAATTTTTTTACTCATTCTTTTCTAATATTTTGCATCATTTCTATTCAAAACTCACACATAAAAATTCATGCAATATATATAGTGAAATTTAAATGAAACTAAAGAAAGCTAATTGAATAAGTCCTTTTAATTTTACACGTAGCTTCAAAATAGTGTAATTTTTATAAAAGTGAAAAATATTAATAAAATTGCTTTGATATATTCAAATTGATCATTGAAAAATGCCTCAATTTTTCACTTCAAAAGGTCTTATATTTTCTCCTTTTTCCCAAATCCTAAAATTATACTCATAGTTAGGTTATCTAATGATATGAAGTATCAAACTCGATAAATTGGTTGGGAAAGTAAAAGAACCAATACGTGAATATTCATTAACCCAATTGCCATCTTTCTTCTTTTGTTCATACTACCATCATAGATTCATATAGTGAGCTTAGAAACATGATCAATTTTCTAGACCAAAACAGTTACACCCTACTATACTTTTTATTATCAAAATTTATTAATAATCAAATTACTCATTTCATCAATTATTATTGGGAAAAATAATCATCTTAGATAATCTCATTTTTTTCTCATTCGTTGTGACAAAATTTCATCTGTACATTAATATTTTTTTAATAATTCAACCTTCACAACATATTTGTTCATGATAAATCCTCAAACCCAAAAATCTACTATAACATTTTACCCCTAAAAAAATTATCCAGAATAATTAATTTCACATTTTAGCACTCATTCATTATAAATATTTTCATCTTTTGTATTATTTTTTAATAATTCAACTTTTACAACATATATTTAATTTGTGAGTGACATACCCTTAAATCCTATTATCTATTAGCTTAAACACATGTGGGGAAGATGAGATTGTTTGGTACAAATTTTAAGGGCACACTAATTTATATGATGGATCACCCACTCATCACTCACCAGCTAGCTTAGCTTGTAGAGGCCAAATTACACTAATGGGTCTCAGAAAGTACAAAAAAAAAAAACCAGTATACATGATGTAGAACAGTGTTTGTCAATTAAAGGACAATTTAATGGAAATTCTGATTGTTTAATCACTAGTATTAAAAGATATACACATCTCTAGGTCATCAAAAGCATCCCCTAGCTTATTGCATGTTACATTCCGTACAATTCCATGTGAATGCTAAATGATATAGTCCAAAATAAATTTTACTCTCTTAATAAAATTTGTACCCATAGATTCCTAGCTCTCCTACTAAAAAAACTTTCTCATTTAATGAGTAAAATTAAAAAAATTTTAATAAAGGTAAAACATGAACATAAGAGAATAAGTGTGGAATAAATTTAAACTATTCAAGTCTTATAAGTTATATAAATATTAATATATACCACCAAGATTTTTTAACCTTTATTTTATGATTTTCAAGTTTTTTTATTATGTTATTATATAATACTCCCATTCTATTCAGCTTCTGTGTCCATTTTCTTTTATGGTCAAGTCACGTTAATCGTCTCATTTTTATTTTTGGTATGGGTTTTTGACTTTTATGCCCTTAGTAGCTTTATCCTATTTTCTATTATACCCTCCATTACTATACTAATTTTTCTCCCTTACATTAAAAAACCCATAATATCATTCTCTTTCCTACCCTTAGGGTCCCACATTTAACTCTCCTTAAAATCCGTAAAAAGTCAAATGAGACTCCTAAAGTGAATAGGAGGGGTTGTAGTTTTAGTATTTATATTGATGAAAAAACTATGAGTTACTAAATAGTGCTGGAGTGATAAAAAATCATCGTTATATTTAAGAGAAACAGATTATTTAATAACTTTCAAAGGTCAAAGTATGCTTAGAAAGTTTCACAAATAGCACTACCTATTGTCCTCACAGGGACCCCACTGTCCTAATGGAATAAAGAATAAACAACTTAACCTAGCAAAATGTACGTAACTGATTAGTGATTAGTAATGTATTGGAGTATATACTATACTTGATTTAGGAAGTAGAATATATACTTATAATGTACTGCTTAATATCTACGTACATTTTAAGCTAAGCATTATTTGCATGATATGATTATAACAATATTGGTCAACTCACTCTCGATGCATGTTTTTCTTTTCAAAGACTTATTTATCTGCACTCCTTATTAAAATGGTTTATTAAATAATTACGTAATTATTTCTTATTTATATGTAGTTGTACATATATTTACTATAAAAAATTAACTTTTTATGGCACTAAATTTAGTAACACTAAAAAAGATGTGGTAGATTTATATTTTCAGTTTAATAATTGTTGATTTTCATTTTAAGTTCCACTATAAAGTGATATATAGTGACATTTTATTTGGCTTTTAGTGACATATATAATTATTACTATAGTTTATAGTGTCATTTATGAAAAATGTCAATAGATTCTATATCGCGAAAAGCTTTAGTATGATTTTTTATTATGTTTCTAAAGAGTTTAATAAATGCCACTAGTTCCACTTTCACAAATTTTTGTGAGAGGCGATCTCTTTGAGAGACCATCTCTAATTGGGCAGGCCCGTAATATATTTTTTAGAATATTGTAAGTAGGCATTAAGAATGATGTAAGTAGATTTAAGATATTGAAAGTAGGCATTAAAGATACGGTAAGTAAGCATTAAGGATAATGTAAGTAGACATTAAGGATACGGTAAATATGTATTAATCTTTAATCGGTTAGGCTTGAGATATGTCTCTCAAGAGATTAGCTGATCCACTTTATATAACATTAGAAATTTAAACTAATGACATTTAAATTAAATGTCACTAAATACATCCTTAAAAGTGGGTTATGTTATAGTAATTCGTTACCAAGGGTTAATCAAAAACAACTATTTTGTTAGTAATATCACTAATATGAGTAAAGTTGCACACATTTGAATTCAGACTTCTCAAGTTCCATTATAAATAAAAGCGCCATTTAATGATATTTGGTAATGTATCGGTAAGAGTGTAACTATACATTTGAAAGAATATGATTAATTATGTCAATATAGTCTAATTGAAAAAAAGGCATATTTATAATACTACACTCTAAGCTACAATGTAAATTTAATATACTTTTGTATTTAAAGATTGTGTGATTCGCTAAAAATATTTATATACATATGAACCAAATTTTTAGGGGTGTAAAAGGAGTGGTTTAAAAATTGGCATGCATCATTCATGTATATTCACATTATTGAGTGATGATAGGAGGGAGAACCATGTGAACCTCAAGAATTGCATCTACGTTATGTGATAAAATTTGTACTCCTTTTGATTGTCTCTTCTGTCATTGATCATTACCCTACAACATTCCTTAATACTCATTCAACCCGGTAATTTAATATTAATTTTAAAATAAATATAAAATTAAACTTAATAATATAAAATTAAAGAAATTAAGAATCTAACTAGACATAAAAAATATATAATTTCTTCATTTTTTAGTTTCGCCACTTAAAACATTAATATTATTCCAATATTAAGGTTAATTATCTTTTTATATATTAAAAAATAAATATATTATCATATAAATTAAATTAAGTTTTTGTTGAATTTATTTCAATATAAATAGCAAATTTTTACAATATTAATTTTTTGCACGATTAATGTATATGTATAATTAAAGATTTTAATTATTAAAGTTAAACACTAAAAAAGAAAATGAAATTCACATAATAATTAATTAATTTCATCTCAAAAAAAAATTAATTAATAAATTTATAATAGGAGTATTATAGGTAATGTAGTTTTGTTAGACAATGAGACAACGTACCTTTCACATGCCTAACGAATAACGTATATATTTACTGTATATGTTTAAAATTATTGTACGTACAAAAATCATATAAAGGGGAATCCTTCTTGAGATTTCTGGCTTGGAACATGGTGATTATATGATATGTATGCACTGTCCATGCCCCAACTGATTAATTAGTGCATAAACTGTTCTGAGGATTAAAAACTTATGAAATTGTTATACACAAATTCTCAAAATGAAACGATTTTACGGTAAGATAATTTTTATTAAGCTGACCTATTACATTTATTGCTTTTAAGTGATCACATATAACCTTAAAGTGATCGTTTTTTTAGTCTTCAAGAGATTACTTAAAGATCACTTATAATTTTAAAGTGATCAATTAATGAGTTGAACTAATTATATGGGCTTGTCTCCTTGTAAAATGGTCTCATAAAAAACTTGTTATTTTATGAATAGATTAGATAAGAATCGAGAGTTAGATGCGTTTTATTCCCAACATATTAAAGCTATATTTATTTGAACTTAACTAAAATATAAGTGAAAAGAATGAGAAAAAAGTAAAAATAAATTGAAATAAATTAATTTTGATAATTTTTTGACACAAAAAGATTAAATCTTTGAAAACCTTGATTCATTTCAGAAGCTAATATGTTCCTGAAATTACCAATCATTAGACTAACTCGAACTTCCACAAAATTACTAGTTTTATGAATATTTAACATCTTATGTTTAGCTAATATTCATGTTATTTTTTATTAACGGAATACAATATGCATTCATCGTCTAAATTTCTCTGTAGATATTTATTTTTGTGATTATACACTTAACAATTTAATAGAATTATATATGATTTTTGAACAATTCACTAGTATGTATATTATAAATGCAATCATTGAGGAGAGATTCTCATGTATGTTTTAATGTATATATCTAATTTAATTTAATATTTAATTGTACAAATTATAAATGCAATTGTTATTTTAGATAAGAAATAATCACCCACATATTACGCATATAAACATCTAATGGTCGTGCTCTTCTTTATGAGTATGAGTTGCCGTCGTCCTTTTCATCCTAGACTAACCATAGTTTTCTATGGTCGGGATGCACTGGGTATGATGATGGTGATGTATTATGCATATAAAATATGATTTTATTGATATTTTTCTTTATTAATCCATGCTTCATAGCATAGAACATTTTCATTGAACAAATCACTAGCACATGGATTACCATCCATGAACTTAAAATAAAAATATAAAATAAAGAACAAATTAAACTTACATCTCCTATAAATACCGACAATATAATCCTAAAAATACAATAACCCATTTTTTGTATATCCAGTAGCTTAACTACAATTTTACATTACTGTTATAATATGAACTTAATTACAATTCATATAAGTATACAAAAAATTATTGTTTGCTCTTCTCATATTCTTATTTATGTATTAAAAAACTGATGCAATAAAATCTTCTAAATTAATTTAATTTAACTTTGAATTAATTTTAAAAAATAAAATATCACGTAACTAATTTTAATTTTATTAAATAATTTATTTGACAAGATTTTAAATTATTGTCATTTATCAACTTTAAACTTGAAGTATTTAATAGTCCGTATTTATGATGGTTTGTGTTTATTAGTCATTTTACTAGTCATTACTATAGTCCAATGTACCACGTAATTTATGTATTAGGATTCTCTTTATTATTTTTCTCTATTATCCATATTAAGATTTTAACACATATTTTAAAATTAAAAATAAAATATTAAAATCTTCTCTATTAAAATTTTATTAGATTCTTTAATGAACCCTCCATTAACTAGTAATTTATGATAGTAGAGAACCAATTGATCACTTCTATAGTCCAATTTACTGGTCATTTTCAAACATTTTTTCTTGTAAAAAGCTGCTACCAACAAACAATGCCAACATTTTTTTTGACTACATGTAAATTAATTATTATTAATTATAATTATAGTACAGAATAAATTAAAAACTAAAAACTAATCTCTCCAATAAAGTCTCCATAACAAATAATCACAGGAATTAAGAAAAATAGAATCTCTCAGATAGTGTAGATATTATTTTATTGAATAATAAATTTAACAGAGGAAAAATGTGGACCATAAATATTAAAAAATATATTAAAAGAAAGTTAGTGAAAAAAATATAAAGACCAAAACTAATAAAAAAATATTTTTATAAAGTTAGTGGAGACTATAAGGAATACACAAATGTTAAAATGAAGTTAGTGAAAGTTATGTGGGGACTATAAATATTATTAAAATATTAAAATGAGGATGAGTAATATTATTTTTATCCAAAATTTATGATATAAATGAAAATATTTCTTCTAGGAACAACAAATAAAACATTTTAAAATAAAAAGCTGGAACTTCTATAAGAAATGAACGGAGAAAAAACTATGAATTTAAGAATTTTCTCGTTTCAGATAATACTATAAGAAAACAAATGTCATTCATGCATTCAGGGAAAATACATTGAATTGCCCCAAATTTGTCAGAACATATCAAACTGTTTTTTATTTTTCTCCATTCAGTCCAATAATGGAAGAGTATTATTTATATTACTTTCAATGAAAATAAATTTGTTCGTCCATGCACATTACTTTTATTTAGGGCAAAGCTAGAATATAATTAAATGATAAAGGATTTTAAAAATATGAAGCAAATTGCCAAATACTACTAATATATAATCAAAAAAAAGGAGGTCCAAAGTCCAAACTAAATAATTAGGCTCTAAAAATTAACTTTGAAAGTAGGCTTTGCGGCTGAACAATAGATATTCATTTAGGTTAACAGTTCGATTCATAGTCACGTATTTTGGGTCGGTTTAGAATCATATTTAGTATTCACATTGCTGATTTTTATTTACATAATTTTATAAAGTCGATCGGTTCCAGCCAAATTCAATAAAATCGAATAAATATTAAATAGTTGTTGAATATATTTTGAACATCTATAAGGCGAACTCTTATTAGAACTCCGTATGACCTCCACTGCATTGAAAAAATGTTGTAAAACTATTAATACGGGAAATTTATGATTTTATTTTGAGAAAAAGGCAATTTCATTACTAATAGAGTTGGCCCTTCTCTGGTGCAAAATTACTGATGACTATAGACTATTCACTCTAGTATTGTGTAGCTTGATTCAACCTACTTCTACTAATCTACTTCCTTCATTCCAAAAAATTTGCTAACGTTTATTTTTTTTAGACAGTTTAATATACTAATTTAATAATTAATATCTGTAATTATATATAATAAGAATTCTAAAAATTGAATATTAATAATCTTTGTAATAAGACGAATCAAATAAGATCTCACTTAACTAAGTTTTAACTTATAGATTAAATATTAATCATAAATTAACAGTGATGAATAAATAGTGTCATTTTTCAATATTGCAAGTAATTTAGAACGGAGGAAGTATATTACAAGACTTATTTAAAGTCTACTTACTCTGTTATGAAATACTTGATACATTACGGTTATTGACACTATTTATCGTTCAAGCTTATTTTATATATTGTAGCTAACGTAGAAAAATATAGTCAAGTGAAATCTTATTTGAATCGATTAATTGCATACTTTTATAATGTTAACTTTTTATAATTTTTAAATGTGCATAGTTTAATAAATAAATAAGAAGAAATTTAAAAATGTAAATTTAATAGGTAAAAAGAAAAATAAAAAATAAAAATAAAAATAAAAATGGTAATCACTAATCAATTAGTCCATTGATTGATGAAATGTATCTGACAAAGTAAAGTAACATAATCATTCTTACGTTTATTCAAAAAGATAATGATTTACTACATTTTACACCCGTCAAATTAAGTTTTTGGGTTAATAATATGACTATCATCATTATTCATTACTGCAAAAATCAATTTTATTAATGATTTTTCTAAACCAAGGGCCCAATCCAGTACTCCTTTTAACACAGCCATCCACATTCGTACATTCACTATTTAAGTTACTCTAACAAACTTCTAGAAGACAAATTTTTATATGAAATAGTCTCATGATTAAACCATTTTTATTATGTTGATTCATATATTTACTGTATTAGTTTTTATGATCTTAAAATAATTATTTACTTTTTTTAAATCTTTTTATTTGTCCCATTTTCTTATTTGAGCAGTTCACCTTAATTGTTTCATTTCTATTTTAAGATATACATTTATAGGTGATCCCTTTATTTTTTTAATATTAAAAGTACTTAATATTGCGCATGAGTCTACTATTTTAGATGGTACCCTCCAATTCTAATTATTAAAAAGACTCAATATTGTACATCAGTCTATTATTTTAAGTGGTTCTCTTATTCTCTTAATATTTGTGTCCAAATCAAATACGACAACTGAATTAAATCAAAGGAAGTACAATCTTAAAAAGACTGATTGGTACTAAAAATATGTTTGATATTAGCTTGGTATAAGAATGTTAGGCATCCAGTGTTAGAACAAGTCATTTTCGAATGTAGATTTCATGAATTGATATGTTAATTCGATTTTATTTTTATTCTCAAATATATTCAATTATATTTTATAAGACCGTTTTGCTGTAATACAGATTCATACAAAAAATCTATTATGCTAAAGTTTTTATTATTGAGCTATTTAACCCAAATATGAAACACGTTTTACGGTAAGATCGTCTTATACAAGAATTTGTAAATATATAATAGAATAAGACCCTTCAAATCATTTTTAAATCAATTTGATTTTTACACGATTGAACGGAATTTCACATATTAATTCAATAATGGGAGTCTTTCCATGAAGCAAGAAACAATGTACTCCAATTATTATTTTCCATTTGAACTCGCCAACATCAAATTACATTGAAGATTTGTTGCTTCACCTTGTAGAATATGTTAAATATTAAACAACACACTTCATAATTTATGTAATTTATTACACGACTGTTATTTGTAGATATAGATTAGGCTGGATATTGCCATTAACTTTTTAGGCTATTAGCTATTTTTTGTTGGACTCGTATTGAGAGCTTTTTTGTATCCTTTTTTTTTTTTTTTTACAACATTGGCCGAAGGAAGAGACTAGATGACAATTAAACTCAAAATCTTATCTGAAATAAATGATATTAGCTTCAACTAAGACAATATCTGATGAACTACTTTTATGAGAGACTACCTCTCGATGAGACGACCTTAAAACAATTGGCCAATTAAAACTTAAAAAAACAACTATCAGAAAAACGTGCGCTGTGTAATCCTATTTGGAGTTGGTGTTATAACCTATTGAAGTTGGTATTATAACCTATTAAAGTTGGTATCTCCAAATAGGTTATAATACCAACTTTAAAAGGTTATAACATCAACTCCAAATGCCAATTTTAATAAATTATAATACCAACTTTAATAGATTATAACACCAACTCCAAATGGGCTCAATCATGCGCGTCAGTTTTAAAATTTTTTTTTTTTTTTCAATTATTGGGCCTGAGCTTGGAGAGACGTCTCTTATAAAGACAGTCTCTCAAAAGGCGCCGATTGTAATTACAATTACAGATGTTTGTATTGGTACAAGATGTATGAAAAAATAGGCGAAAGAATTTTGAAGAATCCACTAAAACGGGATATCTCTACTGTACAAAAAGAGGTAGCATAAGGCAAAACGAGTCGATGGAAAACCTTGGTTTAAATGAAGATGTCGGATTGCTTTGATTGCGCTTTAAGGTCTTTCAATTTCTTCAAAATGTTATTGAAGTAATCTTGCAAATATTTTTCCAGGGTAACAATGTCTTTCGGATCGACACCAAGAAGCTGATATGTCTCCGACATTGGCACTGAGAACACCATATCACTCGACAGTACCTGTAAATTTGCCCAAAATTCAGATCTTTGCATTATACATCAATCTGAACAAGTATATTTCTTGCATATATTAAGCTAAGGTTAAAAGCTAAGCTAATTACCAAACAGGGCCTTAGTGTATTTTATTAGCCTTTTATAAATTACTTCATCCATTCTTAAATACTAGCTACATTACGGATTTTGACACTATTCATTCGTTTAAACTTATTTTATGTATTGCGACTAATGTGTAAAAATAATATTGTCAATGAAATCTTGTTTGAATCGTCTAATCGTATACTTTTATAAAATGAACTTTTTATAATTTTTAGATGTACATATTTCAATACATAAATGATCAAAATAATACATTGGTTTGCGTAAAAAGTCAAATGTAGCAAGTATAATGGAACAGAGGAGGTGTATTTTATTCAAATTCTGGTATGAGACAGTCTTATCGTAAGACACGTCTCGTACACAGGCTATTTATAACACAAATTTTTAGTATATGAACTTCTTGTTTTAATATCGTATTGCTAACAAACGGTCTCTCCCAAGAGTGGTTCTATATGGTTCTATATTTTATTAGTAAAAGCTATTAAGTAGCTTCAAACAATTAATTAAAGAAATAACAAGATAGAAATAGAAGGCAATTCGAATCTTCTACAAGTTCCCATGCATTGATTCCAGCAAAATAAGGGGAAGCAAGAAAGTGACAAATTCATATATTATTTACTGACAAACAATTAAAGAAAAAATTGTACTTAAGAAATAGAAGTATGTTCTTACCTCTGAAAAAGCCAATCTATCAGCAACATCATTTGTCCACTGAAAAAATCGAGTCAGCTGGCGAGTTAATCTTAAGACGGATACAGGAACTGTCGTCACATTCGCATCTTGTCCGGCAAGCCTTTCGCATAATGTTATCACCTAGTAACACCAAAGCCTCATTCAGTTGATTGTACCCCATACAACATTCGAACTTCAAAGAGTACCGAGTATCATCGTCATGCAGACTATGACTAATGAAATTGTAAGACAGGAAAAACCCGATAAGAAAATAGAGCAAGTCCCCCTCAGTACCTCTTGCGTTGTCCATGCACGAGGTCCAGCAAATGTGAGAAGCTTCCCCTTAAGATCCTCGTTGCGCATGGCTATGAAAGTTAATCGAGCTATATCCTACAAAAAAACATTGTCCATTTAGAGAAGAGCGTCCAAAAAACCATGTAAGGGTCTAAATGATTGAAGAATCAGTAATCAACTTTCGTATAATGACCTGAGTGTCCATATAAGCTATTCTTGTTGGGGCATCTGTTCCCCAGACAGACTTTTCTTCCAAGATCGGCACCGCATACTGCCCAATAAGGCCCTGCTATTCATAAACAGTAGAAAATTTACTGAACGTTGCAATACGACAGCAAGAGCACTACCAATGGCAGGCCTCGGGAAGATGTACAAGTACACATCCCCAACCTTTTTTATTCATAAATCTGAAATCATTAGAAAAACTTTTGGACTATGCATTGAGACAAATCAAATAAGTTCTCATTTGACTATGCTTTTTCTAATACATTTAGAATAAAAAGTAAAACAATATCAATTGATGAATATACTATGCAAGTGTAGCAACAAATTCCAACCAGATGTATATTATTTTAACCATTCTTGGATTACTACGAGTAAAACCGTTGCTAATCAATCCTTTTGATATAGTAACAGAAGGAGAGAAAAAACTGCGGAAACTACACAACATATAAACTTGGACTAGGAAAAAATTCTAGAATATTTTTTGTAGTGATATAAATCATCGTGACATTACCTGCATGAAACCACATAATCTTATTGTAATATGGTTAATTCCAGAATCTTGAAGAAATTTTTCAGTGCAATACTTGATCTCCATCAATGGTACTTCTGGATGCTTGTCACAGTTGTGAATAGAAAAGAACACGAATTTTTGAACTCCCATTGCTTTTGCACATTGTATGAGAGCAACTTTGCCTTCCCAATCCACCTATATTGAACAGAAGAATCGAGTTACGCCAAAATTAGGTAAGTCTCACTTGACAGTTCATGAAATGTTAGGCATTCATTACGGAGTACGGACTCTTCGAGCAGTCGGGACATGTTAAATATCCATTTATTAGAAGCAAGCATAGTAAAAAGCTGCAATATTTTATCAATGATTAAAGCACAGAGCTACATATATGATGTATAGGTTGTAAACATGGAGTGATAGTTCTTTGCAACAAAATAGCTATCGGTTTCAAGTTCATCAATTACTGGCAAATGCACAGATAAAAAGTACAAAGACAAGGTGGATATGTCTCAACTTAGGGGTGAGCATAATCGGATACCTGACCCGATCCGAAACATGCAGTCGGATCGGATATCCGAAAGCTATGATAGCTGATATCCAATATTTGCCTTTTTAAGCTACAAGAAAGAAAATGTTTGGAAATAGTCTTGTTAATTTCCAGCCACAAAGCATACCAAATAATAATCAAAATACTAATCTGGTACCCAATCTTATTCAGAATAAGCCAGGACCCAATGAACAAAATGAACAACATGAAACAGAAAAACAGGGGAGTTGGCGGCTGGGGCCAACAGCAACTCGAGGATTTCTTAGTATGATGATAAAACCTACCCAAAATATACCGTGATTCGTTATTTTATCAAAATATATCACATTGACAATTTCAAAAACAGGTGTAAACACAACAAACACCGAAGCTTTTGCAGATACATACTGTTTTTATAGGCTCTTCAGGTCGTCCAGTGGCACAGTCAATTACAGTGTGAATTCCAACCAGTGTTGCCGGTATTGACTCTGGTTTGCTCAGGTCTGCCTGTCCAAACATCAATCTGTAATCAGGGTACAGACAATAGGCCAGAATATTCAAATAATAGAACAAACTAAATACCATATGCCAAAAAGGAAGAACTCCGAAGTGAGTGGTGGCACCAGAATGAGAGTGGATTGGTGAACACCATATACTATTAAGACAGTTTTCATATACGATAATCCTACCTTTCACGAGGGAGGAGAGTCCTCCATGAATAAGAAAATGCAGGAAGTTAACATAAACTTAACAATGCAACTCAAGATTGTACAAGAATGCATATATGAGTCCGAGTCTATGTTACTTGGACTCGGGTACTGATGTTGAATACTAATGTGTCTAAGTGTCGGATACATCTAAATATTCAATTTTACGCCTAAAATGAAGCGTCTAAGTGCCACACCAATGTCCGAGGATCAAGGATCGGACACAGGTATGTGAAGCAAAATGAAAAGTCCGAATAACATAGGTCCAAGTTAATGTTTGCCAAAATAACAATAAAACTCACATTAACAACAGTTGCTCCCCAGTCACGGAGAAAATCAGCAGGAGCTGGACGGGGTCTCACAAGGCAACGTACATCATAGCCTTCATCGAGTGCCCTCCTTACAATCTGCCTTCCGAGCGTACCAGTAGCGCCGACAACCAATATACTTGTTGGCCTAACAGGAGTGCCTGGAGCATAGTTAGTTGCTACAGCAGGCTGAGAGACGCACTTTATTATAGGTGGCACATATGATCTTCCTGAAAACAACAAATAATGTCTCTGAAAATATAAGATCATCCGGAAAACAAATAATTCACAGCACTTCACAGAACATCATAAAATTGACAAGAGTTAATTTCAGTAATTGGCTTAGACATTATTAACACAACAACGTAAAGTCAATTACTTATTCATATGAATACACTATTTCATATACAATCTACAAAAGATCTCAAGAAATCTAGCTTAGTATTAACGAAAGAATCCTTTTAAAATTTCCATATCAATATACACGATTTTAATACTCAAATTGCTAATCTCTATACAGTAAGTGTTAGCAATGACAAAACAATCAGAAGGGGAAATCATATTCATATGGAGGGACAATTGCATTACAATGGACATCACATGAGACAATAACATAGAAATGACACTCGAATTCATTACACAACAATACCACAACCTTAATCCCAACAATATAGGAGTAGTTAATAATAGAGAAAGGATCTAACAATTTTTTATTGTTATTGGTCTAGGATGATGTACATCAAATTACCCAAACCAAAATCTTATCTGAGGGGCGCCACTTATTCTACACACGTATCCCTCATAACTTTAGGTTGATAATTGCCAAAAAAACACGCACACTATGTTTGGATAGCAAATTATTTGGATAGCAAATTAGGAGAGAAAAGGGAAGGAAAGTAAGGGAAAGGAAGGGGAGGGAAAAAGAGGGAAAAAACTTCATTATTTGTATAGGAAGGAAATGGAGGGGAAAGAAAGGAAAATTTCCTTTCAAATCCTTTCTCTTATGGAGGGATTTGGACGTTAACAAAATGAAGGGACTTAATCCATCCAAATACCTTCCCTTCAAATCCTTTCCCTTCTTTTTGCTATCCAAACAAGATCCATCCCCCAAATCTTTTTCTTTCTTTTCCCTCCATTTCCCTCAATCTTCTTACACTATATTTGGATAACTACTTTGAAGAGAAAAGAAATGAAAGGGGAAGGGAGGGGAGGGAAAGGAAGGGAAGAGAAATAGAAGGGAAGTAGTTCTTGTTTGTTAAGGAGGGAAGGGAAGGAAAATCTCTTCAACTCTTTCCAACTTTTAAAAGATTGATACCCTAACAAAAATCATTCAGCAGTTCCCTTCAAATCCCTCCCCGCCAAATCCCTTCCCTCTCATTTTTTTATACAAACAAGGAATCTCTCATCCCTTCAAATCCCTCCCCGCCAAATCCCTTCCCTCTCATTATTTTATACAAACAAGGAATCTCTCATTCCTTCAAATCCTTTCCCAGAGGGTGAATGAACTAAAAACTTATGGTGCTGGTAGAGGCTCTAACAAGTTATATACTCTATCATTTATCCATATATAAGTAGATTATAGACTTTCTAATACAAATATACAATCAGTCCCTTCAAAATCTACGCTTTCAATTCAATCCTTTTTTATGTAAAGTGTTTCATTTTACTCCCTCCTTACAAATTCAACTTCTACAGTAATGGTAACGAACACAGAGAATCCTTAATAAACTCCATGTAACATATAAACATATTATACATCAACAAGCACAACATTTTATATTGCCTTATGTAAATAAAACTAACAAATTAACAATAATATCCAAAAACAGATAAGTAACAACTCATCCCCAATTCCCAATTCCCAAACCCCACAAGATTGATTCCCGATTCTACATTTTAATACATACTCGTTCAAAATTCATAATTTAAACTGAAATCTCAAACTTTTAACTACCTGGATATTAATCAATACATTTCATATTAAAACAAAATAAAAAATTAAAGCAAAAACAAAAATTAGGAAGAGAAATAGTACCAGAAAGAGAGGAAATAGAAGAAGGGGAAGAAACCCGGAAATTTTGTAAAACAAGATTGTTTTTCCATGACAAGAAATTAGAGCACCCTATTTGACCGCGATTTTGATGGAGCTCTGATGGAATGGCTACTTGAGTTGGAAGCCTTCCCGCCATTGTTGTTTATCTCTTTCTTTTTGTTGCAAAAATGGGTTATTTGCAATTGCAGAGAGTTAATCTGAAGAGTATGATAGAGAAAGAAGAAGAAGAAGAAGAAGAAGAAACAAGTGGACGAAATGGAAAATCACAATACACACACATTGATCTCTGTCTTGCCACGTCTTCCTCTTCTGTCTTCTTTCTTTCTGGATTACGTTTTTTCTCCTCTTTTTCTTTTGTTTATTTTTCTTTACATCGTACGCCCAAGTGAAGCGAATGGCATTCAATATTCACAATTTCTTAAATAAAGCTTTTTTATAGTGAGATCAAATCTACTGAGTTGACCATATAAAGTAATTATTTATAATTTTTTAAGAGTAATTAATTATAAAATAGGCTAATTATATCGATCCATCTCATATAATATAAATTGTTCAATATTTTATAAAAGGTAATATTTACGCTTTTGTGTTTTATCTCCATTTTAGGTTTTAGAATAATGCAAATGAATACATACTATTGTAAGTTGTAACCTTTTGCATGTATTAATCAAAAATTTTTTTACGATGAGTTAATCAAAATTAATTGTGTATGAGGCTCATTTATAGCCAAGTCCGTTCTTTTTCCTAAATTACCAAATTTAAAATTATTTTGATTTATTAAATTTTTTAAACTTTTAATTAATACGACTCAATAAATCTGAATGTGTTATAACTTGATATAAATGAATTAATACAACACATTTAATCACTTAGCCCCTTCCTATATTTCCAAATTCGAGATTGTTTTTATTCAACTCAACTCAATAAAACTTTTAAAATGACCCATATGATCTGAATGTGATATGACTTACATAAAAAAAATTTGATATTAGGGTTTTTAAAGTTTATTTGACATAAAAATTAAAAAATATAGTATTTGAGCCAAAATTTTGACTTGATATCAAATTAATGATAGCGGACTCGAACTCGACTTGATACACATGATTCAATGCATAATGGACTAGTTTAGTTTGGATTCAACGTATACATGACCCAAAAACGACGTAGACATGAAATAAAATCCTTAATATGCATATTTGATCTCAACCTACACCCGCATTATTATCAATCCATACTTGGATTTAACATGGTAGATATTTGGTAAAAGTTATTTGATTTTCAATCTAAATCTATTCCACATTCAACTCGAGTATAAATCGATTTAAACTTGACATTCATTAGACTTAAAAACAAAACTAAAACCCGATGAAATCTACCTAAAAGCAATTTGAATCTAAAAAGTAAAGATCCAATATCGACCTAAACCTTGATCAGCTATGATTAACTCGTATTCACCTAACTTATATCAAACCAAATCGGATTGAAATTTGACTAGTATCGAAATTCAATCGAGGTAAACTTGAACTTAAGATTACCTAAACTCAACACAACTCTTAATCTATCTTGACACATCCTGAAATAGTGGTATTTAAAAAACTTTTCCGAGTATTCAAATTTAGAAAATTTGAAAAAAGTAAGATAAATAAACAACTTAATTCCAAAAGTAAGGTTCGTGAAAACTTATTTTCCAAAATAAGCGTCCGTACATCCAAGCCTAGCCTCGGGATAAGTCGCTGTTAGTAACAGCGAAAGAGGAAAAAAAAAAGAAAAATAAAAACCCCAAAGTCGCTGTTAGTAACAGGCTAACAGCGAATGAGGAAAAAAAAAATTAAAACCCGACTTTAAGGTTAACTGATAACTTCTTAATCTCGTAGGTTGGAATGAGGAAGTAACTGAGAACTGAAAACTTAAAAAACATTAAGTCGCTGTTACTAACAGCGACTTAAAAAAAAATAATAATTTTTTTTAAGTCGCTGTTACTAACAGCGACTTTGGGGTTTTTTATTTATTTATTTTTTTTTCCTCTTTCGCTGTTACTAACAGCGACTTATCCAAACCAGTGGTTTGGATGTACGGACGCTTATTTTGAGAAATAAGTTTTCACGGATCTTATTTTGGGATCTTATTTTGGGACATAAGTTGTTAAAATGTCTTATTTTTTTCAAATCTTCTCAAATTTACATGTAATCGATATAACCAAACTTTGATTGCTTAATAAGAATATAAGATCTTGCTAAAGCTTGATAAGGAAGCCCATTAATAGAAAGATTTTGCTTGGGCTGAAAGCCATTCCCAACACTTTCCACTCATTAAATACAACACTAGTAGTAATCTTTTTAATAGTATAGTACTTAACATGTGATGTAACTTGAGAGTTGAGACAATACAATTGTGCGACATTTGTTAGAGTATGTAACATGTCTTAGGGACTTTATTATCAGTTCATCAGCTTAAGCTTTTAGTTGAACTGGTTCCTTGATAGACATGAGCTTGAGACAAATGACTAAAGAGTGTAAAAAGAACTCCCTCAATGTCAAGAAGGAAAACTTAAGGTCCAGGGAAGCACCCATCTCTACCCGACACCATAACATCAATTAAAGTAGAGAGATCTCCGCGATACAACCATAATCCACATTCCACACCAGTTTCATTACTGTCCGAAAACTGAACAAGATCAAAATAGTTTTACTTTTAAAGAAACAACAGTATGCAGTCACAAAATGACGAACAAACAGGCTTAGAGTAATGTAATAAGACCTACCCTAAACTCTAATGTCATTCTATATCACATATATTTCTCTGAATTTCACATTTACATTTATCTTTCAATAAAAAATAAAACTAAACGAACAAATAACTGTAGCCTTCCCTTGCTTTTGTGTCATGTATTAAAGCCTAGCTTAATGTATAATCCCTTAAGTATAAACTTAATTAGGTTGGTAGAAAAAGAAAACTATACCCAGTATTTTTTTTCACTCCATATTGTCAGCAGCCTTCAATGTACAAGCTTTTCTCGAGGCTGAAACACTCTTACATTTACAGATATGGGGAACTCGAAACCGGAAAGTTGCTTCTGTGTCAGCCAGCAAAGGCCATTATGTACAAGTTGTGTTGACATTTTGCGGCTGACTGATACCATGCATGACAAGCACAGTCCATTGGCAACGAGCAAGTCCAAATGAAAGTTGTTTGGGAAAGAAAAGTAGTTTGAGTAATTTAATCTGAAAGGAGCTCTTCTTCTGGCTGATCAGATGTCAGAATTGCACGGGGATCTTTACTAATGTCGCGAGGTATTTCTAGTCTTTCCGGGAGGGTATTTTCACTATCAACATCTTCTAGATCAGCCATATCTTGTTCATCCTCAAAATTCTGATAATCACTAGTCTCACTTCTATCAAAACCTATCGAGTGAAGATCAGACTCCTGATTATTCATAAGGGAACTTTCACATATGCAGGCTGATGGATTTTCATGGAACTCGCCCCTTCCTAGCTTTACCTCATTTGGTTCACCCATAAAGCCAACCTGAGATGATCTGATTCCATAGGCAAATTCTTCCCATGTCATGTTGTTCTGGTTTAAGAACAGGCGTGAAATTTTTTTGGCATTTGGACGAATAGTAGGCTTGTGACCAAAGTACCTCCTACACCAGAAAAGCTCAAGTTTAGCTATAAATGCTCTTAGCAACTTGAGAAACTTTACAGCAACTAAGCATGAATAGGCATTTTATCATCGAAACTAAGAATATAATACCTTCTTCCAGCTAAAATTCTGGCCATGTTGCCATTGTTATTGGTGACAAAAACATCGCTTTCATCACAGACAATGAAATCTAAAGCAGCCATCCTTGCAGAATATGGTGCAAATGGAGCTAGCTCATCCTGACTGGCTAGGGTGTCTTTGGAATGAAAATTCGGGAAGAGCGCCCTAAGAGGTGCCAACGTCTCTTCTCCTCCATAAACCTCTCCCGATGCCACATAGATATGAACATCACTGTTGTAGCCTAGTGCTCTCAACATGAGACCTACTTCCTCTGGAGTGAGGGGACATTTCCCCTGTCGCCTCTGCTTGTCAGGGTTGCTTTTCTGTCCATAATAACATAAGGTTTTTTAGAAGTGTTCTATTTTACTTCATGTTTGAACATTTATATAAGACTCAATAAAACTTACATGCAGAGTTTTCCACTGTCTCCGTATAGTTCCTAGTTCTTCCCTTTCTTTCTCCCCTCCACCATAATCACACCCAGAGAATGCAAGCATATCAGGCTCAAACCTATAGCAAACGACTCATATACATTAAGATGCATACCAGCATTATTTAGAAAGACAAATCGTTTGTTCTAGCCAGTGCTTGATAGTGAAGCTAAGAACAGAATCCAAACATATTTATCAGACACAAAATGAGATTCTAATAAATGATCAAAGTATACAGATGTAAAACTAAATACTAAATGCAGAAGGCACCAAGAATTGTGATTTAATCTAATAGTTAAAGGCTATCCCTTTCACCCTTGTGACAGAAGTTCAATTCTCACCATGTACAGGAAGCATAATTCCCTTTCCCCCTTGCTAGATTATCTACTCTCAAGCTTACTCCCGAATCAAAATGAATGTAGAAGGCGCTAGCTGCCTTGTGAAAGGTAAGCTAAAACACCAAAGAATAATCTGAATATGGAAATCTTCAGATTTCTGATAATTAGGGGCAATTAATATTTCAGGTGCAAGTGCAACATCACTTTCATTATAAAATTGCAGTGCATAGTTCAGATCTACTAGGTTGCAATCATCACACTCATAATTTGATGATAAGATTAAAATTAATATTAATAAATCATCAAAGATTGATTTCACACTTACCTCAGGTGCAGGGCAATAAAATGGTCACTTCTCGTTCTCATCCTTGCAACAAGCTTTCTGCCCATTTCAACAATGGGATCAGTGAACCTCAAAGCATGGTAATTAACTCGACATCTTAGCTTTTGTAAATCTGTATCCAAGTTATTTGATAATCTGTAATCAAATTTTGTCAGCTGTACAGCCTGCACCACAGTCAGTTAACAGAACCATTAATTTAAGGCACTCAAGAAAGTCAGAAATGATGCGTAAAGGAAGCTCTTAAAGTTTACCAGGGGTAAACATCAATATGAGCCTCCTATATCACCCTTGTCAAGGCCTCATAGGATAACTACTTCGTTCAAGATACTAAGGCATAAACGCAGGTCATATGTACGACATACAGATGAGCAAGTGTCCTTAAATGTCTTAAGGGGTTAAAGAAGTTGACATCCATCATACTCCAGGATGAAATACACTTTTGCAAAATGTAATACTCACATGTTTCTTATTGAGAAGGGGTAAGATCCGCTTCAGGTAGTACTTGGGACTGCACTTTCTAGGAACTCGTGTTCGAACTGGAGTAATAACTTTTCCATCTATTAATGGTAGCTGCTTTAAAATTTTGATATCGTTTGATAGGAAAGATATGAACCAATTAACGTCAAATATATCGCCAAAGTCACTGCACACACAATAAATAGGACAGAAAAAATAAGATGGTGCTTATGTCTGTGATCCTTTTAGTCCAAATAACTAAACTATTAATTGGCAGCTGGTCGGTAAACGTCAGGACTTACCTTACATCCTTCCAATAAGATTTCTGATCCAGAACGGGAACAATAAGTGTTGCATTCAAAATATAGGCTGCAACAACGGCATCTATAATCTGTTTCAATATGAGCACAAAATAATCTTTAAATTCCTTAGTAAGACTCCAGATGGGTGTTAAAGTACTTCCAGTTCCAAAGCATGATGCATGAAAAAGCACATTCTCTTGCAAAATCAAAAAGATAGAGATGCTAATTCTTTCCTTAAAGTTGGAGAAAGTTAAGTAATTAGTGTCACCTTAAGCTTCACATTCTATATAATCCCTATCATAACATGGGAGCTCTACTTCTTCAAGAAGTATATGCATCAAATGAGCTTGTAATAAATTGGGTTGTTGCTAAAAATATGATATTTTGATTTAACTGCAAGCTATTATTGCACATTTAGGTGAAATTATCTGAAAAGAAGAATGGCTGAAAGTTGATCGTTTCCTCTAAAACTCCTATGACAATTATCATTCAGAATTTCCATAACACTAAAATAGCACAGCCTACACATGTGGTACAAGAAATAAAGCACTTAATACGCATCTAAATCTCCCGTGGTCCCAAATTTAATCGATAATAATTGCCCAAACTAGTCTATGTCCGTATTATGCTTCAAAACAGCCAATAAAAAAAGAAGAATCTAAAAATAAGACAAGCTCAAATAGACAATAAATTTTGATAGAGATTAAACCTATACATAGTTCCTAGTATGATAATGACTTCAAAAATGTTGAATTTTTCCTTTCTCAAAAGCAAATAGAATAACCGCTCATTTAAGCAGAATGAAGATCCTCACGCTTCCGCCTTACATCAACCAAATTTGGTAATTAGTATTAACTAAAGACAAGGACAACGTATCGAAAACAAAAAAAATTACTTTTAAGCTGCATTTGGTACCAATTAAATTATTGTAATTACCAAATACACAAGAATTCAAGAAAACATCTCAATAAAAATCAAACCAAATTTCATGAACAAATCATCAGTTTTGGTCAAACATGGACAACAGAACATAAGGGGAAACAAGGGTGAATCAAGGACATGACCCAATTATTTGATTAAAAATCATATTACTATTGAATATTATAGTGTTCCGCCCACCCTATAATATTATTAATATTCACTATAGTAGTATGCTGGATTCCCTATTGAGGAAAACACTTACCCCTGTTCTTTGTTGATTAAGTCCTCCACTCGTCGAAATTAACAGATATCTATGAGGTTTAGTTTTTGCATCCGCCGCTGGAAAAAACACAAGAAGATCAATCTTGGAGGATAATCATTTCAGGAAAATTAACGATTCAAATGAAAAACTTAGCTGTAAGATTTCATATTCAAACTAAAGAGCAGAACAAATTAAAAAAAGGAAAATTATCATATTCTACCAGATTGAAGAGATAACAAATCTCTCAAATCTTTCCATATTTAGTCAAAGGAGTGAGAAATTACAGATAAAACTTTTGCTGGCATTACTGCAAGTATAGTAAATTCCAGATGAACTTGTGCTCCAAAGATCACGCTCTATACTTACAACCACGCCATTCTGTAAACATCATTTCTCAACATTTAAACTAGTATAACAAAAAAGAACTGAAAATAATAATTTAAATAAATAATGAAATTCAAACCTTCCTATGAACGTCAATGGATGTATCATCAACCTAAAACAAAAATAAAAGGAAAAGTCAAAAAAAGATGTTTAAATGATAAAAATCAATTAATTAACATTTTAAAAAAGAAAGATAGGATATAGTACACGGTGACGGTGATCATCATCGGAGATAGGAAGAGAGAGAAACAAGAATAGAACAACGACAACCAAAACACCAAACAAAATCGGAAAAAACAAACGGCGGTGACGGAATATCTGACGGTAACGGTAACTATTACGACGGAGAAGAAAAACACCACTAGTACCAGAAACGGCGTTAGATAATCCGTTCTTTTTCGGCGACTTTTCCAAAGCCATAGAATGACGAATGAGAGAAAGAAAACAGAGTAAAGACTGCTGTTTTCTGGTGTTGTTAACATTATTCCTCTGTACCACCATTTTTGTCTCTCTCCGCTTTCTCTCTCTAAAAAATATTCCGTCGGAAAATTTGAAATTGAATGTGAAATACGCCGGAGATATTTTATAATTTTTTGGGTTTTGGGTTTTAGGAGGTGGGATTCTCTGATGTTTCTGAATTCTGACTAAACTGACGTATTTTTATCGGTGAGTTTTGGTCTATTTATATGTCTTTCCGTGCAAGCGGGGTTTACGAAATTTTGGCCGAGTTTTTTTCTCGTTGGGCAAAATGACAAATATAGGTTTTATTTTTTCTTTTTTGAAGGATTATAGAAAAAAATTAAAACATAAATGATAATCTTCCTTGTTGGTTACATTACTCTGTGGTTTGTCTGTCGTGGTGTGATGTATGTGTTTGTTGGGGATTCTTTGCTTATTTTGGGTATCTTATCTATCAGTGTGTGTATAATATATATATATATATATATATATATATATATAATAAGAGATTAATTAAAGGTATGCTTGTTATGGTTTTTTGTTGTTAGTATTTAGTTTTTTTAAATTAAGATTTATAAAATGAAAATTTTACTGAAAGTAATTTTTCACTTTTTTTTTATTAATTTTTAATAAATAACTAACTAGCACAATAATAGAGTATTTATTATTTCTAAGTTGTATTTCATCCAATTTTTTTAGTTGCAAATATATTTTTACGTTACCCAATGCATTAATTTTATCGTTTATATATTTAATTACGTACATAAAAAAATTATAGAAATTGAAATCAATTCAATTTGAATCAAATGATTCAACAAGATCTAATATCATTGTTTTTAATTTATGAATTAATGAGAAAGAAAAGAGTTTGATTAGCAATGACAAATTCAAATTGGGTGCAAGTAAAAGGAGTAGGAGTATTATTTATATATACCTTATAATGAATACATAGTACTCCCTCCGTTCCCCTCCGTTCCTATTTGTTCTTTTTATTTGGGTATTTCACAAAGATTAAGAAAAAAAGAATCTTTGGTGGTAGTGGGTATTATTTTAATTATATAATAGTGGGAAGTAATGATTGTATTGGAAGTATGAGGTTATAGTGGGTATTATTTTAATTAAATAGTAGTGTGAAGTAATGATTGTATTAAAAGTATGAGAGAGAAAATAATTATAAATAAAAGAAAATGGGTACATTAAAAGAAAAGGGGGATTTTAAGTAGGGATGCAGGCGGGGCGGGTCTAATAGGAGACCCGCCCCATCCCCGCCTCATCGGGGCGGGGATGGGTCCCGGTTTGATGGGTCATGGGGCGGGTACGGGTATAAAATTCATACCCATCGCGGGGATGGGGATGGGTTTTAGGTAATACCCGCCCCATCCCCGCCCCGCCCCGCCCCGCCTCACAAAATGTACAAATTTTGAGAATTGGAATACCCTAAATTATTTTTCAAATTTCTAAAAACCTTGAATTATTTTACACCTATAATTAAGTTTGGATATAAATTTATGTATTGTGGGTGATTATATTGTTATTAATTTCATATTTTCATGATGCTTCACTTGCTCACAAGGTTTTTTGGTAAAATGTTTGTTTTGTAATTTGATCGGATCTCTGGTTTCGTCAATAATATTTCATTATTCTGATATTATTAGCGGTTCATTTAGTTGAGTTAATGAGTGTTAATAAAAACATAATGTGATTCAGCCATGAATACTACTTCATAAGGTCTAAGATCATGTTTTTTAGAGTAAGGTTTATAATCATGTTTTTTCTATTTTTTATCCTTTTTTCTCAATAAAATTTGTTTATATTCATTACGAGTTGTGTAGAGGTAGGCGATATTAAGTGATGATTAGACGGGGATTTGAAAATAAATATGTGACACAGATGGGTATTAAGCGGGGATTTGACGGGTGGTGGGGCGGGTAAAATGGGTATTAGACGGGGATGGATACCCAGATGGGGATGGGGATGGGGATGGTATTAGGTACAAACCCATCGGGGCGGGGACGGGGAAAAAAATTATACCCGCTGCGGGGATGGGGATGGGGATGGTAACGCCAATACCCGCCCCGCCCCGCCCCGTTTGCATCCCTAATTTTAAGGGGTAAAAGTAAGATAAAAACTTTCTAAAAATAGAAAGTATTCTAAAGTGGAAGAACTTTTAAAACTACCCGTTATAGTAATGTGGAAGATCAAAAAGGAACGGAGGGAGTATTTTGTTAGATGTATTCATATCATATGATAACAAACCTCTTGAAGATACACATAGAATCTTTTATCTTTTAAATTGGATAAAATTTTTATCTACAAGATTTTATCTTATACCTAATATTCTAATATCAACAATCTGATTTAAAAATTATCAAATGTGTAATATTTGTTGGATGTGAATTAATTAATAAATTAGCTATCAAAATAGTTATTATTTTTAGCCCTATTTACATTTTTTTGCGGCTTAATATAATTTTACGATTAGATGTAATATAAATACTTTCTTTTATTAAGCTTATGTCTTTTTTTACCATATACATCAACTACTCTTGATTTATATTTTATTCATAATTTTAAATATTTGATTTGTTTCAATGCAGATATATTAATATCAATTTCTCACATTTTTTGAAATGTACTTTGTACTTTTTATAATTTTTTTGATTTGTTAAAAAGTAAATTAGTATATTGACAAGTGTGTAAAATTAAATAGAGGATATAAGCCGAGATTACTAATTGTAAATTTGTTATTACTTGGATTATTATAATATTAATTTGTAGTTCCATTGTTCTAATATTTACATAAGGGCACTATATACTTATTTAAAATGTTCAAGCTAATTTATCACCAAATTTGTATTATTAGTTGATATAAATTACGTACCATTTATTTTTATTGGAATCCTAATTAAAAAAAGACGTTAGCAAGTAGTTAGTTTTGTCTTATAATGCATCTATAATCTTATTCAATGACTTAGTCAATAATGACTCATTGATGAAAAAAATATGTTTAATGATATGTTGTTAGCCTCTTAATTATTGTTTTAGGAGTAGTAATCTTTTTTTTTTTTTTTTGGTTGTTGTTGCAAACTATCTAATATTTTGAAATTTAACTCGTTTTCATGTTGAGCAAAAACGATAATGACAATGTTGTCTTTAGTGGATTGTTGTAACATATATATATATAATCCGATTATTAATAATTTTTAAGATGTTTAGTCAAATAGATAATTGATAGGTTCATAATTTGGTTAGTTAGCAATTAAATTATTTGTTATTGAATAATTGAAGCTTGAACTTAAAATTCTAACCTATAATACAAGTTTAAAAATTATACGTTAATTTAATAGTCAAAGGCTTCCTTTTACCTTTGTAATAGAGGTTCGATTCTCACTAAAAAAACCCTCTTCCCTTGGTTTTTAGGGATTATCTAGCTTACGCCACAAAAAAACATAATATACTACTCCATGCATACTGCAAGTTATGTTCTTTTCTTGAAGGATATGGTAATTGTTTCCGCAACTATTTAAGAGGTAACAAAGTGGGGAGAAGAATCACCATTCAGTAACAATAACAGTTACCATAACATTGTTTCTAAACACCTGATAATAATAACGATTAATTAATTATATTTTTAATCTCTAAAAATTTGATACTAAACAACCATTAAAACTAAAAGTAATATAAATTCTAGATTGTATTCCTATCTTATCTTATTTTTGCATTGTGCATATATCAATAAGGTGCAAGAGAGCCATCACTTAAAAGAACTCTATCTGTTGCCTACTTGAATAGTTGAATATAAATAAATTCATTGTGCTAATAGTTATTATAGTTATATTTTAATTTTAATTATAATTACTTGTATATACAGTTTTATTTTGATTTCAATCACTTTTCTAACTCATGTATATTCTTATAATAAAACATACTAGTACAGACAATAAGAATTTTATATACACTTAACTTTATTGTTTTCCCCTTATATCAGTTAAATGCAAAAAAATCATATAGTTATCTTTAATTCATTTTTATGTTTTTATTTATTTTTAATTTTATGTTTAAGGGCTAAGTTTGTGTCGTTAGTTCTGGGCTTGCGTTATCAGGTTTATTTGGTCCTTTTCGTTGCATGAACCTTTTTTTCGGAGGATCTTTCTCAAGTCATCGAAGGACTTTTTGACTGCATTCTGATCCTTTATGGGTATGGTTGCCGGCTTGCCGCCTTTCTTCCATATCGAGATCCTGATTATAGTTTCTTATAAGCAAAATACATTAGATAAGGACTAAATGAAGGGTACTTATATAAAAAAGCAAAATATTTATTCCAACTAAGACAAAACTCGATATTCCTAATTGTAAATTAGTGTACTCTTTAATTGAGCGGAGTTTAAGCAATGGGTTGCTAATGTACGTTTAGATTACTCCTCGTCCACTTTTTTCCAAACGGATATTTTGTTTAATTTGCCGGCAATTGAGCAGAATCTTTATAAGTTTATAACTGTCTGTAGCTCCACGCGTCACGTGCTTTAAACGTGCCCTCAAGTTCTATACCTTAACACACATTTCTCCCACAATTACCTGTTGGTTGTTAGAATTTCCACGTCAGCGACAACTTAAAGACCATTATACCCCCATGGCCCATGTTGACTGCTACAAGTATTCTAGTACTATTGCAGAAGCATGTGTTTGCACACTACTTGGGCGCGTTAGGTAGAATCTTTCTTTCTTCACTTTTTTTTGAAACTCATAGTTTAAAAATAAAACAAATACAAAAGACATTGAAGATTTGCAATTTGTATTGAATGCTTTAATTAGTTGAAAGCAATGAGATTTTTTTATTATAAATTCATTGTTAATGGATATATTTAATAAGAGTCAGTAATTTATTTTATTATTATTATATTTAGTATATTCTGCTTCATAGAGCCTATGAGTAAGATATGAAAAGTGTTGAATGAAAATTCAAACCCTTATTAAAAGAGATAATGAGGTCAGTGAAACCTAAACTTGAAAATTAGAATAAAAACTTAATTGATTGCGAGGAAATACCTTCATTCACGGGATCTTGGCTATTAGAAGCCTCACCCTTGTTACCATTCTTTTTCTTGAAAAGAAAACAATCTTTCTTACGATGTCCCGGTTTTCCGCAAAACCAACATCAACCAACCGTAGGTTTCTTGGAAAAATTAGTATATTTCCCCTTGAAAAAACTACAGCCCATTTTCTTATTCTTCACAAGTTTAGATTTGTTAGAAATTTCTCCTACCATATTAATTGTAGAAATAGGATGGATTCTTCCCTTTCTCTTGCTCTCGGATCTCAACTTCTATGAGAAGATGGGTGGCAAGTTGGGTAAGATCGATTTCCTCCTTTTCTATGCTTTAGGGTACTCCTAACATCTTTTCATGATGGTGGTAATTTATCAATAATACTAGAGACAACAAAGAATTCGTCCATATTTATGTCATGCCTTTTAAGATTATCATACAACCTTTGTATCTCATGAAATTGTTCCATAATAAGGCGATTATCATCAAACTTAAAATTATTGAAATTACTTACAAGAAATTTTTTGCTTGATGCATCTTCGGCCATATATTTAGTTTCAAGTAAGGACCACATTTCTTGAGTGGATTCAGCATTTTGGTAAACATCGAAGAGAGTATCATTCATACCATTAAGAATGTGCCCCCTACAAATAAAGTCGTCATTATCCCATTTACTTCTAGCACGGATATCCTTCGGAGTCTCATCTTCCTTTTCACTAGGCCTTGGTGTACTTATCACATAAGCAACTTTTAAAGTAGTTAAGAGAAAAAGCATTTTCTTTTGCCATCTCCTAAACTCATTGCCTACAAACTAGTCAAGTTTGACAAAGTTGGTAGTCAAATCCTTAAGACTTGCCATATCGTAATTCAAAGAAAATGATGTTTTAGATTGTTGTAAAATTTCACATTATTTCTTAAATAAACAATAAAATAAAGTTACAAGTTTGTAGAAGGAAACAAATTACATATGACAATCCAGAACATTGCTTATGTACACCACCGAGAACTCCGATCTTCAATCCCGAATAAAGTAACATGAAGATTTTGTTTGATCTTGATATTAATTCTAGGCGAGATACTTTTTCCTAAAACATCATTTCCTCCCTACTACGGTGCTTGGAAATAAATCGAAAATATGTTCTGAGATGCAAAGAATTACACTAAATTCTTAGCATACGGAATCTAGAACAATGTAAGGAAAACTTAAATGGAAGAAGATACGGAAAATTACAATCGAGGATTGCAAGTTCTCTATGTAAAGTGCTCGAGAAGAAAAGAAATCAAAAATTGCATGTCGAAAATAACCACACAAGCCTTCTATATTTATAGAATAACTTACACCTTTTCACGAAGCAACATGTTACTCCATGAAACACAAGATTGGTTCACGAACTAATGTCGTCTTTCAATCAATCTATCCCAATATATCCGATTAATATAACCATATTTAACCGTTGGTAGTTACATTATAACTAGCAAACGGATAAACTAACTTTGCAAAGAAGAATCCGCAAAACAGCGCAAAACGCACGGGCCGCAACTTAGGTCGCGAGTCGTGACCTACTGTTTCCACAAAACAATAGCTTTTCCTTCCTTTCTCGCGAGCCGCGAGTTGTTTCATGATTCGTGAATACTACTTTTTGCTAAAAACATAAACTTTGCAACCTTGGGACATTCTCAAATTAATTTATTTAAATTAATTTATTTAATTTAATTTTCGATGACCATTATATGCTCTAAATGACAACAACAATAATTACAATTAACTCTTAAAACACCCTAGTAATATTTTATCATTTTCGTTGTACAACAACTTAATTTTATTTTTAATTATCCATTTACTTCAATAGTTAAAATGTTCATTTTAATGCTTAAAATCTATATTTTAAGGTCTGAAGTCCCTACTTCAAGTCTTAATTTATCTTCACTGATAATTATAAAATGACTACTTCAATATTTAAAATGTCTACTCTAAAAGTTGAAAGTTGTTATTTTCAAGGTCTAAAATGTTCATTTCAAACTTTAAAATGACAATAAAAAAATTATAAAAAATGTAATTCTTTTGAACTTACTAGATTTATGAAATGAGTTGGGTCTGTCCCTACTTATGCCACCGTCTCACAAGAAAAAGATGAAAAAATTATCAAACAAGTTGATTCGTTGAGGCTTTATTGGGCTAATCTAAGGTACATTTATAATTAAGTAATCATTTATAATTTTAAAGTAATCTTTACAATCTTAAGCTGGAAAGACAAAGCCAATAAATATATTGACATTTTGTTTTAATGTGTAAGAACGAAGTTTTTCCAGAGAATCATAAGTTGACTTAGTCATTGAAGACTTTTTCTCCATCATAATAACAATTGACAATATGATTCTATTCTCATTTCTCATCATCTATAGTTTGGACTAATCCGCCTTCCTCTCTTAACGAATAGTTTATCCCAGATCGATGTGGTCCCCTTCAATATTAGTGATTTATTGTAGCAGTTTAAAAGTACTAATTGATATAAATCTACTGACCCTCAATTCAGGAATTAAATTTTTGAGCAAAAAAAGGAAAATGTGGTGGCCAGTGTGATGTTATGCATGAATTCTGATTAGCAAGCTAGGACGGCAGGTATAATGATAGCTAAACTATGTGATAATGACTAAGTAATCCACTCATTAATCATCTCTTAATGGTAAAAGTTGACCACAAATTGCATTAATATTACACCCTTTTTCGTTAAAATAAAATAAATATCAATATTGTGAAAATTTTGTATTTTTAAACACATTTGTGAATTAGGGATCCTTCTTTTAAAGACGAGTTCCAAAATATAGAAAGAATGAAAACAAGATTTTGATATTTAGTTGATTATTATGTCAAAATCTTGAGCCGCAAATACTATATTTTTTCAATTTGTAAACAATCAAAGAGTATTGACAATTTTTAGATTAAAAACAAATTGTTATGAAGATCAATACTATAGAGGAAATCTTGCTAATCCAATCAAGGTGTTTTCCTAAACGTCCAAATATATTAAAATTGAAAAACATAACTGGTGTTTTGTAAAATAGCGTATTGAGTAATTTTAGTTTATTTTGAAACAAATAAATAGTTGACTTGTTAAATCATCTTTAGTGTTCGGTGATTTGGTCAATGGTGAAATCAAATACTCTAATAAACTAATAGCTATCAATTGTTTGTTAAACATTACTTAAATTTCTTAGGCATTGCTAATGACTTTTAGTTACAACCTGACTTATAGTGGATGCAATATAATTTATCCGGATCCAATTATCCCTGTAGTTATAGGGGATTGTAATAAACAAACATTCTAATATTTTATTGCCTTTTTTCAGCATCAAGTCTTGTATGAGACCGTTTGACCATAAAATGGGCTCGTATAATCAGTCTGTTTATCTAGTTGATCATTTTAAGATTATAAGTGATCATTTTAAGGTTATAAGAGATTACTTTAAAACTATATAAAGTGATCACTTTAAAATTTATAAGTGATCACTCTATAAAGTTATAATTGCTCAATTTAACATTATAATTGATTTAATATTTAAGTAATCACTTTAAGATTGTATATGATTACTTTAGACTTAAAATAGTAAGTTATCACTTTAAAATTATAAAAAATCATTTAAGATTATTATTAATCATTTTAAAATTATAAATATATATCCAACCAATCAAATAAATATAATCTTGTAACCTTTTCATTTGAGAATTTTTGGTGTTTTTCGATTCGAACCCTAACGCAGTTTGGCTATTGTTTTCAGTTTATGGGGCCAGTGTCCGGGCCCGGGCCTGAATTCGTCTCTGAATTGTACTTGTACATGAAACTTGAGATACATGTACATATAATCTATCTATCTATCTATGAAAGAAAAAAGGAGGGCCATAAAATAAAGACGAGAAAACAATGAGTGAAATAACAAGAAGCAAAAGTGTACTCTCATCAGTAAGTTCTGAATTGGATTTGGATAGACCCAATATCGAAGATTATCTTCCTTCTGGATCCCTTCATGAACCTCGTGGCAAGCTTCGTTTGTACTTCTCTTTCCCTGTTTTTTTTCTTTTAATTCAGATTCTTTTATAAATATTTGTTAATGTTTGTTGCGGGGATGAATTTAATTTCAGGAGGGATTTGATTGATATTTCTCCTGCTCTTACCGAAGTTGCTGGTGCAGTTGTTGATGTGAGTGCTTCAATGTTTGATTGGAAATGATAATAGTAACAAAGATGAAGTTTTGAATTTGTGCCCGTTTTCTTGTTTCTTTTCAATTTTCCGCTATTTTGGGTTATTGGTATTAATTTTGTTTTATGAATTTTGTGTTATTGTAATTTGTGATTTACTTTCTGATATAACTTTGATCTTCTTACCCCCAAATTATTTTTTATGGGTTAATGAATGATGGGATTACTTTAAATCAATTTTCATAATGTCATTCTATATATGACTACACATTGCCTTATGATTTTTTTTTGAGAAATGTTATTGTTTGGGTAAGAATCAATGTGTTCAGCATATTATAAATTGTTATTTACTTGAAAGGTGAATGCTTGAATTTATGAGGTTAGGAGAGAGAGGGAAAGGGCAAGGGAAAGTAATAGGGATAGGGAGAGGAGTAGAATATAGATGTTTTGTTGGTGGAACCTACACTTAAGTTGCAAGACTAGCAATGAATGGTTGATAATTGCTCACCAAAATACAAGCACTACAACAACGTTCCATCACTACAATACCATCAAGTGGCTCTTATCGAGGTGGGTTTGGAAGGGTGTATGTACCCAGCCTTACCTTTTCCACAACAAAGAGGTTATTTCCGACAGGTCCTTGATAGCGTACATCATTGGAAATTTTATTAAAATAAGCCGTGAACATGTTTTAATGAGTCATTTATTTTTTATTCTTTATAATCGAAAATTAAAAACTAGTCTCTTCGTTCTCTAATGTTCTTTCCATTTGAAATATTCCATCATAAGGAAAGAGAAATTTAATTAATGTTTTTGACATATTTAGAAGATAAAATATATCTATGTGAGATCTCGTTATATTCGTCTTAATGTATGCTTTTTTATTACGTATTTTTATTTTTAAATTTTTTTTATTATATGTATTTAGAGAAATTGAAGTTTAAAATTTGCGTTGAAAACTGTGTAAAAAGTAAATGGGAAGAACAAAAGGAAACAGAGGGATTATAAATCTTTGGCCCCTTTGAGAATAGACAAATTTTATGCTTCAAACGAGGAAAAGAAACTTTAAGGGTTGTTGATCGATAATGTGTTTGTGTGCCTCAACATTCTTAGTTTTGTACTAGATTGTGTGTAATACTATTATTGAGTTATCTGAATTATATCTGAATTAGAGAAAGCTGTATTGGAAACTAGTACTGGGTTAGCTAGTTTCACCTTAGCAACAAACTCTACCTTAATAGATGAACATGACATGAGAGTGGAAACAACTTATAGTAAGTAAAGATTTGCAGACGAAAGTTATTTGGGGTACTGTAGATGGACTAACTGGAATATGCTGCAATCGGAGATGAGTTCATAACATGGTAACAACATGTCCAAATGATGTAGGATAGAGAAAATGAAACTAGATTTTCTATGTTGAAGGTACAATATTGTAACAACTTAGCTTTTATTTTATTTTATTTTATTTTTTTTTATCATCAAAGTCTAATTCGATAAATGTTTGCTGTCTTTCTCTTTGTTATGACCTGTGTTGGCCAGGATATGGCAGTGAGATAGCCAGAAAATGCAAAGGGAATGAAAAAGTAGAAAGTGTTAATATTAAACGTTCTAACTGCAATGTAACTACAAGCTATTCAAGAGGCTTGTTCTCTCCCAAGAGTCTAAAACTCATCACAATAAGTCTCTGGTTCCTTTCTTCCTCCCTTCCCCTCTTCATTTATAGGCTACTCTTCACCTCCTTAACGAACTTAAGACTCTAACAAACTCTAACAACTTATTTAATAGTGTTATTATGCTCCAATCAAAAAATTAATAAACTATTCCTATTATTATGCTAATATTCTGCTCTTTATATTATATGTTTCTCTAATGACTAAGATGCCCTTTTCTATTTGTGTAGACTCCCGAGTAGATAATGACAGTCATAATAGTCTCCTCTCCATTCATGAATTTCAAATGATTGTTGTGTTATTTATTTGCTTTATTCTATGCTTTTGCGTATGTGTAAGCAAGTTGTAACAAGCTGAATGATAACGAATTGGAGAAAGAAAGGAGCTTATTAATAACATTGGCTCCAATATCAGGCTATCAGCAATGATCTTCTTCGTGAACTTAATATGAATATACTTTATGAACTGATGCTAGTCGGACAATAATTTATTATATTTGAGTTTTTCATATATGGGAATTGGGATAGAGGGGTATTTTAAGGATTTTAGTATTTTACTATGAGTTAGTTTGTTACTGTAAGGAAGGGGAAGTGGAAACCTAATATAAATAAGGAATCAGAAGTAGAGGTATAGATCAAGAATATTGTATACACATATTTATTGAGTCTTATGCTCATTCTTGAGAGAGTGCAAGTTGTTTTTCTATTAATTACATCAATAAGATCTCCTACTACATTTCCCTACACTTGTACATTTCTTTATTCTTCTGCTATTCATTATAATGGCAGAATCAATCTATTACATAATCCTTTGTATATGTTCAATCTCATGTTTGAAATGTGGCCTTCAGTAATTCAAATCCAGGAAGGATACAATTGAAAATGAGAGGGATAGACTACCTCTCTTTTCCCTGTTATGATTTGAACTTTTGTGTGTGTATAACTTATTTTAACTTGCTTTTTATGTGATCTATGCACAGGACTCTTTCACACGTTGCTTCAAGTCAAATCCTCCAGAGCCCTGGAACTGGAATATCTATCTGTTTCCTTTATGGTGTTTTGGAGTTGTCGTCAGATACTTCATTATTTTCCCTGTAAGGTTAGCTTTCTAAGGCTATGAATTCAAATTTTAATCTCATTGAAAGCGACATAAAAATATTATTGTGAATAAGATTCGAGAGTGTGGATTATGTTTTTAATCTTAATTTACCTTATAAGAAGGTAGCATGACTTGACAAATGTAGCATGACTAGACAAATATTTATCTTTAAAGTCATTTTAAAGCCTCACAAATCATGATAATAAAACGATTCATAGTTCTTTTTTTTTTTATTTTTTATTTTGAATGGGCTGTGTGTCTGCTGTTCTGTTCTGGCCATGCTAAAATCAGATAATAAAACTTTTGATCAGTAACTGATTTGATATGAAGCCAAGTTGGTATTGGTATTGTGATGTGTTGATGATGTCACCATAATAGTTTCTAGTTGTGCCATGGAATGTGAAGTGTTGGATGCTCTTTTATTGCTTGGAGACATCTTTCTTGCAAATTTACTGGTACGGTGATACCTTTTCTTTACTCATAATAAAGGGGTGAGTGGTTCTTTTTAGTCTTAAGTTTTTATACTCCTTGTGCTACATCCATATATTGAAAGGTAATCCATGCTAATTTGTAGTTAGATGTATTTTGGTTGTCTTGATGTGGAAACTAAATTGACTTGCTTTTGTTTTCCCCTTAATTTTTGTGCAAATTATGTAGCTATACTGTTATCAAGCTCACAAGCATTTTGCTTTCGATGGTGGTGAATGATGATGCTCTTTGAGCTGAAACATGTTTATTCAATTACAACAGGGTCCTAGTTTTAACGGTTGGATGGATTATATTCCTCTCTCTCTACCTGCCAGTTCATTTCTTATTGAAAGGACATGATAAGCTCAGGAAAAAAATAGAGGTACGGCATCTGCGTGTTCGTGTGCTATTTTAAGCTCCTTACACAACTTTAAGCCAATATATAAGTATGTGTCAACAGGTATGTTTTGATTCCAGAAAGGTCTAGTCTTAAATGCAACTTATTTTGAGGGAGTGTTTGTTCAACTTCTAGCAACAACAACATTTGTATAGGTTAAGAATAAAAAATCTTTCAAAATATAAAGCAATTTGGCCATGTTAGTCATAAAAATGTTTAAAATCTCTCTGTGCCTGTTTGTTTCCCCTTCTTTTTCACCGTGAAGCAACATGCATTTACTACCTTTTCCAATTTCTATCACCTACTTATTGTTTTTCAACAGCGCCACCACTTAGCTCCACTACATTACCTCCGATTTCATTTTATCTTCTACAATGACTAATTAATTATTGATCCTGTTAAAAATTTGTAGGAAGATGAATTATTGATGTTTGACTTTGACACATCATTCTTCATGGGTGGCTTAAAAAATGGGTGTAACTCAAATTTTTTCGCTTGTTTTGATTTTTGATCATTGTAATCTTAGAAAGCTTTGAATTCCAAGGTTCATGATGATGATGGTGAGAGAGACGAGATTGAGTGTGGTATTTAGATCACATATAAGCTTTATATTATTAGCGACTCGAGGAGTTTGTGAAAAAGCAAGAAGACACGATTGGAGGTTAGGGGCCTCTTAGAAGAGGACGGGACGACAACAAGGATGATAGAGTAAACGGACAGTTGAATACTACGAAATATATTCTTATAGTAAGTCCAAATATTCGTTCAACAAAAATGCATATTTCCTCAAACAATTGTAAACAGTTAGGCACTTAGGCTTATACAGTGATTTGCAAGACCCCTTCGAAGTTAAATAATCAAAAAAGAAAATTGGTACAAAATTTGAGCAAAATATGTAAGAAATTAACCAGGTCTTTATACTTGGATAGTCATATAGAATATTTTGGATACAATCTCTATGCTTCCAATATAATACTGGTAGTTGGTATAATTCAAATTGTCGTCAAAAGTTGGCATAATGGTTTTGGTAGATTTCTTTTTGTTTTTTTCATTGAGAAGCCAATATCTAAGTTAAAAATGTGTTTCAAGAAAATACTCCTTTTAGCGAAAACAAGTGCCATGTTTTCTCAATTTCACATAATTTTGAATAGACTCCTTATGAATTATGATAGATGGAAATGTTATAATCTCTACTCCATCTCACTCAATCTAAACAAAAGAATGTTGGATTTTTTTTTCCTAGATTTTGAGACACCTTACAATTATTTTTAACATCTGAACGTAGTGTATATGATAATAAACAAATGATGTAACAGGATTAACCTATCAATTTAATCTGTTATGTAAAATGTCATCTATGTTGGAACATCTTTTATCTTCTTTTCATTATTTAAAACTTCATAGATGTATAATAATCAGTCAAATTTGCACTTAAGCGAGTCAAATGTACCTTCTAGCTTTTTGAAAATCTTTAACACATCTTCTCTGACTATTTGGTTTCTTTCCAATTTTCTCTCAGCGTTCTCTCGTGGAACTGATTTGTTGTTTCTTTGTTGCGTCATGGACTGGGGTTATTAAGTATCATGGTCCACGGCCAAGTATGAGACCTAAGCAGGTAATACGTTGTGCTGTGACTTCTATCCTGTTGGAGTAATGCTGTTGTACTAGAGAAGTTGCTACATTTAAAACAAGGCTGAAGTCTCTTATACAATTATACCTTTTGTTTTAAAATCAGGTTTATGTGGCCAATCATACCTCAATGATTGACTTCGTTATTTTAGAACAAATGACTGCATTTGCTGTCATCATGCAGAAGCATCCTGGTTGGGTTGGTAAGGTTTTTAAAGCAACTAATATGTTAGTATTGTTTACGTGTTCTATCTATTCAAAGATACTGTTTGGAACATGCTTTTTGCAATGTTTGGATAATATATTATTCTGTTTTCTATTTCTATCAGAAATTTGATGTCTAATGGGCATACTTCCTTTTTTTTTTTCAAAAGTGCTCCGTTTCTCACGGGCACATGAAATAAGAAATGATGAGAGGGTGTGAATGAACCAAAATGCTCGCGTGAGAGGAAGAGTGTCATGGATGGTCTCTTCATGTGAGTGTATAGGGTGAACATGGGTAAAATTGTCTTTGGTTCTCCCGAAAGTGTCCATTTGAGGAAATGGGTGCGCCAATATAAAAAGTTTCCAAAATAGAATGGTGCTCTTTAAAACACGAAGGAAGTAGGTTTAACTTGTGGTGCATTATTAAAAGCTAAAATGTAAAATTTGTTGATATGTGATGAACTTTCTTCGTCCGCAAACTTAATTTTTTAAAAGCATTTCATGTTTACCACTCATACAACTTAAATGTAAATATTGCACATTTTCTAAGTTTCAATCAACAAAAAGTGGTTTTGCTTTGTTTTGACCTGTTTACAAAGCCCAATTCATTTTTATTGCTTTTAAATTCTTTTGTCCTTATTTCACGCAGGATTGCTGCAAAGTACTATCTTAGAAAGTGTTGGATGTATTTGGTTCAACCGTACAGAAGCTAAGGACCGTGTTATTGTACAGAAAAAGTGCGTGTTTGAAAGTGGGTTTATTTTTTGCTGTATGCAACCCCTAAGGGTTAATTGTAAGCGTTAAATATACTTATATCCTAAGTATCAATTTGAGAATTTATGACATAATGACGTATTGTTTGGTGTTATTAGTTATTATTAATGTTTCTACTTTTAGCTTCTTATTCTTAAGTTCGATATTGAATCTGCCTTATTTTATTGTGTTTATAAAGGCTCTTTTAACAATCTAATTTACATGTTTCAGGTTGAGAGACCATGTAAATGGACCTGACAATAACCCTGTTCTTATATTTCCAGAAGGCACCTGTGTTAATAATGAGTATACAGTCATGTTTAAGAAGGTGCAACTTTGTTTTCTGAATGCATAGTGTAAAAACAAGGCTGTATCGCTTTTCATTGGCCACGTCATGAAGTTTTTCAAACACGCCGAAAAATATTTTATGTGTTGTAAAGGTGTAAAAAACGCATTTTGGCCCGTTTCAAGGCATATATCATGCTTTTAGCCGATATTTGGCGTTATGACAACCGTGTCTTTTTCGTTACTGCAACACCGTTCCATTACCGCGATCGTGACCGTAACCGCATTTTTTGCACTATGCAGTATATTGCACTCTTGGATAAAATTTAAGGATTAAGACTTGTTAATTAAGGGCTGATTGGCATTTTCTGTTATATTTGTTTCTTGTTTAGGGTGCGTTTGAGCTGGGTTGCACCGTGTGTCCTGTTGCTATCAAGTACAACAAGATTTTTGTTGACGCTTTCTGGAACAGTAGGAAGTAAGAGTTTCTTTATTTCATGATAAATCGTGATTACTATATGCGATTTCTTGTTCATCATTGTATTTATCCTTGTTTGGAAATCATAAGCTAGACTTCGTTGAATGTTTAATTATGTGAGGATAATTTCGAATTTTGCTCAATTTATGCAGACAATCATTCACAATGCATCTGCTTCAATTAATGACATCCTGGGCTGTAGTTTGTGATGTTTGGTACCTGGAACCCCAGACGTTAAGACCCGAAGAGACTGCCATTGAATTCGCCGAGAGGTGAATGTCATTTATCATCCTTTTTTCGAACACAATGTAGAACTCATACGTTTTATATAAACATTGTCTGGCTCTTTTTGCAGGGTTCGAGACATGATTTCTCATAGAGCCGGTCTCAAAAAGGTTCCTTGGGATGGTTACCTTAAGTATTCACGCCCTAGCCCCAGGCTCACAGAAAGCAAGTATGTTTATCTATATATAGTATATCTCGCACATGTTTGAGCTTAGTACACATAATGTTTTATTAATATTTGTACCATTTTTTCCATCTCACCCCCTTCTCTCATCGCAATGGCCAAAAGAAAATCATAATCATCATCATCATCGACTTTTCTATGAGTTCTTTTGGATCCTGCTCATAGAAAATTATGATCAGGGTCTGGGGAGGGAAGGAAGGCGGCAACTCATACCTATAAAAGAGAGTGCGGCCAAAGAGTCCCTCAGGTCGAGAAAGATCCACAAATGAATCCATAGAAAAAACCTCAGTAGTCAAAACATAAAAAGTTTAGAAAAGTTTAGAATTGGGCTATAGGATGGTTACTTGCTAGAAGTAAGCATGATGTGGTACATGTTCATAAACCGCTCTCACATTTTCGATGCTCCAAATCTAATTGTCGAGTCATGGTTTGACACACCATTGGATTAGGATTTAGGAGTAATTTATACATGTCTTGTGTTTGCAGGCAACAAGGCTTTGCCAAATCGATACTGCAACGGTATCACGAAAAGTGATTCGAGCTTGCCGTCTTTTGGTTAGCGTTTTCTTTTAACTACTTCTTTGTGTATCTAGCCATCGATTTATTACGTTTCACTCTAAATAAGTATTCAACTTTTGTTTTATTTTTGTCGAAATGAACTTATATATACTAAATTTTATTGTTTTAAGGTGAAGAGAAGAATATTATTGGAATCTACACATAATTAAAAATATTACAGCTAAAAACAAAGTATTGTTGCTTTGACATGAGAAGAAGAAAGGTAAACGCCAGAGCTGGCCTCATCAATTGACTATTGGGATGCCATTATTGTCCAAATATTGAAAATTAAGACTCATTATTTCTTATGTAGGAGTATATATTACAATGGTGGAAACAACTAATCTTGACTGGCGTTTAGATATTTTTATTCCGATTTCCTTTTTTTTAGCCTGTCTAATAATAAAATAACTATAATTTGGGATAATGATATCAATAAATATCATTGCTATGTAGTTCCGTATTTCACTCACTATATCAGCTACATCATTAGAGCAAAAATATGTTACATGTATGTTGCTTATTTTTTCATTTGGAATATCCCATTTGTATGTAACACTTTATAAATTGACAATAATTTCGTATTTTCTCTATGTATTCTATTTTTTTGAAAAAATTACCATGAATAATGACCTTTTACTGATTTTTTTTTGCAATAATACGTATTTTCGATTAATTCTGAATAATATCAACTTTGCGTATGTTTTCCCACAGCATCCAATTTGACTTGTTACTTGTACAGGTGGTTTCTACTAAAAAGGAAGATAAATTTAAAAAAAAAAAAAATCCCAACTCACCTTATTCTCCCACCTTTGCACCACCCCTCCTTCCTCCTCCCTCTGCGGCGGCGGCCCCCAATCCTAAAAGACCTCAAATGCGCCCTAGAAAATGCTAATAAAAACCACCACGCCTGACCTGCCACCCCATTTCTACAACACCAAAATATCAATTCAATGGTGGTGGTTGATTTTGGTGATCGAATTTTATTCTTTCGATTGGTGGTTTGAATTTAATGGTGGTTGCATTTGGAGGTGGTCGAATTTAGGTGGTGGTGGTTCGAAGTTTGTTGTGGACTTGTGGTCAAATTGGGGGTGAAAAAGTGGAGTAAAGATGGTGTTGGGTCCAATGTGGGATGGTCGTGATGGTGGTTCGACTTTGGGGTTGGAAGGGGATGGGGCTGCACAGGAGATGGGGGGTGGGTGTTGATGAAGGTGGTGGTGGGCGAAAGTGGGGGTGGAAATGGTGGTAGTGGCACTAGGTGGGGAATAGTGGCAGTCGTTTTGTTTTTACTTCGTATTTCTTCTTTTTTTTTAGGTTTTTTTGGCAAGTTGATCTACAATTGTAATTTTCCAACAGGTTAAGATGCTAAGGGAAATGCACATTAAAGTTGGTATTTTTTAAGGTTAATAAAAAGTTTGTATTATTGTAGAAAAATCAGCATAATGTCGTATTCACAATAATTTTTCCCTTTTTCACAACATAAAGCATCAAAATTTCGAAAATAATAATCCTCAACCAAAATAATTTTTACCAATTATTTTTGTAATAGCTAACTTAACAATAAATATTTCAATTCAGTTAGCAAACAACCAATAAGCCAATACTTATAATATATCGGTTCATAGCTTCAACAAACAATCAATTTTCAATAGATACATAATTATTGTCGAAACTTTAATGTACGATGAAAAGTATCCCATTTATTTAAATTTGAGGTTTGATCGTTGACACAACAAATGTGTAGAAGACTTAAATATAAAATTAAATTCAATTAAATCTCTAATCATGTATTCATTTAGATTAAGTAAAACATCATTTGATATTTATTTAATTTTCTATTAGACAACTTTTCTACTCACGCAACTTCGTGACTCGTAGTCCTGGCTGATGTAGCAAAGTATAGAATGTGCAAAAAATAATAACGGATGGATTAAACTGACCCTACAAATACAATCAATTGTGAATTTCCCATTTTGATGCCTTCTTATTTATTCTATGTGGGGACTGGGGAATGCTACCACTAATCTTCCTAGCCGTGTTGAAAATTGGATTTTGGGTTGTGTTCACAACTATGAGTCCATGAGAGTATATCTATGTACATGTTCATACTAAAACATTATTCAAACACGATTTTACCTCTCGTTTATTATTTAGGGTTCAACTATAAAAACTAACAAATCAAAGTTGATAGATTTTGAATCTTCATAGTCAGGGAATTCATCAACATATTATTATATTGAAGCGATTCATTAGTAAAATTAGCCGCTTTTTACTCAGTCTAATATCTTGTGATTCAAAAAGAAAATGAACAATGAAAGTCATGAGTTTATATGATCGTTGAAAATATTTTCTTTCATCCTTATCATAAGAATTTTATTTTTCTCTATCTAAAAAAGATTATTTTCCGCTTCTCCTTTGCTTATAGAAGAATCTCCTAAACTTGAAGACTAGGATTAAAAAATAAGATAATCAATACGAATTATTAATCAAATAAAAATTAAGGAATCCAGCCAACCACATATTATTTTAATACAGGTCTCTTTAAGTTTGTTTCGTTTAACTATTTTGAGTGAGAATTTTCTCAATTAAATGAGGTCAAACTCTAAGAAATAAAAAGAGTAATTAACACCCACTTCATTCTCGTATATAGAGTTGTTCAATCGGGTTATCGGATTGATTTCGGGTTAGATGTTTCGAGTCGTTTTAAAATCGGATTTTGTGTCCATATTGTTCGTACATAATTGTAAATCATTTTTGAATTCAAGTCAAATTAAATTTTGTTGCAAAGTTAAATAAATTTTCAAATCATCGAATTTATTTTGAACACCTCTATAATTATATACTATACAAGACACGAGCGATGCTCAAGTGGCAACTCACATGTCACTATAATTGTAGCCCGCATGACCAATATAAAAGTATTTCATTTTTAGGCTAAACAAGACTTAATAACATTAAAATTACCATAATACCCTTTAAAAGTCTAGTACAAATCAACTTATATAGTCAAAGTTTCTTCACTCCACAACCAACCAAAACAAACCCAAATACAACATTAAATTCCCTTTCTCAAATTCAACCTTAAAAACAAACCACTTCCAAATCTTCCTCTCCAACTCCAACACACAAAACTTTCAAAATTATGGCAAAAACTCTTCCTCCTCAACTCTTCTTCTCTTTCATCTTCCTCATACTGATCCCACTCTGGGCGACGGCGCAAGGGCCGCCGCCGCCCGCCTTCAAATGCACAAGAAAAACCACGTGTAATGCTCTAGTTGGCTACATATCACCCAACACAACCACAATTTCCCACATCCAATCACTCTTCCAAGTCAAAAACCTTAAAACTCTCCTAGGAGTCAATAACCTTCCTCCTACTACATCTCCAAAACACATCATTAAAGGTAATTCAACGGTCAGGATTCCTTTCCCATGCCAATGCATCAACGGTATAGGATTATCTAATCATGTACCTACATACACCGTAGTAAAAGATGATGGGTTATATCATATTGCTAATGCTGTTTTTGGAGGTTTACTTGATTACACTTCTATTGTTAGTGCTAATAAGATTAAGGATGCTGATCTTATTTATATTGGACAGAAGTTGTGGATCCCACTTCCTTGTAGTTGTGATGACGTGGATGGACAAGAAGTTGTTCATTATGGACACGTGGTGGCTAATGGGAGTAGTGTTCCTCAGATTGCGGCGGAATTTGGGATTAATTCAAATACTTTGATGAAGTTGAATAATATTACTGATCCTAAAAGCCTTGTTGCTGGTCAAGTTCTTGATGTTCCTATTAAAGGTTTCTTCTCTCTCTTATTTATAGTCTTCAATACTTATTCTTAGTCAAATACTTTGTCCTATATGATGACTTGATATTTATCTGACTTTATAATAAAAAATTTAATTTAATGTGATTTCAACAATAGTTTTAAGATCATATAAAAACCAATAAGATATAAAATTTGATTCTAATTAAACCGATCTTAACATACTTAATTTGAATCTACTTGATAATCAAAAGGAGTAATTGTTGATTATTTTAGTGGGAATATGAGAAAGGGGAGTTTGGCAATGAAAAAAGTGAAGTATTTGACTTTTAATTGAGATTTAAGATAAGATTAATTTGGGGTTATACCCTTCGATAAAAAACATGGCAAATCTGACGTAGCAATGCCTCAAGTATTACTGTTTTGTTTCGTTGAATTTCGTTGCAATTTTTTATTTGCTAGTTGTAATTTTCCACGTACCGAAATAAAGTAGACTTAGTAGGATAGAAAAGTAATTGCCTTGGTATTATTCTGATGCAATATTAAGGTTTTTATATAATTTAATGTATTATTTAAATTATTAATATTTTATATATAAGTACATGTAATTTTATAAAAAGTTGATATTTAAAAATTATACATTTTAAGATAAATGTAAAAAGATCCTACACGAAAATTAGCAGAATATTGAATTAGTCTAGTGATTGAGAAATTACTCTTTCACCCTTGTAACATAAATTTTGATTTGTAAATTTCTTTTTTATAAGAAATTCTCTAGCCCATCCAAAATAAAAATAGAAAGATTAGTGATATTTAAAAAAAATACTTGAAAATATAATCTGTCTTAACATAAACATTTTTAGTTAGTACTTTTATTGCTCTACTTGTTGGTTCACTTGGCGATTGCAATTAACTTCCAACATATTTTGTTTCTTTTGAGTTTCCTAAAATTAGGTAAGAATATTTTCTATTTATTGCAAACTTAAATGAGACGAAGCAATTCAATTAGGGAAATTATTTCAAAATTGTTTAAAAGATATAATTTTAGGGCGAAACTATTTTTATTGAACTAATTCAATATATACTTACAGTTTTAAAGTAATAATTTATAACTTTAAATTGCTCATTTACAATCTTAAAGTGACCAATTATAACATTAAACTTAAAGTTTTAAATTGATCTCTTTTTATGCTATTATTGTAATTACTTACGATCTGAAAGTAACTAATTATTACATCTGATACTTATATTATAGTTGTCAAGTGATTACCTTTTACAGTTTTCAAGTGATCATTTATAATATTAAAGTGATTAATAGGAAAAATAAATTATTATAAAGACCCGTATTATAGTGTGACACTCTCATGTAAAACTTGTTATTTGAATACTTTTATTCGTAGTAGTGGCCTAGTGGGCAAGTTGATCATTTATAACACTAAAACAAAATCTTCAGAAAATTTGAAAAAAATAAGATTTTTTAATAACTTTAATCAAAAAATAAGATTCGGCCAAATTTTATTCCCAAAATAAGCGTCTTTAGCCCCAAAGCTAGGCTCGGTATGTACTCGCTGTTATTAACAGCGAGTATAAAGAAATAGTCAAAATTTTAATCAAGCTATATGTCGCTGTTACTAAAAGAGAAATAAAACTTGACTGGTCAAAGGTCAAGTCGCTGTTAATAACAGCGACTTTAGGTAGTACTGGTCAATTGCCTTTCTTGTTCCCTTTTCTTGTTTCCTTGACCTTTTTATTCTATGGATGATGAATTCATGCATACATATCCAAAATAATTGGTATTCAGATATTAGAGGGTAGATCTTTAGCTTCAGTTTTCACCAACTCATTATCCCTCTCTTTATGCATTTATATGCTCTTCATTTCTAAAAATGAGTAAGCTTGAGAGTTAAATTTTCTTTTTGAGTAAGCTTGAGAGTTAAATTTTCTTTTTGAGTAAGCTTGAAAGTTAAATTTTCTTTTTGAGTAAGCTTGAGAGTTAAATTTTCTTTTTTCGAAAGTGACTTTCACTGTCATTCAATTCACAGAATAAAAAAGTCAAGGAAACAAGAAAAGGGAACAAGAAAGGCAATTGAATTCTCATGTATTCTTTCTGTGGGGAAAGACCATCAATTTTCTTGAAGTCCTTTGGACCAGTATGGCAGTATTATTTAAAGTCGCTGTTATTAATAGTGACTTGACCATTGACCAGTCAAAGTCTTATTTCGCTGTTAGTAACAACGACATATAGCTTGACTAAAATTTTGACCATTTCTTTATACTCTCTGTTAGTAACAGCGATTACATACCGAGCCTAGCTTTAAGGCCAAAGACGCTTATTTTGGGATTAAAGTTTGACCGAAGCTTATTTTTTGATTAAAGTTATTAAAAGATTTTATTTTTTTCAAATTTTCAAATCTTCACGGGTCCATCCAACCCACTCACATTTTGCCGGTTAACGGGCCCAACTGGAATTGTATGTTCTTAGTTAGAAATGTCTCTTAATGATTCCATGTTAATTATTTCCATACAATATTGTTCAACTCGTTCAAAAATTTTGAAATTTAACACATATGGACATAGAATTTTTAGTGATTTCCAATAACCACTGATAAAAGATTAAAATAATCAAAATTTATATTAAATGCAGCGTAAAATAACTACTGATATACAAGAATAGAATAATCAAAATTTACAATAACTTTGAATAGTGATTTCACTATTTTTATTTTACCTAAAACTGCTAATGTCATTAGCCGTTTTGAATGTAAAATTATTATATCCTTTATTTTACATAAAATCATTACTCTCAAATCTCGAATATTAGTGATTTTCCATATAATAAAATCACTATTAAATTAGCCCAAATGTATTTATTTATATTACAAATACACGTTTTTTCTATGCAGCTTGTAGCTCAAATGTAAGTAGCAGCTCCCCTGGCCCTGACGCCCCCTTACTAGTCGCCAATGGCACTACTACATACACTGCCAATGACTGCGTTATGTGCAAGTGTGACCCCACAAATAACTTCATGTAAGTACATCCTTTACATGATAACGTACGACAGTCCTGTTTCTGATATATTTGGGCCCGAGGCGAAACATAAAAAAGGTCTTTAAATAAGTAAAGTTTTAATTTTTTTTTCTTCAACTATGCATTATATAATTTTTTTTCTTTCTATCACATTAATGCCACATTAATGTCAAATAAATGTACAAATTTAAGATCGTACTTATACACAAACTAAATTTTAATAATAAGAATTAACTCAATTTGAGCCCCTTTATAAGCTGGACTCTAGGCGGTTGCACCTCAAAACTATCTTCAGAAACAGCCCTGAATGTACGTTAAAATATATAATATATAATATATTTTAGGGTCTCAATCATTAGCTTGACAAATCTTGCTCGGTTTGTTTCAGGCTGCAATGTGAACCATCAGGATTAAAGGCAGTGAATTGGCCTTCATGTCCTTCTATGCAGTGCGCTGGTTCGAGTTTGTCGCTTGGCAACTCGACTATTCTGTCTAGCTGCAAGCGCTCTACTTGCGCTTACGCTGGCTACGACAAACAAAATGTTCTCACAAACCTTGCTACCGTCGACACTTGTGCAGGTAATCTTGATCAATTCTCTCTATGCTTGTGCAATTGTATATATGCCAGAGTACAATGTTTGTTATTAGGGGTGTTCAACAGGCCGGGTATCCATTTTAAACTCTTATCCTGCCTGGTTTTAGTAGGGTTTTGTAAGGGCTGGGTCAAAAATGAATTGGGCCAAAAAACAAGCTTTACTATAAAAAAAATAAAGCGGGCGATAAAAGGGCTCAATAAGCATCGAAAACAGGCTTCTATGAACAGGATACTTGAGGGTTAGTTTAATTATTATAAATGACAATGTCAATAAATTAAGGTTATTAACGTTTCTACAATTTAATTATTATGAATAGATCAATGGGGATTATGATAGTTTTTAGTAGTAAAAAATTGTCGGGTTGGGCTTTCAAAACCCGACCCATGTAAAGTCCATATTAAATTCAAAGGGCCTTTATCCAATTCGGCCCGCATCCGGCCATTGAACACCCCTATTTGTTATCACGGGATGATCAGAAAACAATTACCTTCTTATTTTTATAAGGATATGGTTATTTACTTGTGTTCTTCAGACCCGCTGAACCCATTGGGAGCGGGAGCCAATTAATAACATTGAGATAATAGAATCATCTAATCATAGATACGGGATGTTTCATGTTTAATTAATTTATTTATATAAACACGTACAGTAACAAATTGGATGATAATTTTGAATTTGCCTGAACTAATTATGCAGGCCCTGGATCATCAAGTAATGAGGCTCCGAAGATTCATCAGATAAGTTGGAGTTTAGGTGGTATATTGCTATGTCTTCAGTTGATCATGCTGGACAGATTTTTGTAATCCCTTTATATATTTGTATGACTTATTATTTATTGCTCTTTGATTTTGTTTTTCTTATGAGGAGTGTTTGGGGTTGATCAGAATTTGGATGTTAAGTGTTGTCAAAGGTGAATTGTTTTGCATTTGTAAGAGAAACATGGCTTAATAATATTCTCTGAGTTGTCTATTCTTAGACTTATTTTTTAAGATTGATTTCTACAAAATTTTCAATTATACATTGCTAGTATATTGCTTTAATCTTGATTTTTTTGCTTTGCCTCGGGTATGGTGATGGTTGATGATTTATTATTATATACAGTCTGTTTGGAAAAGAAAAAGTTGACGTTAATATTTCAACCTTTCACTTATTTATTGTGAATAATTTCATTTTAAAATTATTTTTAATAAATCAATCCTTACTCTTAGTTTGCTATTAGCATAATATTTTATTTTATATTAATTCCACCTTTGCCTTTAGTTTGCTATCAGTATAACCTTTTATTTTATATTAATTGCACCTTTGCTTTACTTTGCTATCAGCATACCCTATTAATATGCTGACAACAAACTAAGGGCAAAAATTGGTTTATTAAAATCAAAAGTTGGGATTATTCATAGCGAATGAGTAAAATGTTGAATTATTAATATTAATTTTTTCCGTGGAGAACCCGTAAAATTAAAATTTTAGATCCACCACCGAATATGTGGAAGTGTTCATTATTGTCTACACGTGAGTTGTCCCTCGTAGGAGATCAAAAAAAAGAAATAAATTATCTCTACTTCCGTTTAATTTGATTGCAAAGATACTTAATTTCTCAAATTGTAACATAATACTCAAGTACAATATTAATTACAGGAAAAAAAGTAGTGGATTGTTAACATGTAATAATCAAAGACTGAAAGTGGTGCAAAAGGATCAAGGGCATTTTTTAACAACAGATGGTTGGTATTTGTAGCTATCCACTAACAATGGACTATTCTCTTAGTAGTTTGTGGTTATTAAGTTGATTACTGTCTTTTCCCCTTAATTTTCCCCTTAGTATCCAATAGTTGAATACTTGAAGATTAATACTTTTTCTGTTGATTTTAATTTGCACCTCTTTCTATTTTAGTTTGTCTTATTTATTTTGCACTCTTTTTTTTAGCAATGTCTTCACTTTGTTTTTTTCATTCTCATTCACAAATTTATTGTCTTATTCTTCAACCTAACTTCACATTTTACTAAATTTCACCCAGAATAATTTAAGTGTATTTTCATAATAAAATAATTATTTGATTTTGAAGTGATATTACTATTATAATACTATAATCAAAGGTGGAGGCACATATGTGTCCATGGGGTCATTTGACCCCAGTCCACTTGATATTCTAACTCTTTGAATATTTAAGTACTTTGGTATGCTACAGAAAAAATAAAATAAATTTTACTGCATTCAACCCACATGACATTTGTGTAACTAGCAAAATAATTTAAATTGAAAGTAATATATTGTTACATTGACATTTATCAATTAATTTAAATGAGTATAAATGTATAATAGTCTATGTCTCTATGACTTTTGATTTGTCGGATAGCTTATGGTTTATGGGCAATAATAAATTATTTTTTTTAAAATAAAATATAACTTTTCGGCCCAAACATAAATTTCTAACCACTTTACATTTTTAAGCTATATATATTCACCCTACTTTTCGGCCCAAACTCACTTTGTATATATAAAATTTGAATTCACCACCGACTATAATATATCATGATTGTACCTTTAGGTGGAGTGGGTCAGAGATGAGAATGATGATTTCATAACGTAGTGTCAGATTAATTAGGCAAGAGATTTAGCCGATCGAGCCAATACAAGCTTGCATGTTGGATTTAGGATTTGTTTGACAAATGACTGTTAATTGAAGTTGTTAGTTAATTTGAGAAGTCCAAAAGAGACAATCTAACCATAACTATAAAAACCCGTTTAAGGACGATATAAAACCTAATATTTTGAATACTCCATTCATATTTTAAAAGTTTGTTTAAAGCCCAACTCATTTAAACTCATCTAGTTCAAAGTATGAACATTTAAGTGTGACATCTTATCCTCATTATGCATATGTCAACTTATGAAAGTCATGCATGACGCAAACAAATTGTGTTTTTCTACTATCATTAAATTTTCTATTACCATATTATTATCAATCTCTTAAGCCACAAATATTATGTCAATAAATAATAAGTTAATCAAAGCAGTTATACCTAATATTAGTTTCCTTTTAATTTAATTCTTTGACCATTGTTACATCATCAACCTTAGAAACATAACGAATAGTAATAAGAATAACAAACAAATAAAGTTCAAAGCGTGAGAAGTTTAATTGGTACAAGACAACTACTTACTTATATATTAACACTTGAGATGTTTCACTTAAACGCAAACATTGCCATCACATCATATCATTATTTACATTTGTGAAGGATCAAACATCATAAAAAAAAAAAAAAAAAACCATCGTGAATTCTATTTAAATTTCGATTCAGGCAGATTTATCAAATATACTCAATCTTATCTTTAGAACAAGGATGTTGTTTCTGATTAGACCTTATTTAACTTTTATAACAATAAAAAAAAATTATTACCTTAATAATTCACACTTAAAGAACAAGCATTAAAGTTGTATGGCACCATTTGGCTTTTCCATACTCCAATATTGCATATACATACACACAAGGTGTATAACCTTTGTCATACACACTTTCAACTTCATATATATACATCAATGCATTAATATAGCTTGAGGATCATGATGAACATTGATTCCATGTCGAGAAACCAAACATTGATTTGGGGACGACCTTGTTTCCGATGCTCGTACGACTTGATTTCTCGATGATGATATGTTCATATCGGATGACACCGTCTGAAATCGACCCGAATCTCCGCTAGAAAGCCTCATATAAGAGGCTGAAGGCGACGACCCTCGAAGCCATGACTCATTTGTCGTACCATGATGATTATGATGATCATCTTTGTGTTGTACTAAAGCTTTGTAAAGATAAGGGATCAAACCTTCCATTTTTGCCTAAATACTAAAATTAGAGAATTTTTTTGGGAAGAAAATGGGGTTTTTATGTTATATATATGGAGAAAAAAAAAGAAGAAAAATGGTAGGAATTGATGATGTGTTGTAAACTTGTAGCAGGTCAATAAGCTACTTTTGTACGCTAAGACACGAAGATAAGTAATAGATAATAGAGATAAGAGTAGACTTCAAAACAAATAAATAAAAAAACTTGGGGAAAACTACATTTAAACTATAGGAATATCCATCTTACCTTGGAATTCATTTAAATATATTGTGAGAGCATGATTTGAGTGTAATATTGTAAAGGAGTTTGGTAGGTGATTGCTTTTGATAATTATTATGCTAATGAAATATATTATTGAAGTAAATGAAACCATTTGAGTTGAAAGGTTTAGGCTTAATTAAGCTCATTGTTTTTGATTATTGTATATTAAATGATGGTTAGATGGAATGTTGTTTTAGATCTTAGATTGTGGTAGATTAGGTGGGGTTCTAACCTATCAACATGGGAATTACACCCCTTTGTCCCACTTGTTGGTTCAATTACATAAATCTACATATGTAATTTTTTATTGGGAATATTTGCCTCATTTTTATTCTGTAAAATCATATAAAAAAATTAAATAAAATCTTATTTGATCGTATTTTTTACTCGTATAAAGTATACTTCAACTAAAAATATTTAGAAAATGCGTGTATTGAATGTCAGGAAGAGAAAACATATTGCAAGTAAAAAAATTAAAATATGACCGGACAATATATAGCTCCTTAACAATTTAAACATATGTGTGATGCCACAAATTATTTCCTTAAAAGTTATCATATATATTATATGAATGAATTTAAGAATTTTGTTTTCAATGATTTAGCCCTATTTATGGAGAGAAGATTCATAAGATTTTAGCAATTGAACCCAAATCTAAGATTTTGCCCATTAAATCCAATAGTGAGGATGTTTGGTGAAAAGCATATTCTTGCTAACTAAAGGACTTGGTTAAATAATCCTTTCAACACAAATATAATTTAAATATACTTTAAATAGGAGTGTTTTATGATTTAAAGTAGAATTTTGTAATCAAAAAGACATACTCCTCCATCACACCATGACAAAACAACTAATCTCTTCTGGTCCCATTAAATTTGCCCCATAGATATTTAATAGGAAAACTAACAAAAAGAAATAAAAATAATTATTTGTGAGGTATGTAGTATTAGAGTAAATGTATAAATAAGATAAAAAGATAAATTAAATATGTTGATGAGAGTTAAAGAAAAACTATAAATTATCACCAAAAATAAAAATAATGTGAATTTAGTTTGACAGACTAAAAAATTGGTAGATTTTGGTGTGAGAGAGAACTATAATGAAGTGTACTCATGTTTTTGGTTAGTATTTTTCCTTCCTTAAATATATCATTATATCATCATAACTAATATATTCCGCTAATTTAAAGATGTACACAAGTATAATGTACTCCATCAATCAAGAGATAAGAATTGGATGTTAGTACTTGCTTAGTTGTTACATTATACTTCTATATGCTACTTCTCTTAGAAGGATATGGCAATAATTTAAAAACATGGTCACCTGGTTGCGCACTTGTGTTATAATACTTTATTACATGTTACATTTATTGACTATTTTCTCCATCATTTAATTCAATTATTTTAAGTTCATTAATCATTAATTATGCAATTTAAATTAAAAAAATTCAAATTAAATTTTGTATTAGTTAAAATATGTATAATTATTAGTACATAAACTGTTTATTTTGTCTCATCGAGAGATAATCTCTTACAAAAAAAATCTCAAATTCTCTTATTGGGAGTGTATTATCACATAACCAACGAGGTTAAACTAAAAAATAGGTCGTATTAGTAGCGTGCAAGGGCTGCCCCCATGCTAGCCTCCCTTTGGATTCAATGGCTACTTAGAAGTACCAATGTTCACTATGGCATTTTCACAACTCCTAATTAGTCGATTTATGTCAAGGATTTAACTCAACTAAAAGCTTAAGTTGATGGTTGAGGCCCTAGAATATGTTATATACTTAAACATATCCTCTCACACGAGAGCCTATTGGACTAGAAGTGTGGATGCGCATAAGCGCTGAATATTTCTCTATAAATGAGGGGTGGTTGAGATTCGAACCCATAACCTCTTGTTACGCTGCCTTTGATACCAGGTCAAAGAATCAATTCAACCAAAAATTTAAGCTGATTGTTGAGGCTCTAAAATATGTTATACTATAACAATCTGATATGACATCCCAATACATAAATTAATATTTTTCAATAATACAATATTGAAAATTGTAATGTTTTCAGACAATCGTATCTCCTACATAAGTATAGTAATCAATTGAAGGTTATTGTCACTGGTTAGTTTGCCTCCGAGGTTTAACATAGTAGTACCGAATACCACTACTAATGCACAACTCTTAGAGATTTAACACAAGAACCCAAGGAATTACAAAACATGAAGTATATGCCAACTTTTATGAGAGATTGTGTTTCGGTATGACAACCTTAAATAAGAAGTTAATATTCTTATAATATATATTAGATACGATATAAGACACGTATCTCGATAAAACCATCTCATACAATAATTTGTAAAACATTTTTAATAAGAAAGACACAAAAACTTGTATGCAACGGTTGCATAGGTGCAACCACCTATATATGGGACAAATATTCCGCGACCTCGTTTTTTTTCAATTTAATTTTAACAATTTTTATACTAAATTCAAGATTTAAATGGACAAATTTATGACTTAACGACCAATTTCAAGACTCAAGTCTATTTGGTTTTAATTCTTGAATTTTTGTATCATAATTTTTAAAAAAGATTTCCAATTTCAAGAGTTAGAAAACCAAATTAAAGGCTTAAAAGACCAATTTTAACCTACTCTTGGGTTTGACCTTTTAAGTCTCAAATTTGAATTGAAAAAAATTATATATCAAAAATTTTAAAAATAAATAATTTACTGACTGGGTCTTGTTAATGCTTGGAATTAGCAATTTAAATATCAAAATTGACATTGTAAAGTTTTGAAATTGACATTTTAAGGTTTGGCTTAAAGCATGTATTTGGGTTTTCAACTCGTATCGTATGAGACCATCTCATCGTGAAACAAATCTTTACAAAAGGCCCATTAGTAAAAAAAAAGAAAAAACAATGAAAACTGAATTCTCTCTTGTACAGATAATAGTTCTTTTTAAATAGTTTAGGCTGACCCAATTAAAATTATCTCATGGTGAGATGACCTTAATAGATAATTAGTATTGAGTTTTTAAATGGGAAGAACTGAGCTAGGCTTTCCTGTGGTCCCATTAAAATAACAGTCTTACCGGAGATTTGCCGTAATTAAAGACATTACATTTAACACGGACTCTATGTAAATAAAAAAACACAAAATCCAGTGAGAAATAGTCTTTTGGAAAGAACATCTCTAATGGGGTTAGCCCGAAAAAAAATATAGAATAAGTTTTTTTGGTAGATATTAAAAATATTGTAAATAGACATTTAAAATATTACAAGTACTTAGTACTTACTCGGTAGGCATTAAGTATATAGTAAGTAGGCATTAAAGATGTTGTAAGTATGCATTAAAGATATGGTAAGTATGCTGGTAGGCTAATAGTTTCTCATTAGGCAGTAAGGATATTGTAAGTAGGCAAGTACTTTTTCGATAGGCATTAAGTATATTGTAAGTAGGCCCTAAGAATAACGTAAGTAGGCATTAAAGTCACATAAGTAGACATTAAGATTTAATGAGTTGGGCCTTTGATACGTCTCTCAGGAGACCAACTGATAAAAAAAATTCATAAAGCCCTAGGCCCTAGCATTGTTCATTAACCCAAAGCTAATATCGTCTTTTAATCACATAAACCCAACTACAACAACGACCCATATGATTTAGGAAAGAATATAAAACATCAATTACCAATTTATATCTCATAATTTAACAATTAACATATTCAATTTGAACTATTTACAAATATATATAAATGTGTTTAATAATGGTGAAAACTAATCTTCAATCACACGACTACATTATAATTTATAGGGTTTTGTGTTCTTGTTTTCTTCCTCTAATCCAATATTCTTTCTAAAGTAATCTTCAATTCTAAATTATTTTAATTATGCTTTGAATTAAATTCTCATTTTAATTCTTGAAAAATCATAATAAGTAATCATAAAAAGCTACTAAAAAGTTAAGGTTGAATTATTTTAAGGGTTTTGAAGAGGAAGAATCAAAATCTTTGCAAAAATGGCAAGAATTAAGAGGGCAAATCGAAAATTATAAGAGGAAGAAACAAAAATAACAAGAATCAAAAAAGAAAATAAAATATAGAAGAAAAGAAGAAGTTAATTATGAAAGTAAAAAAATGAGGAAATTAGAAAAGGTTTTGATCAGTCAAATTTTATTTTCAAAACAAACGGATTTGGGCGGGCCGCAAGCCCATACCGACTGTCTCATAATGAGGAAATTAGAAAAGGTCTTGTCCAAGTTTTTATTTATTTATTTATTTATTAGAAATTCTTGTGTAAGGTTGTCGCTCCGTAAGACATTGATCATATATGGGCTAAATAGCCCAATTAATACAATGAATAAAACAATAATCACAAATTATTTTGAGAGACGGTATGTCCGAAAGGCGCATTAGATATTATGAGCTAAATAACGTAATTAATACAAATTAAAGAGGAAAAAGAAGGTAGGTTTCTTGTTTGAAAGATGGTAAAACTATTAGCATATAAACTTTTTTTTTTATTTTTTGGTCGTCTCACCAAAACACGATCTCTTACCAGAATAACTTTTTATTTATTCATCAAATCCAAACAAAACAAAACAAAACACAAACACAAATGAATGAATATTCATAATTCAATCAAATACCTTTCTCGAGTCGAGGTACTTTTTGATTGCACCTTTCTTTATAAGTATGAGCTGCCATCTTTTTTCACTCTCCAAGCCCTAACTATAGTTTTCTACGAGTGAACACCGAATATGATCACGAATCATATCACAATCACAAGTCGCAATCCCAAGAAAAAAACTTAATAAAAACAACTTTAAACCTAGCCGATGTAAAAACGAAAAATAAAAAATTCAATCTTTAAGAAACTTACGTCTATTAACTGCCTTTTCCTGCAATTCCTTCATTCTACGGCCTGTCATCGTCCATCCTACTCAAACCCACTTCCTCTAAGGTTTAATCTTCTTGATTTCATTTGTTTTCTGCATATTATTTGCTTACTTTTCATGCTTGTACTTGAAAATTTACTAGGGAAACGCCAAATTCTTCCCTTTTTGCATTTTCTATTATGGGTTTTTTTTTCACCGACTCATTTATCTGGGTATGGAGTGATGAATGATTGTTTTTCTTTGAATTGGTAGTGTTAATGAATGACTGAGTGCAATTCTTGTTTACCGTAATTTCTATTTAGAAGATAAAGAGAAGATTTTATTTTGTTTCTCTTATTAGTATTATAGCATGATTGACTGTTTAATTTGGTTTTTATTCTAATGCACTATTATTCAATTTTGTTATTTGTAGTTTTTATTTGGTGTTGTTTTGCCGCCTTTTTGTTTCGGATTCTAGTAGTGTAATACTGCTTATTTGATTGCCAATTGGTAAATGTTGTGAATTTTCGATCTTTGGCCGTCTATAATCACTTTTTTTGGGGGGTTATGTTGTAATGTTGTTTGTATTTCAGCGCCTACAGGAAAAGGGTTTTTTTGTTTGGGAAGATTATGTACTTAGATAGTTTATATTTGGGGTGTAGCTATACCTTAATACCCATGTAAATGTCGGGGATATCCATTTCGTTCATGTACATCTTTTATTGAATGGGTTTGAATTCAATATTTTACAAATTTGTGCAAACACACGGTTAGGAATTAGTGGCTTTGTATGCAATTTTAGAATGTTAGTGACAATTTGTCACATTTTCGAACTTATAATTAAATTGCCATTGGTTTCTTGCACCATAACATAAGTCTTCAGTTAATTCGCTTTTTGAACTCGCAATTTCGCTTAAAATGACCCTTAAATAGCCCAAAATCGACCATATTTCGCTGCTTTTGATTCCCGATTATGAAGGAGATTAGTGAATCATGTGATAGTGGTTTCTTGAGTAGTTAACTGTAGAAATGAGAATGAAAATGAGATGGAGATGACTGTAATAGAGTCTACGTTGAGAAACCAATAGTCATGGTGGTGATAGCCTATACTTGACATTTTGTTTTGGGCCAAGCTTTTCATAGAACAATCGACTTAGGCGTGTAAATACGTGGTGATAGCCTATACTTGACAGTTGACACCATTTCTATGTCACATAGGCCGACAATGAAGCATTACTTCTTGGTTGGAAGGATTTTCCATTTACTACCCTTGATTTTTCGTTCACGAACGAGAAGCTTATCAGGAATTCTTTGGAATGAAAATCTTGTTGTTGTTGTACGTTTTTTCCTACATTTACTTGATTTTTGTTGATGGTTTGTTCAGAATTTTATGGGTGGAAGAAACACAATTAGAAATTTTCAATGATGACAGCTGCACAACTTTGTGGAGTTAAAATCTCAACAGCATTTTCTAACACTAGGAAAAGATGGTGCATGCACAAGACATGGGAGTCAGATGTTGAGGGCCGATCACGTGGATTTTGTTCTTCACTTTCATTTGCTATTCAAAGGAGCTGTGTACATGATTCTGGACGCTGCTATGTGTCTTTTGACAGAAGAAAGTTATCTCACAACACTGTTCTTCGACGTAGAAAGCCTTTTAAGAATGTCTCATATAGTTTAGTAGGTTCCGATGTAGATGAAGAGCCTCAGGAGTTGGCCGAAAATTCTTCCGAGGAGAATACTCTAGAGAATGATAATGATGCTAACGGTTCAAGGTTTGAAGTTTTATGATGCTTTCATTTTGTATTTGATTCATGTTATCATATGTTATTTCATACCTGCGTTGCTCCTCCATTCTCCATTACAAATGTCACACATATTGTTACTTTGCATTGATTTGTCTAGATTTCATATAAGTAATATCTTTTTATACTCTTGTTTAGATTTAAGCTTTGTATATATTATTGGTCGTATATTCATTTGTTGTTTTATTGCTCTGCCACTCTGACTGCAACGAAGATTTTTACCTTGCCAAGACAGCTGTTTTTAAAATCATGTTCCTTTTTCTGTTGTTTACGTTTCTCATGGCGTGTTATAAATGTTATATTACCGATGATATTTGCAATTAAGGTTCAATCATAAATAACCTCTTTGCTATTACATGGCCAATTTCCCAAACTTAGTATTGGATATATGTTACTTGGACTTCGGTATTGATATTGGATACTAATACGTTTCCAAGTGTCGGATACGTCTAAACATTCAATTTTACCCCTTAAATGAAGTGTCTAAATTCCATACCAATGTCCAAGCATCAAAGATGGAACACGGGTACGTGAGGCAAATTGAAGAGTTCAAGTAACGTAGATTGGGATGATGACATGTAGTTGTAATATACTCCTTTTTAAACTTTGAGCTTAGTTAGTATGCTTTCTTCATTGAAATTTTAGGAGTTGATCTATTATTCGGCCAACATCATATTGTTGGAATAATCGCTTTGGTCGTGTTGCTGCTGTTGTTAATCTATTATTAGCAATTGGATCCTTACTTGCTTTGAAGATGCATTTTACTGTTGTAAGCCCTTGGATTGTTATTGTCCGAGTTTTTGTAGTATATTTAGTATTAGCCCCTTTTCACTTTGAATAAAATTATGTTTTACAAACTGTTATTCGTGTATATCAGTGCCTTTTTTTGCTTGGGGTATTTATGACGCTGAAGGTTGTTTTTTCATGAAATTGCAGTGCTATAGTTCAGTCTTCTAATCAATTGCCTCCTCAAAATATTAAACGAGAGCTTATAATGCTTTCTTTACCAGCAATAGCTAGCCAAGCCATTGATCCTTTTGCACAGTTGATGGAGACCGTTTACATCGGCAAAATAGGTAAAATACAATTTTCTTATGCTGAATTTCTGCCGTTTGATTTAGGATCTGTGTTTGTCGTTGTTTTTTGAGCGTGAAATTATTTTGGTAATTGTGACCAAAATCTATATGATTATGTGTGCAGGATCTGTAGAACTCGCATCTGCTGGTGTCTCTATGTCGATCTTTAATCTCATCTCAAAGCTTTTTAACATTCCTCTTCTAAGCGTTGCTACTTCTTTTGTAGCTGAAGATATAGCTAAGTCTTCTACAGGTAAATATTCTGATCATTGTCATCTCCGCCATCTTTTCTGTTGAATTATCACAATATTTTGATTTTATTGTTCTATGTTTATTCCTTGTAGATGGAGATGAAACCGTTTTTTACGGGAAATCTCATCACGAAGAGTTGAAAAGAAAGCAATTGTCATCAGTTTCTACTGCGTTGTTACTCGCTGTAGGCATTGGCATCATTGAGGCTCTAGCATTACTTTTGGGAACCGGATCATTCCTTAGTTTAATGGGTATTGCACCTGTAAGTTTTAAACATTCGGTAACTAAAATCTATTTTTTTGATAGAGATGATCAAGATCGTGATTTTGGTTTTCACATTGAATTCAAGACTAGAAACAAATAATGATAACAAACATAACTGTTTGTTACTGTTTATGACCGGATAATTTGTTATTATGGAAACTACAGTGGTATTTTAAATGACTATGGCATTTATTAATCACTAGTTCTTTATTGAGACCGTCTAACTGTGAGACAACTTCAGTTAGCCCAAACTATTTTAAAAAAAGAATTGCTTCCTGTATAAGTGGAAATTCACTTTTCATTGTTTTTTAGTGTATTTTTACTGATTGGTCTTTTGTATGGACTCGTCTTACGGTGAGACGGTCTCATACATGACGGGCTGTCAATTAATTTGATGTTTGTGGTCAATTTACTACAGGATAGTCCAATGCGAGTTCCAGCACATAGGTTTTTGTCGCTTAGAGCTCTTGGTGCTCCAGCTGTTGTTCTCTCGTTGGCTCTTCAGGGTGTTTTAAGGGGCTTTAAGGACACTAAGACCCCAGTATTCTGTCTAGGCATGTTTTTAGCTTTGCTTTAAAAATTTTTGAAATCCCTCGTTTTTTTATTGTACATTCTCATTTGAGTTCTTGTGCATGTTTTAATATTCTATACTTCTATACACAGGTATCGCAAATGTTGCAGCCATTTTTTTGTTCCCACTTTTCATATATAAGCTTCAGATGGGAGTTACCGGAGCAGCAATTGCCACCTTCGTATCACAGTATGCTCATTCTTCGATAATTACTAGTTACGTTTTAGGGTACATTTATGACAATGCCTCTGCTTTTTTTTGCGTTACAGATACATTGGTAGCTTCATGATGCTTTGGTTTCTTAGCAAAAGAGTAATATTATTACCTCCGAAATTGGGAGATCTAAAATTTGGGATCTATTTAAAATCGGGTGAGTGTTAGTTGTCTGCATATTTATTTGACTCGTGCCATTTTTTCTCCTCTAGTATGATGGTTTCAGCCTTTTCAATTGCATTCTACTGGTATAGTTCCTTCAATCAGTCTGCTCAGTTGGCCGTTGTATTGGTCTGCGTAAAGTACACTACTACATATTTGGTATGATTTCTATTTTGTAGGCGGTTTTCTCATCGGAAGAACTCTGGCTGTTCTGGTAACTATGACGATAGGGACCTCAATGGCTGCTCGTCAAGGTCCTATAGCGATGGCTGCTCATCAAATCTGTGTCCAAGTATGGTTGGCTGTCTCTCTTCTAACTGATGCATTGGCAGCATCTGGTCAGGTACAACATATTTTCATTTTAAAATGTGCAAGTGCATTCTTGACTTGAAGTAAATAGAAAGGTGTACAGACAGTGTCGGTCCTAACATTTTCTGGGTAACGTTGATACCCGCAAGAGGCAACAACAAAACTAACAGCCACTGGATCACCGCCACCCACCAGACACCTCCAACGACAACTCTAACAATTTTTGTTTTCGTTCTAAATTTGGAGGAAAAGAAAATTGATTGTTCCTAAATTTCTAAATATTAGATTAAAGTAAATTGATTTAAAATGTAGAAAAAATATCGTTGCAAATGTTGAAGGTGAGGAGACGGACTTGAGGAAGACGATCAAACTCTAATTTGATGAAAGTGCACCATGAAATTGGTTTGGGGAATTGAGAGAAACATTGATTATAATTTTTGAGTTTATAGAAACAACATTTTGGTGGAGCAGACTTTTCTCTTACCAAGTAAAAGGTTGATTTATGATTACGAAGAATGAGAAAGTGAAAGGTATCCATGTGTCCGACACTTAGTTGTACTACATTACTATAATGTTTCTTTAATAATTTTTTGGGCCTTTCTGCTCATAACAATGGGCCCCTTACAAAACCAATTTCTAACCTTTAGGCTTTGACCCTAGGCGGCGGCCCCTTTTGCCTACCCTCAAGACCGACCTTGTACACACTCTGTCTTGAAATGTTTATTGATGTTGTCTTCGACAAACATTGGGCTTATACAGTGAAAGTTGGAAAGTTTATCGGATGAATATACATGTGTTACCAAAGAGTCCAATAAGTATCTAACTGGGGCATCCAAATACATAGAACGAAGGATAAACATCCAATAAGGACTTTCAATTCCTAATATTTGAATGGCAGATTACGAGGATTTATCGTATACGACATTTATGTTTATCTTAGTTGCTATAAGTTCTTACACATTATACTTTTGACTTTTCATGTCAGGCTCTAGTAGCTAGTTCCATGTCAAGAGGTGATTACAGCACAGTGAAAGAGCTAACTAATTTTGTATTGAAGGTTAGCCATGAATTTGACTATTATCAATCTATACTGTTTCGCTTTCACTAACAAGTACTCTGTATTTTCCTCTTTTGGTAGCGTGTTTGCATCTAATTTTCATACATATGCGTTATTCCAATGTGACATCTATTTTGTTTACTTTCTTTTTCCAAAATCCTCTCAGATCGGAATAGTTACCGGTGGTGCGTTGGCCGTGATTTTAGGAGCATCTTACGGATATTTTGTGAACTTGTTCACCAACGATTCTGCAGTATTGCAGATAGTGAAAGCTGGCACTTTGGTATGCACTAATTTCTTATCACTTGCACACAATTGACAAACTATTAAGCATCTAAGTGTAATAATTGACCCATTTGTGGCAGTTTGTCAGTGCAAGCCAGCCGCTCAACGCTTTAGCATTTATCTTTGATGGTCTCCATTATGGTGCATCGGATTTCCCTTACGCTGCTTGTTCTACGGTAAGGGGTATAAATTCTCGGTTTTAATAAACGATGCTGCTCGAGCAACCAATTCTACATACCGCCTTTTCTGAGTTTCAGATGCTGGTTGGGGCCATTTCATCCACTGTCTTGCTCTATGCTCCTACAGTGATCGGTCTTCCTGGCGTATGGCTCGGGTTGACTCTCTTTATGGGCTTACGTACAGCCGCAGGATATTTCAGGTGCTATTCTTTTACCTCATTATCTGCTTATTCATGAACTGTAGTCTACCTTGTTCAGCATAATTGACAAATGATGGTTATGAGTAATATGATGAAGTTTGACCCATCAAAAGCCCACCCAGACCTGCTAATTTTTAACACCAAAACTTGGCCGAGATCGTCTCAAATTGAGACCAAGAGTGGCCAGCCCAATTCGTGCGTGTAACAATATCACAAGTTTTCCTTTTTTTCATTTTCTGGGCATTTATCAGTTTTGACCTTAAAGGTATTAATTTCAACGTAAAGTAATACTTAAACATATCAATTGAAGTAAAAAGTTTCAATTTGAACCTATAAGTGATTAATTTTGACGTTAAACTGATCAATTTCTACCTAAATATAGTTCTGTTTCACAATTTTAGAACGAAGTTATATAAAATGGTATTATTCTATCATTCTATGGATGAATTTCAAACAACAAATGAATGGTTAATAGAACTATCAATAATAGTGTTAAAACTATTAACATATTAAATTTGAACTAAATACTATACAATATATCTATACAATTTGAATACTTGTTTTTAAAACGATAATTGAAGATTAGAAGTTCCAAATTGAGTTAGATTATAAAACATCATTGTCAAATTATATGTCATAATTTAACTATTAACATATTCAATTTGAATTAAAACCTATACAATATCTTTATAGACTTTGAAATACTTATTTTGAAAACGATAGTTGAAGCTTATACATTCAAAATTGAGTTAGATCATAAAACATCAATTGTCAATTTATGTGTCATAATTTAACTATTTACATATTCAATTTGAACTATTTACTAATGTATATAAACGTGTTGAGGAAGGAGTAATATCACTATTATTGATCGATGATTAAAAAGTACAAGTACTCTTATGTTCTATTAGAACCATCATGTTGCATTGGATAAAAGTACTTGTATTGTACAATGTTTTAACACTATTATTGATAGTTTTGTTAACCATTCATTTGTTGTTTGAAATTCATCCATAGAATGATAAAATAATACAATTTTATTAACTTCGTTCTCAAATTGTGAAACAGAATCATATTTAGGTAGAAATTGATCTGTTTAACGTCAAAATTGATCACAAATAGGTCAAAATTGAAATTTTTTATTTTAATTGATCTGTTTAAATTTTACTATAAGTTGAAATTGATGCCTTTGAGGTCAAAATTTGATACCTTTAAGATTAAAATTGAAAAATGCACAAAAAATGGAAAAAACAAGAGAAAGCATGTGAGATTGATACACGAGCGAATTGGGCCTGACCAAATTAACGGTCTCTTTATGAGGTCGTCTTGCAAGACCAGCTGAATTTTTAAAACACAAATTCTTGTGAGAGACGATCTCTGAGAGACCATCGAACTGGGCCGGCCCATTATGTATTTTTTAAAATATATTGTAAGTAGGCATTAAGAATGATATAAGTATACATTTACGATATTGAAAGTAGACATTAAGGATAATGTAAATAGACATTAAGAATACGGTAAGTAGGCAATAATCTTTGATGAGTTGGACTTGAGATACGTCTCTTAAAGAGACGTTGCTGTTTTTAAAATCAACCTGACCCGTTTAGAAGCTCGATTTTTTGAAATATTAATGGGTTTGATTGTTTAAAGATGGGTCGGGTCATGGGCTTTTAGCGAACCATGGTGGTTCCTATTGCTATTATCTTGTAATTTTATATGATGATGATCTTTCTTATTTGATAATACTGTACCTTTGCCTTTCTTTCCCAGAATTTTGTCCCGGAACGGACCATGGTGGTTCTTGCACAGCGATTATCGGCAAGTTATGGTATTTTAATCTTCATCTGTCGCATTCTCTTTTCTTGTCTCTTTTTACTAGCATAGTACAATGCGGTTTCAGTTACAATGATGCAGTAAACGGGTGCTGTAGTTTTCGTACCGTCAAATATAGGATGTTATTTATGCACCTGTTTTTTACACCTTGGTAGTTCAGTACGGTACATTTTAAAAACCTTTACAACACTATCGATATGTCAGGACGTTAATCAACTGGGAACCAACTGAGATGTTATGTTTGCACACCACGATACAAGCTTTACAAAATTTGGAGGTAATAAAAGTTCAAGCTAGATTGTTTTCAGCTGCTCATAATTTTTATTTTATAGTCTAAGTTCTCCTACTTAGTTTGATTTTGTACATGCTACTGTAAATTGTTTCTTAGGTTAGACATTCCCATTTGAAATTAGTGAACTTAAAACTTATATTAGGGAAAATAAAATTTAAAAAAATAATTTAGATCTTTATTTTTATTTTATTCTATTGCTTTTATATGAAAGTTTGAACCCATTAATGTTTTCCTCCAGTCTTGATAAGGTGAGAGATTTACGGCTTTCATTTTCATCCTTGTGATGCGTGCTTGTTTTTCAGTAACTATAGGATGGATTGATTTTTTTTTTTTTCCTTATTTTCTATTGGGATTCTCTGACTTTTCTCAAATTAAAAGATAAATAAAAAGATAAGTTATTACATCTATAAAATGCAAGATTTTGGTAAAAAATAGTTTTCTAATTTAACATCGAAGAATATTCATGAAATAATTAGTGGGTATCAGCATGGTGTAGGGCCATAGATCCTATAATCCCACTTGTTAGGGATGAAATGCATAATGGAACAAACAAACAAAAAGAGTGAGATGTCTATATGCCAAATTCCAATGGAACATTAAATTAAATCATCAATTAGTAATCTTATTTTTTGTAAATTTTCGTGATTAGTGAGTGAGCGTAGATTAGGCCCCTCATTTTCCCACTCACTATAAATGAAAGTTGCCACTAAACCTAAAGGAGAGAGATAATATTATCTAAATTACTCTTCTATCCTTCAAAAAAGTGATAATAAATTTGTTATGTATTGATAGGTGTTTGATGACTTATAAATGGTACTTGATAGCAAATATTTATTAAAATGACTTATTTGACGAGCTAATTTTAAACTTACACATTAAAAAAAAGAATGGAATACAAATTCTTGTTAATGGCATGGTTTGAACTGTGTGTGGAAGGTAATTACACAACTAACTCAATCAAGTTTGATTTTTTAATATTGTTACTTATCTATCCGAACTACTCATTAAACCCACCACTAACTATTGATGAAATGATTTTAATGGGATAACGAGAGTATCTCAAATCTCAAAATAATAAAGAGGATAAAGAGAGTTTATAGTTTGAGAATTTAACACCCAATTTCGGGCCATGATCTATAAGAGTATTATTGATATATTCTTCATATAGTGATGAGTTGAAGTTAAGAGATTGTTTTCAACGTCTCAAAGTGTTTAAAGATAATGCTATATTAGTTGAACCAAATTATCACATTAGTATTGTTGATTAAACTAGAATCACTTTAATATTTTCATTTGAAGTTATAATTCTTATTAGATTGAGGCTCTCAACCTTTGTAATTAGCTATAGTAACATTGGTGTTAAGTTTTAGTGTGGCATAATCGTGTCTACCAATAAACGTTTTCAATCTCATACGGTGATTGAGACTGATGCTTTAAATTGGTTAATGTAATATATATATATATATATATATATATATATATATATATATATATATATATATATATATATATATATATATATATATATATATATATATATATATATATATATATATATATATATATATATATATATATATATATATATATCTGTTAGTTCTAAACCCAACATCTTATGCTTGTAGTGAGACCTTAAGAATCAATTGAGAATGAAAACTATAGTCAACCTATTAGCATTAGTTAATCACTTTATATATATTTTGTTGAATTATATATTATAAGGGTCCCCTGTCATTGATTTTGATTTTTGTAAGCATCCAACTCTCATCATAATGAATATAGTATTTCATGTTTGTTGAAGGATAACGACCTTAAAATCACTATTTGAAGTGGTTCCTTGGATAAAATATGGGCGATTTTTTTTTCCTTCTTAAAGACACATGAGTTTGAGTATCAAAGGAGAAAATTATCATTCGCAAGTCCTTTGAGTTTTGTATTTCGTTGAGACATGGTATATCATCCATAAATAAGTCGGTAACTTTTTATTAAAGTAGATAGTTAAAGAATAATCATTATAAACAAATTTGCATGTTAAGGGCCTAAGAATTGATTTGAGGGAGCACTATTGAGTTAAGACCGATAATTTTGTCTTATTAAATACTTATATGGAGTAATGAATGTTTTAATCGGATGATAATGTGAAGAAGAATCGTGACAGTTTTAAAGCGTTAGATAGATAGAATGATATTTGAAATTAAAAAAGAATCAGTGATATTATAATTTGTTTTCTCATGGCCTTTTGGGCAGTTACAAGACACAAGGATAAAATAATCTGATGATGAGGTGGAATGAGCGTCTTTGTGCACATAAGATACACTTAAATGTTAAGTATTTTAGAGTATCTCTTTGATCACCAATTTAATAGTCCTGGTAGTGTATTGAAATGATAAGACTTAGATGAGATTCCAAATAAAGCTGACTTTACATAGGTTACTGTTTTAATAATGATTGATGTGATACATGGTAAATTAAGTTGGAGAGTTATTGAAGATAATGTGGTTCTAATAAAAGCCAAGAGGTGTTTTAAAATCTAAACATTGAAGAAACGACAATGAGTATGCGAATAGTTATAACTTGAGAGATGAATCGAGATAATGGATTATGTCTTAAACGATTATTATACACAATCATTATTATGCGATAGAGTTAAATAATATCAGCGCTTGTGTTAAGAAGAGTTTTAATTTGATGTTACTAAATCATTGGATCGTAATAAGCATTTGATGAAAAGAGTTTTTGACGTGTTTTAATACAAACAATTATGTTATAATTGTTAGTTCTAAGTTTCGCATCTTAGGTCGAAGGGTGATTGAATCCCACTTGTTTGCGAAGGAATTATTGTAATACATAATTTCAAGTGTTGTGTTATTTTGTTAGCTTTGTGTTGTACTTTAGTATAGTGTTACTATTGTTAATGTAAAAGTCATATGATTGCGATAATGGTGTTATAGTTAGTTAGAGGTAGTGTTGTGATGGAAATGTTATGATGTAGATTAGATATTGTGAAATTAGTGTTGATATCACAACTTTATCAAACTGCATGATACATGATTGCTTTGCTATTGATATTGGAAATTGTGGTGATGTACGTGTTTTCATCAGTTATTTTTCATCTTGCATTTTTTTTATGTATACATAAAATGTCATCTTTGTTGATCATCACTGTTATTATTACCCTATTAGTACCATTAGTACTGTTGTTATATATGAACATGATGCATTACTTTAGTCATATATGAGTTCGTGATCTTTATTGATATAAATTCTATACTTTCAACATATCTAGTCGTATGGTAAGTGAATAGCTGAAAAGTGTTGGTGACCTTTGACATTGCCCTTCATGATTCTAAATCATCCTCATATTGTTGTAATTAGAATTTGAAATTATGATGGATAAAGGATGTTATTGTTGAACAATTACGATATGTGTATCAGTATCATTGCTGTGAACGTATAATTATTAACTACAGTAACTTGCTAAAATGTGGTATATATAATTGGATTATATACTTGAAACATGTATTATGTTATAAGTTATTAATTTGAGTTGTTAATCTACTAATCAAGTCATGATGTATGATTTAATATGTTATAAAATGATTTGATCATATATGATTAATGAAAAGAGCATTTCATGTTAAGTAAAAGGTTATTATCATGTTATGACAAGTAAAGTTAGCGGTGAATCGATTTGGTAGTTGATAACCAACTAGTTTTGTAAGATTCATGTACCCTTAGGTCTAGGGTGTCTAATTGTAATACGAGTTAAGTGTTGAGCAACTTCGTGCACTTTACTTTTAGGACTTTGTTGTTTTGATATTTTACCCCCATTTATGGTTTAAATTATAATAGTTAAACCTTTCGTACATTACAAGATTATCACAAAGTACGACCTTAGGTGGTCACGTAGAAGTGGAAAAGTTGTTTAAAGAATTACATTAGATAACAGGACATTTCGTGTTGTTACAAGCTCAAGTGATACACCTTATAAGTCATGTGTGCTAGATCCTTTACTTTTGTAAACATCGAGGAGAGTTGTCTTACTAAGAGAACATATTGAGACCTAGATACTAAGTTGTGTAGTACTGAGATTAGAGATATTAAATAAATAGAGTTCCATAGTCTAACCACACTATCCCTACCTATCTTTCAAGGTTAGTGAGTTACGGGGTCGTAACTAAGTTTTAAGGGGGGTAGAATGCGATAGAATTTCGCGCGTTTACACGCATTTTCTCCTGCGCTTTCACGCATTTTCGCATCTATGATAACAACCTATTACAAACTTGCTTTTGATTGATTGTTTGAACCTATCTGTATGATATCTACACGTTTTTGATTGATTTTGTGATATTTGCATGCTTCTGAGTGATCGTGTTGAGTCAATTGTATGATTTTTTTTTACATGTTTTGGTTGGGTGTTGAGTTAATTTAGGTGATTATGAATACTCGAAATAAAATATGTATGAATATTCTGATAGATTGAGTATCTTTTTGTTAATAGTGTCAATAAAGTCACGATCTTTGAATTAATTCCTTAGGCTTAAAATCGTTAAGACACCTTCTTGAGTTATTAGAAATATAAATTTTCATGATTTGTACCTTAGTTATTCTAGTTTCGGGGACGAAACTTCTTTTAAGGGGGTAGTCTATAACACCTCGAGATTTTAATGACGTAATTATTAAATATTTTAATAACTTTTAAAGATTTTACAATTATGTTTAATTATTTTTGAATTAGTTTTAATAAATTTCTTTCATATACTAATTTAAACATTAACATACTTATATTAAAAATAAATCTGCGATTACCAAAAAGAAAGAGGTTCAAATCGAAATCATTCTATTTATTAGAACTTGTGAGCACACATAAGTGAGCTTTCTTAGTTGGGCACTTCAAGATGGTAATCTAGAAATAAATAAATAAGTAAATAAATAAAATAAAAAGAGGTGTTAGGTTTTAAGTAGTAAACTCCCATTACTTCCTCATTTTCAAACCAAAAGCAAATCAATACTCCTTACTCTCATATCCCTCATGTTTTGTACGCCTCTTCAAACTAAACCAGCTGCTCCACCTTCTCCCACGACCAACCACCAGCAGCCAGCCAATCTGCTGGCCGTGAGTCGCACTGTGGCCACCAGCAGCCGTGCCTCTTCTCCTCCCACGAGTAGCAAGCAGGGGCCTAGACACTGCACAATCGTGTCTCTTCTCCCCCTCAATAGTAGAAGGCGCACCAAAGGCCTCCTCCATCGCCAGTAGCCGATGCATCCGGCTGTCCTTCCCTCCACCATCACACAGCCTGCATCACCACAACCCAGCAAAACATATACTTTGTAGCTTTACCTTTGTTTCCAGTTCATTAGAGGAAAATAGAACCTTAGTTGGGTGAATTTTGTAACTTTTGGTCGTATAGTGACGCTTGTATGTACGTACACGCAGTAATTAACCTTTACATGCATCTTGCATTGTATATTTATCGATATTGAATTGTTTTAAAACATATGTTGCACACTATCTATGAATTATCGTCGAATGAAATATCGAAGTTATTGATTATATGATTTTCAAGTATACTGATAGAGAACGACACTAGTATGCCAAAGGCTGATAATGATTTAGAATGAGAACAATTCTCTTGTCATTGAGATTGGTTGTTATTTGTTTGAAAGGAAGCGAGTCCTTTATTAATGATATTGATTATCGTTAGTTTGAATAGTGAATGGGTTTCCTTATTGATGAGATTGATTATTGTTAGTTTGAATGGGAATGACTCCCTTATTGATGAGTTTGACTTACGTTAGTTTGAACGGGAATGAGTCCGTTAGTGATGGAGTAAGAAAGTTGTTGGTTGTAATGGGAATGAGTCCCTTAGATGATATTCATATCAGTCTTGTTTGGTTATTGTGACTCCACTGGTTTGATACCCCAGTGGGTTTAGTTCCAGAGGTAGGACCATCTGTATATGGTCGTTGTACGGAGGTGTGATCATGCTTTACCATTGGGCGCCGGTATGGCCCGTCATCGCCCTTGGTTGAGGTGTTGCCATGTGGGTCTTGCAAACCCCAATATGGTGGCCTCTAGTCACATAAACAGGTTATGGAGTCTCTCGTGCATTGTATATGGGGGATTGAGCATGCAACTTATGATTATAATAATGTTTTCATGGGTTTTAACCCCAAAGTTTATGTTTTGCTGGGTTGTATATGTTTTGAGAGACATGCGACCTCCATTTGTATAAATTTATTCCCGCTGCATAATTTTCTGGTTTGTATGTTTTAGTTTAAAAGTTTTATCATTTGAAACTCAAGCGTCGACACTGGAGTCACGATCCATGCTTGTCATGTTGATTTGAGAAGTCGGCGACGAACCATTCCACCGTGGTGTGAGATTTTAAAGGCAATGATGCCTTAGATTAGTTTAATGTTTTATTGTGCTGATTGCGCTACCACATGTTCGATTTTTAGAAGAGATGTTGCCAAAATTTCCACTCACCTTTTTAAAGTTAATATTTAACGTTTATCTAAATTCTTTTCCTTTTCTTTATGTAACACTCGAATAATCTCCCGTCCTTTACGGTTTTGGTTTCATTAAGGGGTCAGAAATTTAGGGGTATTACAATACTATCTGATAGGGTGTACATATTTTTATGAAAAAAAATTTATATTATTTACAGAAATTTCATCTAAATATGTACACATTTTAAACATATATGTATACTTTTTAGAAAATGTCCAACTATTTATAAAAATGTGACGAAAATATGTACATACCATTTAAGCCTTTATATACCTATTACTATTAATGTCTCTTTTGATATTCTTTATCAAAACTAAGATCAAGGGTGTATAATATTTTTTATCCTTATTTTAAATATCATACTTATTCTTTTTCATAAATATTTATTTTTTCTTGTGGTTGGAATTGCATGCACTAAGCTATAGTTTGGTAGGTCCTTTAATAAGTGGGTAAATTAGAGGGCCACTTTGAACCGAAAGTGGAGAAGCCAATAACTTGGAGTTAGTTGAAGCATGCATTTTTTTAAGTGTTAATGTTTTTCTTTTTTTAATATACTTAAATAAATTTGATCAATAATTTTCTTGTCTTTTTTAATTTCATCTATAATTTTTTTTCATTTTATCTATATGTTTTTTTTATATTTTGTAGCCGACTCAATAAAAAAGAAGAAGTATGTTTTACCCACATGTTCAAATTCACACTATGTTTAATTTATTGTATTTTCTCTCATTCAATTATACACTCTCGAATTTAAAGTAATTTTTTTTTTCACACTATTTATGTATCATACACTTAATTTGTATTTCGTTTTTAATATATAAGTTAAAATATAGTTAAGTGAAAAAATAAAAGAGTATTTTTTATTTTAATTTGTATTTTGTTCCTAATATGTACTAAGTTAAAACATAGTGCATCTTTCCATATCATTATTCCTAATTTTGATAATTTTGCCACACATTATTTCATCAAGAATATAACTGTTAGCTTTTGATTGACCACATTTTATTATGCTCTGTCAAATATAAATAATCATTCGAGCAATAGACTTAACAAGAAATTAAAAGTATTTTATGATGGAATTAAATATTTCTGTTTTACTTGATCTCTCCGTCCCAAGAGAAGTATGCTACAATCATAAAATGTTAAGGATTGAAGAATTTTATGTAGAGTTATGAAATATGTGTGGTTGATGAAAAGAAAATTTAAATGTGTAGATGAAAAATAAAGAAAAAATAAGGTGTAAATTAATAAGACGGAGGAAATATTTACATTTTACAGGACGTTAGATTCCTATTTACTTTTGTTTTACAATATTAATTTTATTTTGACTTTTTACACAATTTTTAAAGTAAACATCAATATCTAACTAAAATATTAAGACAAATTTAACAAAATAACACAAATATATATTTATTTAACTTTTTTTTATTTGTATATATTATCCTTTTTATTTACTATATAAAATTTTTCAATGGTAACTAAGAAAAACGAAAGTATAAAATACTAAATGGACATGTATAATTATTGAGAAAGTTTATAAATGTCGCCATGTTAATCATTGTATTGCCGGAAGCAATAATTCCAAATATTTTTGAACTAAGAGCTACGTATCATTAATTTACAAAATATTTTCTCTCTAGTGAACATGTGTTTTGTTTTTGGTAAAAACACTGAACTATTTTAACTTTCAATCTTGGTGGTTGACAAAAAGTTTAAATTTAAGAAACATAAAATTTTTGTGTGAGAGAACTCACTCACTGTGAGACATTATTCATACTTGGGTTAAATAATTTAATAGTAAAAACTTTTAGTTTATAGACTTCTTATTTTGAAGTCATCTCACCATGAACGATCTTATACAAGGTAGGCTATTTAAGAAAATGTTTAATTAATTAATTTTAGTCATTTTGGAATTTTTTTAGGTTCATCTATGTTTGTAATCAATAGCAAATTTTTGACTATTTATAGTTGGAACTCCTTTTTTTATTAATTTCATTTAAAATGAGAAAAAAAAAATTTAAATCCGTATTTGAAACTCATTTTGGTAACTCAATTTCGGATCTAATATATCCCACACATGAAACCAATAAAATTTCCAACAATTAGTAGTAGTAGTGTAGGGATGCAAATGGGGCGGGGCGGGTATTGGAATTACCATCCCCATCCCCATTTATTAATGCAATCCCCATCTCCATCTCCATCCCCGCGGCGGGTATAATTTTTTCCCCGTTTCCGCCCCGATGGGTTTGTATCTAAAACCATCCCCGCCTCACACCCATCTGGGTATCCATCCCTATCTAATACCCATTTTTTCCGCCCGACCACCCGTCAAATCCCCGCTTAATACCCATCTGTGTCACATATTTATATTCAATCTTTGTCTCAAACAAACGCATAACCAAAGTCTCAAACAAATATACATGTCTAAAACAAAAATATAATTTAGGGTTTTGAAAATAATTTTTTTTTTAAAAAAAATATAAACCGGATACCGGGTACCCGATTTTCCAAAATTTGTACATATTTTGAGGCGGGTATCATGAGGCGGGGTGGGGCGGGGCGGATATCACCTAAAACCCATCCCCATCCCCGCGGTGGGTATGAATTTTATACCCGTACCTGCCCCATGACCCATCAAACTGGGACCCATCCCCTCCCCGATGGGGCGGTGATGGGGCGGGTCTCCTATTAGACTCGCCCCGCCTGCATCCCTAAGTATGATTTTAGATTAACATAATTTTAGTTGGAAATTGATCGGAAATTTTGACTAACACAAAGTAGTGGGAAATTAAATCGGAAATTTATTAATCGTTTATATAATTATATAGTTAAAAAATTCTATCATCGTACTTTTTAGTGATTCAGAGTTAACCCAAAAGATATGTCTAATACTAGCAACATAAAATTTGTGGTTGAACTACATCTATGATATACCAATTACCAAATAATAACATCAGAAATTGAAAAAACTTTGACTATAAGCGTACACTACAACCTCGTATCCAAACAAATTATACACACCACTACTTTTTAAAAATGGTTTAAAGTGGCATTCATATATATCTTGAGGTAAATCAATCACAAATAACTACTTAAATTTAGTTAAATTTATTTTCAATTGTTGTTTACACTTTTCAATCATTTTTAATTCAATTATATGAATATGATTACATTTATCAATTTATTCATTTTTATTTTCCTTGTACCTTAATAATTTAATTGATTTCTTTCTTTTTTCGTCTTTATAAAAAACTGCTACAAAATTATGCACTACATATAAATAATAGCAATAGCGATGCCAAAACTTTAATCCTAATAATTACTTGGTGCTCGTATACATAAACCAAATAGAACAATTTCAGTTTTTGTCAACATGAAATTTCTATTTCTTTCTTTTCAATATTCAACCATATCAATAATCTGTAAGTCTAAGATTTTCATATGCCTTTCAAGCCATTGCTATTCTCCGCCCTCATTTCTACTACTCCGTCTTATCGATTTGGGGTATTCAAGACATTTTTCATATAGATTTTCTACCATCTCAACCTGTAAGTCTAAATTTCTTATCGGTTTATTAAGAACATATATATATATACAATACAAAAAAATTTTCAATTTAAAACAATAAAGTACATTATTTTATTATATCTCTAGCTATTTTCGTGTAAACATACTAAATTCCTTTTTTTTTCTTTTCAACTGTTGGACGTTATATATACACGGTTTTAGTAGTTACTTTTATATATTCTCAATATAATATTGTATGACTTGAGCCATGTATAAAAGTACCATTGTCCACCTATATATATATATTGGGAAAAGTTAAAGTGAAACATCCTTATATGAGAACCGTGAGAATTATAAAAAGGTGTTGCTTTTTTCAGAAAAACGTGTTACTTTGTATTTATTTTTTTTCTGATAGATCCTGTTTTTTGGTAAAAAGTACCAGATTTTTTTAAAAATAAAAGTAACACAGTTTTTGTGCAAAAGTAGCACCTTTTTCAGTAAAAAGGTAACACATTTTTTGGTTCTCACGGTTTACATATAACCGTGGTTTGCACCTGAACACGACCATATATATATATATATATATTGCTCTTCTAGCATTTGTTCTAAATTAAGAAGTCCCAACATGAATTACTTCCCCAAAAAGTTATCACTTACTACATCCTCCTCCCTCAAACCCTCCATGTCATCATTCCTTAACTACATAATCTCTCATGCCAAACCATTTTGGCTCCAACTTTGCTACTTCCTCTTCCTATCGACAATCGGTTACTTGGCTTTGAAGGCATTAGAGCCGAGAACCAAACATAACCCTAATGATTTAAACCTATTTTTCACCTCAGTATCAGCTATAACTGTTTCAAGTATGTCTACAGTTGAAATGGAGGTTTTTTCCAATTCCCAACTAATTATCATGACCTTTCTTATGCTCCTTGGTGGAGACGTATTAGTTTCTTTTTTCGGTCTCTTTATTCAAAGGTTTAAATTTTTATTTAAACAAAATAAAATTGATATGGATAATAAAGATAATTTTGTAGTAGTAAATTCTAGAGAATTAGGCTCAACTAATTTTAATACTAGTTGGGATAGTAATAATGAGAAAATTACTCTAGTCCTAGAGTCCTTTAATAATAGTGACCAAAAGGGTCATTTAAAGTACAATTGTCTTAAAATTTTAGGGTATGTAGTCCTAGGATATCATGTCATTATACATGCAATTGGGTTAGTTTTAGTTACCATGTATATAACTCTAACTCCAAGTGCTAAACATGTCCTTGAAAGTAAAGGACTTGTCCTACAAACTTTTTCATTTTTTGTCATAATTTCGACATTTTCGAATTGTGGTTTTATCCCTACAAATGAAAATATGATTGTATTTAGAAAAAATTCAGGCCTTCTTTTGATTTTAATCCCTCAAATATTTTTGGGTAATACTTTATTTTCACCAAGTTTAAGATTAGTAATATGGGTTTTAGAGAGGTTTACTAAGAAAAAAGAGTATAATTATATGTTAAATAATTACAAAGAAATGGGTTTTGATGGGTTAATGTCTAGTAAAGAGTGTTGGTTTCTTGTTGGGAGTGTTTTTGGGTTATATATGTTGCAAATTGTGTTGTTTTCTGCCATGGAATGGAGCTCTGAAGTTATGGAGGGAATGGGTTCGTATGAGAAGTTTGTAGGATCGTTGTTTCAGACAGCGAATTTGAGACATAGTGGGGAATCTATTGTTGATCTTTCTATCGTTAGTTCGGCCATCTTGGTTGTATTCATTATCATGATGTGAGTTTTTCTTCTCTTCTTTAATTTGTTCTTTCTTTATGTTAATTCCGTCATCTTTCCAGAGTCGAAGGATTCTTTAGCCGCATTTTTTTTATGGGTATGGGTTGCCGCTTTCCTTCCTTAGACCTTGATCATAGTTTTCTATGAGTGGAATATACTGGATATGAAGATGATGAATTACATCAAATATTTAGAGAAAGGTTGACTAACATATAAGTTTGAAGGGGTACTTCTTGTATTATCAATTGATTTTAAGATGAACCTCATCAAATTTGTGTGTAGCCAACTCTTCTCTTATGTTGATCTTGATCTTGTTGTGTACAAATTGGATAACAAATTTATAAAATTACACATTATATACTCTTAGCTTTCTCCGCTGTTTAGTCGTAATGTAGAAAACTTTTTAGTCCAAATCTTCATAATTATTGTCAAAGATTTAAATTAAGATGAGGTTAAGGCTTTAGAATATGTTATGCCATGTTATATAGGATTATAGGAGTCTTTTGGGCTAGCTAGAAGTGCGGATATGCACCACATATCCTAATTCACCTTAAATTAGTGGTGGTTGAGATTCGAACTGGTGATCTTTTGTCACGTTAGTTTTGATACCATCTTAAGAAACTAACTGAACAAAAAATTTAAGCACAAATTCTTGTGTGAGAAAGTTTCATAGTGAGACATTCCTCATACATGGATTGATTAGCTTAACTAATACAATTATTAGCATGTGCAATTTTTATTTTAAAGTCGATTTACCGAGAGACGTTTGCTCATATAAATAGCTCAAAAATTAAACTGATAATTAAAGCTCAAAGTTATATTATAGTATATTTTAGCAATTAATTTTTATTTGACTTTCTTGTAGAACAATGTTAATAAACAGATAAGTGACAGAGTAAGTAGGAACATCAAATAATTAATTATGGTCAAAATCTTTTATTAATTTGACTAAAATCTTTCAAAGTCAACATCAACAATTTGAGGTTACAAGAGTAGTATTTCTATCAAGTTCTAAAAAGTTCTTTATTTCCCAATTAAGAATCCAATTCAAAGACCCAATTATGTGACCATGCATACCATAGAATCTTCACTTGGGGCATATTTATTTTTTTATTAAGAGAATGAGAGGATTAGGTGAAACTTTTCTCTAAACCAAGCTATGTTGTGACTTTTTATTGGAGAGATGACTTTTGGATCATATTATTATATTATAATTTTTAAAAATGTTAGTTATATTCACTTAAAATGTATGATATTTGTAAAATTTTACATAATTTATGTATGGAATATAAATATAGAGAGTGAGGGAGAGGTGCACTATAAATTTTCGAGTTGCTTAAAATTTTTATTATAACCTTATGATGTATTTAAAAATGTGTTAAGATTAATTTTGAAATATTAAATGGCAACTTGTTACAACTTATACGATAATTTAAGAGTACATTATAATTGTTGAAAGCTAGTTGTATATTTAATTACATTTTCTTACACGAAAGCCTTTTAAGTCAACATAACATATTTTTGAATTTCAACTATCAGTAAAAAACTTTAAGTGAATTTGTTCCTAAACATGGAATCAGCTTTTAGTTTTAAGCCAATAGAACCCGCAAATGAGAACGTATAATTCCATCATTAGAGTATAATACTTTTATGCCTAAGAAGTATCTAAGTAAATCCAAATTTTTAATTTCAAATTTTCTATTTAAGTAGAATTTAATAATTTTTATTTCAGCAAGAGTACTTTCTACAATGAAAATATCACCCGACATAGACTACAATGATGGTGAAATATTGGTTTTCCTAATCGAGAAATAAAGAATAGTCATATTATTAGATTTGGATTATATAGTAAATGCCACCTATAATAATAGCTTAAAAGTAAGTTGAAACCTTATAAATATTAAAACTTAAATAAATTAATCTGAGAAAGTATTAAAATTGAAATGTAAAACCAAAAAAAAGTTGTAAATAGTTTATTCCCAAATGTTTCTTTAAGTTGAATAAAGAATTGAATCCATGCAGCTGTCAATTTTTGGCATAGAGATTACAACTTATTGGCCTTAATTTGAGATTTAACTTTATTCTTTTTACAAACTTATATGTGGATCCATGCTGATCATACAAATCAGACCTCTTTATATCCAATTTCAAAAGCATCAAATACCTACTTTTATACTTTTTTTTTTTATTTTTAAGTTTTTAATAAGTATTCTTCATGATATTGTGCGAATTTGGTTCAACTTCTTGAACATTATTTGTGGCTAAAATTCTTATAATAAAAGTTAGACATGAAATTCCTGCTCGGCTGTGCCATCTTAGGCTATGTTTAAAATAAGTATAAGGTATTTGATCATACATGCATGGGCGGACCTAAAAAGATTCCGACTCCTGCAAATAACCTCATTGAAATTTAAAATAAAAATAAATTTGCAAATAAAATTGCAACTAGGAATCAAACCTTAGACGTTTGGTATATGAAGAGCACATAAATGATCAAATGAGCTATGATTTTCTTTGAAATATTACTAGATTCACCATTATATAACTATTCAAACCTATTGGGGATATTATACAAATCATTTAAAGAGGATTACATTGCATTGTGCTTTCACTTCGCCACCGTATGCATGTAGATTCTTATAAAATATTTTGAATTTTTATTTGCATCATCAACATCAATCTAATATTCCGCTTAAAAATAGAATTCAGGTGAAAAAAGATAACGGACAATTTATATTCATTCATACCCCTCCGAAAAAAAATTAGAGGAATATAAATAATTTTATCTCCAAATAGGGAGAACCTGTCTCCACTTGAATTTATATTTGCATGATTATACTTTATTAATTACTTATTATACAAAAAAATATAATTAAGTAGTGGATTTTTTACAGGTATCTTCCACCATGCTTTTCATATCTTCCAATTGGGTATCAGCAAAAAGAAAAATTAGATGATAATGACAAGACCAAATTAGAGGAAAAGAAGAACATCATAAAGAATATGGTGTTGTCGCAGTTAACTTATTTGTCCATCTTTGTTATTGTGATTTGTATCACTGAGAGAAAAAGCTTAAAACAAGATCCTCTCAATTTTAATGTTCTTAATATCGTTTTCGAAGTCATAAGGTACTTTTATTTCTTCTCTTATAATATCAATATTTAATTTACACATTATAGGTAATTTATCCATTACTTCGAAAAAAATATGAATTAATTGCATAAACTATCACAAATCTAAGGTAAAAAAACTTGACGCTAATATAAGAAAAATGAATCAAGTCTTGTTTTAGCAAATATTATTTTTTTTTCAAATAGGAAATGTATGACATGTGATTGTTGATTTTGGTCGTTGGTTTGTTAGACCAGTTAGAAGCTAAATGTTGACCTTTTTTGTTGGTTTTTGTTAGTTGAATAGATCATTTGTTTAAAGAGATGTTAGGTAACATTAGGTATTTGTTATTGGCTGCTTATCAGAAAAATTGAGCAAACAAGTCAAAAACCAATAAAAAGCCGGTTAGCTATTTCGTTTTTTCTTTAAAGCTATTTTTTTTTTTTTTTGTAAAAAGTCATTTATTAAACATGTTTTTGACTTTTTAACCAAAATAATTATATAAAATAAGAAAATAAAGAAAAAATTACCGTGAATAATACGACTTTTCGTTAATTTCCTTACAATAATACTAAGTATTAATTAACCATGAATAATATCAACTTAAGGTGTTCTTTTCCTATAATAATACCAACTTTAGTTTATTAACTAATTTACCAAATTTTTTGAAATATAATCTCCTATGGTTTGATTTTTAACATGTTAGGTATAATTTAGGAAAACACTCCTCAAAATTGATATTATTCATGGTTAATGAAAAATTAATATAATTATAAAAAAATAATCAAAAAATTATATTATTACTAGTAATTTTTTCAAAAATAAATAAGCTACTCGGTCTGAAAATTGATTTGAGACCTCCTCGTTTAGAGATTCTGTGAGATGGAGCACATGTATGTTGTTGCACGAGTCCCTACCATTTTCTACGTTCTCATCCCGTGGATGGCAATTATTTGCTTCTTGATTTTGATGTTGTAAGTTAGTGGACATCTTAGATTATCCTCATAAATTACGTGGTTCACGATATCACGTTTCATTTGATATTTGGTAACTTGTTGGAAATTATAATGTAACTTTTATGAGAAAATTTGTTGATAAATTTAATGAATATGCTTATTCTTTTTAATAATTATATTTATTTATAATATTAATTACATTATTATTTAAAAATGTGGTATTTTAATAGTATTAAAAAATCATAAAAATATGATCAAAATTTTGTTACTATAGGATTTGGGATCGGGCTTGCCTAAATAATCCTAATCATTTAATTAAAAATTCTATTATTAATATTAAATTGTAGTACATATAATTACACAGATAATGATGAGCAACTAAAAATGCATCCACATGTGAATATCCAACCCATTCATTCAATAGTAAGTAATAATGTATAATTAGCTTTGTAATTCTGTTTTTAATTTAGAAGATTAGACACGTACAAGTAATGTTTACGATTTTTTTGGTAAATTATAATATTATTTTATTATTAAAATATACATTGAAATGTGTGGCAGTGCCTACGGAAATGTGGGATTCTCCACTGGCTATAGTTGTGAACGAAGACTAATAAAGACAAAGGAATATTGCGAAGACAAAATGTATGGTTTTGTAGGGAAATGGAGTAATGGAGGAAAAGCAATGCTTATACTTGTTATGTTATTTGGAAGACTTAAGAAATTCAATTTGCATGGTGGAAAAGCTTGGATACCTCTTTCCTAAGAAATTAATTGTCATACTATAAAAATAAAAAAGGTTTTGTAAAATACAACATCCTTCTTGTTGGAGAAATCTAGGTAATTTTGTGTATAGGAATAATCTTCTTCATAAGGCATAATTGTAATACTACGTTTTTGTAAAATAGAATACTCTATTTTGATATCGACCCCAATAAACTACTAATATAAGTGATCACTTTAAGACATTAAATGTTTATTAAACCAGCTTCTTAGTGATAATCTCATCGTGAGACATACAGTCTCATTTGTAGAAAGAACTATCGCATAAACTGACACGGATTTTAATAATAGAAAGCTAAAAAAAGGTCAAATACAGCTTAAAAGTAATTTTGTGAAATAATTAATGTCTAATAAATACCTAACAAATTCTTGTGTGAGACAACCTTCACACATGGGCTAAATAGCCAACTAATACAATTATTTAAAAAACGGTCTATCACAAGAGTTGGCTCTAAGTATTAAACATAGTCCATTGGGCCATAAGGATCAAATAATTCAGCCCAAAATCCATTCTTTCTCATTGGGTTCAAGCCCATATCCTTGCAAAGTTGATCATTATACCAAACATGCAATGCACCAATACAAGATTTCCTGTAATACTTGCCAGAATACCTTTTCATGTACTTGTCACATTCTAATATTCCTTTTTCCATTTCTTGAATGCTCGGCAATTTAAATTTTCCATCCAGAAATTCAAATAACCAACGACATCTCATTTCTGAAGTGAATAAGTTTGAAATGCTCTCTGAATATCCAATTATTGCCAATTGTGGAATCCTTGGATGTATGCATTCTCTATAATACACAAATTAAATTAGCTTGTTAATAAATGACTTTTTTTATTTTACTTTTCATGATTATTTCTTATGGCACCGAATTAAAATAATCTAATATAAATATTGTTATAAGGTAAATTGAAATTAATTGTACGTAGCAAATATTCCGCCTCCCTACAAACCACAAAAATACGAGTGTTCACATTCCAGCAATATAATATATTTTTGTTGTATTTTTACTTGCACCAGTAATACATATTTTAAACTTTTTATAGAAATTTACTATATTAACTAATTTTTTGTAGTTAGACAAAGCACCACTTATGAAATGTGAATAGTATAAAAGTTTAAATATTTTAGAAAAAATTATCGTAAATAATATAACCTTTTGTTAATTTCCTTACAATAATATCAATTATTGATTAACCATGAATAATACCAACTTAAGACGTTATTTTCTTAGAATAATACCAACTTTAGTATATTAACTAATTTACCAATTTTTTTGTTTATAGTTTGATTTTTAACATATTGAGGATTTTCTAGGGAAAAACCCTTTAAGTTGGTATTATTCATGGTTAATCAAAAATTCGTATTATATTAGGAAAATAAGCAAAAGGTTGTATTATTCCTGGTAATTTTTCCAATATTTTAATTCAAAATACTTTAATGCTATGTTTGGAAACGATGATTTTATTTGAAAATTTGAAATTGGCTAAAATTTATTGTTTGGCAAATTAAAAAAATTTTTCAAATTTGAATTTGAATCAAATTCCACCATTATTTTTTGAGTAGTTAAAGTTGAGAATTTGAAAATGATAACACAAATCTTGTCATTCTCAAATTCTTTATTTATGATTTCATAATTGAAATCCATAATTTGAAATGAAATAGTTGTTTACAAACACTACATAAGTAAAACTTAAATAAATAAAGGACCCTTATACACAAAAAAATAACTTTCCCGATATTTTAGAGCTTTTTTATCTATAAATAATAAACCCTTGATCGCCCTAAAAAATATAATGACCTTTTTAATTTGGTTGTTGGTATCAAATAGTAATAGTGACTAATAAATAAGAATGATTAGTTGTGTAAATTTTTATGAAATTACCATAGCCTTCCCTTATTGATGACATTTGATCAATCATACAAAAGTTTATTTGTTTACAATTTCCATGTCATTAATTGAAATGAATTTGTGACGAAATAAGATGTTGAAGTGAAACAATAATAACCATTAAACTAGTCAAGAGATTATTCTGCCAAAATTACACTTACTGCTCATTACAAGACCATCATTTAATGACAATCAAATTTGTAATATATAAATATAAACTCCAGCATGTATAATTCAATTAGAAGTACGTAAAAAAGGTGATGCAAATACTAACCTGTGTAAAGGAACTGAGTCCTTAGAGGAACCGTAGATATAATCTTGAAATGTTTGAGATTCAAAAATGTCTTTAAGCTTTTGATCGCCATTAAAACCAGTTGCAAGAATCACCAAGTCACTTTTAACATATTCATGCTCATCAAGTACAACACCTTCTTTGAAGAAGCTTATAGTGTTTGGGGATTTTTTCAAAATAATGCTTCCTTTTTCAACATTTTCATAAAACCCTTTTGGCACCGTCGAAATCCCACAAGAATTCATCTCTAGTAAGAAGCTATGCTTTGGTATTACTCCATATTTCTTGAGAGGAAGCTTTCTTTTTATATAAAGCTCTACTAATTTGCTGATTCCCCATCTCTGTCGATCCATACCTTCACTTAGTTTGACATTTTCCACTTTGAAATATAGTCATTTATGTAACCAACTCAAGCAAAAAGGTTAAGCTAATATTTAAGGTTCAAGCATATGTTATATACTCTAACAGGCCCACTCAAATGAAAGTTCTTCGGACTAAGTGTGATGTCAATGAACCAACTCAACCAAAAGCTAAAGGTCTATATATTATTTACTTTAACACGTCCCTTCACACAAGAGCTTTTTAAGCTAAAAATGTGAATGTAGCACAGTCTAAAAGATAAATCTTAACCATGTGACAGGATATATTATACCTCTAAATTGATTAGTATTATAATAAAAAAAATAAAGCAGAGATTAAGATAGAAAAGAAACATACCAGAGGAGAGAGAATACAAGCAAGGAAATATAATAGAAGACCTTCACCGGGCTTATGGACCAATAGCTCAGAAAAGCGGTTCAAATACAGGTAGCCGATAGCAATTCCCCATGGAAATTGGTCTGGCATATGCCAATGGGGTGTCCTATACAACACTGTACATGGATGTTCTACTTCTGCACAATTTAAGGAGCGGTACGTCACAAATAATATCTATTTGACAAATGACTGTTAGTTAGAGTTATTAGTTGGTCTGCATTATTGGCGGAAAAACTAGTTGTCTAAGCCATGACAACTATTAACAAAATACTTCCTGATCAGTTTCAACTTGCAACATTTGACTTTTCATATAGTCCAATACACTAATTTAATTTTTAATATCTTTAATTATGTATAATAAAAAATTTTGTATATTCCTGAGCCGGGGGATTCTCTGACCATTCCTCCTATATGGATGTATGGTTGTCGTTTTCCTTCCCTTCCTAGACCCTTTTGATATCCTTATGAGCGGGATACATTGGTATGATGATGATGATGTATAATAAAAAATTTTAAAAATTTTGATATTAATAATCTTTACATTGACACGAATCAAATAAGTTCTCACTTGATTATGTTTTAAATTACACATTAAAACTTAATCACAAATTAAATGTGATAAATGAATAGAATATAATGGTATAAATAATTTGAAACGAAACATAGAAAGTAGATGAATTACGTACCATTAGCAATGGAACATTCGGTAGCAATATCGAGTGCATATTTCTGGAAGCCAACAACAATAACATGTTTTCCCTTAACCAAATCTCTTGCACTTTCATCATCTAAAGCAGCATACTCCATTGCATGCAAAACCTTTCCTTCAAATACTTCTGGCCCTTTGCCAATGGGAAATTCTGGTTTGTTTGGTAGACCAGTGAATTTTCCAACACACAATATCACAAAATCTACTTCATACTCCTGTTTAATTCATTCATTATTAATTAAAATAAACATATATCCTCTCGAACTTATTAAGCTTATTTTAAAATTACTCAATAATTTGAATGACATTTTTGATAAATTTGTTTTTGGCTTGTACATAACAAGATCTGTATAAAAGTAGTTCGCTACACACAAATCCAATGAATTCCTATCCTAAAATCAATTGGTATTAAAAAAGTAGTCCATCAAGTATATATGTTAGTCAAATCCTCTGTAATTTTTCGATGTGAGATAATATGTAAATATTTTCCTAACAATTTTTGTATGATTAGTAAGATAAAAATTAAGTGTATGTCGTATTGAGTTAGAAGTATTCAATATACACTTTTGTTACATTGAGATGGTAGTTGGTACATAGTACTGCTATATTTCCTTTCGAGTTTTCTTTTTCTAAACCCAATTTTGGTCATAAATATTTTAAATATTTAAAAAAGAAAAATTATAGAAGTATAAAATTGAGCATCAAGGCAAATCCTTAAGAGCTTAGTGTCAAAGGACAATTTCAACCAAAACTGCGCTGATAATTGAGGTCCTAATAATGATTTTACACTCTATCTTGCCCACTCACATGATTGTCCAGCTCGTTGCGTTTAAAGTATGGATTTAACACAGTTCTCGCATTATCAGGTGCTTAATATTTCACTTTGAAAGTAGGGGTAGATGAGAATCGAATCCGTGACTTTTTATGTCACGTTGACTCTGATACATGTCAAAAGACCATCTCAATTAAAAACCTAAACATAATAATTTTATACCATATCAACTGAAGTCAAACTTTACAAGTAGTATTTGCGTCTAGCAGTCTAGAATAAAAATTCATTATATTGCAAATTTTTATATACGGAGCTAATGACATATAATGATATACACACTTTTTTCACACGATAAACCTATTTAGTTATGCCAACTAAAGACGTGAAGAAAATGCACAGAATTATATATAATATATAATATACTCTAATTATATGTTGTTTAAGTTTAACAAGTTACTGTAATTAATTGGCTAAGGATTTATAATTAATAGTTAGTAGCTAATTGAAAAATCTAATTGACTTTAATTTGCTCGACCCAAAATAACTAATTTATAATAATAAGATATTTAAAGCAACTAATTTATCAAATATTAAAATTAGACAGTCTAAACATCCAATCCAATCATTTATATTTCCCAAAATTTCAACATATATTGACTATGCAATTTAAAACAACTATAAGAGGGATTATATATTGACTTGTAACACATGTGACTAGAGGTGTCAACTTTTGATTTAATTATGAATTGATATCATATTGATATGATCTTTAACTTTTTTTCATAAATTTGGTTAATATTTGAATTTTACATTAATACTTTTTTTAGTCGTAACTCGTAATTTACTGTAATTTTATCAATATTTGCTATTTAAGTTTAATATTACACAGTTATGACCTCTAAAATTGTTCTTAAGCATATATAATAACAAAAACTATATATTTTTAAAATTATAACGAAAAAATTATACAATATGTTTACCTATTTCATAATTCTCATTATTGTAAAGTAACAATAAATTTATAACCCACTTACTCAATTCGACCGATTCAAATGTCACTAGACCAACTAATCTGTTAGATCTCTACATGTGGAAGTTTTTTTTTCAGCCCAGTTCATCTCACGGTAAAAAGATTTAAAATATGAAGTCTATAAGTTAAAATTTTTATTATTAGACTATTTAATCTAAACACAAAATATATCTTAAATTGAGACCGTATCATAAATTATTTTTTTTAAGAACGAGTAACCAATCTAATATCTACTATCGAAAGGCCCATATTTAGAGATAAGACACTTGTCGCAGATAAATGACAAATTCACAAAAGTATATTTTTCACGTGGTCATATTTCATTTTGGCAAAACGCGAGGGGTACAATTTTATTTCTGATTCGCAAACACATGGTAGCATTAATTTTGTATCCATGCATGATGTGATATTATTGAGTAAATTTTTTTAAAGAATTAATTTTAATAAATTGATTAAATTACCTTTATATGGACATTTAGTTCCCTTATTTGTTTAAGAGAAAGAAAAAGGAGAGGATAACATCGTATTTTTTCTTCTAAATTTTTTTCTTCTGTAGAGAAATTAATTATTAAAAGAAATACTTTTTAAAACTTAATATGGATGTTTAGGCTTTTTCTTTCCAAAATCTCTCCTCTCAAAAATTAATATTGAAACAAAAAAAGTTATATCCTTTCAAAATTTACCCATCCTTTACATTTAATTTTCTCGATTAAAATAAAGTACACCTGAAAATCACATTTGCAACTTTACACACATATATATACTTTCTCCATTCTGAAAATGCAACACATATGTTATATAAATGTTATTGACACTATTTATCATTTAAGCTTATTTTATTTATTGTACCTAATCTGTAAAAAAAATATAGTCAAGTCTTGTTTAAATCGTCTAATCGCATACTTTCATATTATTAATTTTTTATAACTTTTAAATGTGCATAATTCAGTGTATAAATAAAATGATCTACATAATCTTTGAATTGATTAAAAAGTCAAATATAATAAATATAGTAGAACAAATAAAGTATGTATAATTTAATGATTCATTTTGATTACAACGAAAGAAATTACCTTGATTGATTGGTTGAGTAGATCTTGAGCGGTAACAATCCATTTACCATTACCACCAAAGGGATGACCATTACCACCCCAAAGAGCCCAAGATTGGATCTCTTCATGAGATGTACCTTCATACTTAATACTCACCACCTTGGTATTAAACCTAAAATGTTTAAGTAAATCAAAATACTTAGCATAAGATTGAATGTAATCAAATACTTGGTCTTTCTTAGGGTATAGTGTTTCAACTGAAGAAGGCCAAACAAAATCAGAGAATTGGTATAAGAATTTTGGTGTTTGGAGTTTTGTAGTCTCAACCGTTTGAGTCCAAGCACCACCAATGGTGTTTTGGGACTCAAAACCTAAGGGATGGTAACCCTTAGCAAGGGCATATTTGCATGCTAATAGCCCACTAATGCCTGCTCCTACTATACAAACATTCCTTTCTTTTTCCATTGTTATGTAGTGAATAGGATTTTTGGTTTGATAAAAAGATGGATGCTTTTCATAGAGATATATTGGTCATTGAAGAAATAATGCCAAAAATATTCAAGGGCTGTTGTTTCTTTTGAGAGATTTTTTTTTTATTACTCTCTTGGTCCCACTATTATATGTAACACCCCGACCCAACGGACCACTAGTGACTACTCATGGAGACTGTAGACTGGCCCTACAGATCAACACAAGTCTTTCCAGCGCACTTTAACCTCATTCGTAGTGCACGCCCAAGAATACTTTCCAGGAGGTCACCCATCCTAAGATTGCGTCCCACCAAACATGCTTAACTGTGGAGTTCTTAGCAAATGGGCTCCCTAGGAAAAAAGATGCACCTTGTTGATATGAGTAGTCTATCAATCCCTTTTCAAGCTAAATACGAGTTATTACACTATATTTTAACTCTTGCCAAACAACTATACCAATACTACTTTAAAATTACTAAAATTACTATTCATTAACACAACTAGACTTGTCTTATTTTAATGTGCTGAAAATCATCGGAATTCGATTAGAAATTAGTAGGTTGTAAATTGATATTTTTAAATTATACACTGAAAATGACTTGAGTAAAATTTGACCGAAACGTACACAAACCTAAACATTTTTACATATTTTCTTAAATTTGTTGAATCTTTTTAGTGTCACACCATCATTTTTAGTTGAGACTCATGCAATACCTTGTATCAATTCTAATGTCAATATTGTTGTTGTTGCCTTAAAATCAATGCATTAGTCGTTGGTATAACATAAAAAAATTATGTTAAATATATTAAAATATGTTTTTTGGAAAAATTTTTTATGATAAAACCAAGACTAATTCGACTTAATTAAAATGAACTCGATCGAAATAACTCGACTCTAAATTTTTCCACACTATCACTTTAACAGTTCTAGGAACAATTTATCTATAAATATCAATGAAAAACAACATAAAATAAATCAAAAAGGTATAAAAATAATACAATGCTCGTCCTCCTCCTCCTTATCTTCATCGGAGCATTCTCCTTCACAATTTTTCTTCGTTCACAACACAACAAAAATGCAGCACTTCGCCCTCCCCCGGGCCTAAGGGCCTTCCTTTCATAGGATACCTTCACCAATTTGAACACACAAAACCCCATCTATACTTCGCAAAGCTAGCCCAAACCTACGGCCCGATCATGAGTTTAAGATTGGGCCGTAGATCAATGGTCGTGATTCAATCAGGGAAATTGGCTAAAGAAATCCTAGAAACATAGCATGATAACTTTTGTAATAGATTTGTATCAGTTGGTGCCAAAAAGTTAAGTTATAATGGTTTAGACTTACTTTTTTCACCATATAATCATCATTTTAGAGAAATTAAAAAGATTTTTATGGTTCATTTGTTGAGCTCACAAAGTATTCGTTCTTTTGCTCCAATCCATTATGAAGAACTTTCTAGACTTATTCAAAAGATGTCTTCAATTTCTTCTCAATCAAAGATTATCAACTTGAGTGAACTAATTGTTAATTATACTACGTCCAAAATTTGCAGGATTGCTTTTGGTAAACAGTATGTTATGACTCCAAAAATTATTTTTATTATCATAAAGTGATCATACCGAATATATCTTTCGTATATGGATTAAATTGCCCGATAACATAAATTATTAGCATATAAATTTCTTATTTTGAGGTGATATTATAGAGTGATGATTTTTAGACCCATCGAATCTGAGTCTAAAAAGTAAATGTGTCTTAAGTCTAGGGTTGTCTTCAAACACAGATCCTCTCTCTAGACCCATTTAAGACCCATATTTGCTAGACCTGTTTCAAACCTGTCAAAACCGCTTTAGATCCAACATATTACAATTTAGCCCCTCTAGTATGAGACCGTTTCACCGTGAGACGAGTCCATACAAAAGGTCTATTATGCTAAAAGTTTTCATTATTGGGTTGTTTCACCCAATTATCCATGTCTCACAGTAAGACCGTCTCATACAAGAATTTGTGATTACAATTAAAACAAGTCTAATTTAGGACCCAAGTCTCATCAGACTCGGGGAATTTGAGTTCGGGTCCAAAATTTTCAGATTCCAAGAGTTTAAGTGTAGATATGAATCCCACCAAAAATTAATGACTCTAGTTCCAAATTTAATTGGACTCGACCTAGTCCCGTCCCATAAGCATCCCTATCTTCTAAAGACTTAAGAATCATATATACTATTATATATTACCCTAATTGATGAGGATTTTCCTTTTCATCAAAATAAAGTGTTGTGAATATACAGGTATGAAAGTGATGAAGTGGCAAGGAGTAGGTTTCATAGCCTTCTAAATGAAGCACAGGTTTTGTTTGCAAGTTTCTTCTACGGTGATCATTTCCCTTCACTTGGCTGGCTTGATAAATTAAGCGGACAATGCTCAAGACTTGACAACATATTTAAAAAATTCGACGACTTTTATGAACAAATAATTAAAGACCATCTTAATAATAATAATAATAATAGTAATAATAATAATAATAATAATAATAATAAGCCTAAATCTGAGGAAGCAGACATTGTTGATATTCTCCTTCGTCTCAAGGAAGACGGTTCTTTTCCAATCAAAATCACTTTGGATCACATCAAGGCTACATTAATGGTAATTATTTCTTTATTTAATTGTCAACTAGTTTATCTCGATATTATTAAGTGTCTTTCATTTAGACTTTTATATAGGCAGGATTTTGAAATTGTTTTTTATTTAGGCGGGATTTAAAAAGATGTAAACAAAATATTATAACCCTATAAAATCCATGAGCTTTTAATTTTGTTTGACTTTCAATTAAAAAAAAAAAAAGTATCAAAAAATATCTAATAAATTTTTTTTTCTAAAAAGTACATAATAAAAAAAATTTTTGCCACAAAAATACCTAACAAAATTTTTTCTTTTCAAAGCGTGCCAAGTAACGTTTTCCTTCAGTTGACCGTCAAATATAACGGTTGACTGGTCAAAATCTAAAATTTTTCTTCCTCATCTTCAATTTTTTTTCCAATTTAATTCGATCATTATTTTCTTCCTCATCTTCAAATATAACGAAAATTATTGTTCAATATATATACTAACAAGTAAATAGAATATTTGCACGCAGAACATTTTTATAGGAGGAACAGACACAAGTATTGCGATGATAATTTGGGTGATGACTGAATTAATTAAGAACCCAAATGCAATGAAGAAAGTTCAAAATGAAGTTAGAAGCACAATTGGAAACAAGCGATACATTGTTGAAGATGATCTATCAAAACTCACATACTTAAAACACGTAATAAAAGAAACATTTAGATTACATCCTCCAACGCCATTATTAATTCCACGAGAAACTTTACAAAAAACCATTATTGAAGGGTACGATATTTTACCAGGGACAATTGTAACTATCAATATATGGTCTATGGGAAGAGACCATACACTATGGAACGAACCAAATTTATTTAAGCCAGAGAGATTTATGGAAAATTCAATCAATTTCTTAGGACAAGATTTTGAACTTATTCCTTTCGGGTCTGGAAAAAGAGTGTGTCCTGGAATGCAATTTGGTGTTGTTGGCTTGGAGCTTTTGCTTGCCAATTTGTTGTGCTTTTTTAATTGGAATATCCCGAATGGACTTACGGAGAAAGACATTGATACCGATCTCAAATTTGGTGTTGTTATGCATAAGAAAAACCCACTTTATCTTGTAGCAAATAAATTTATTTAAAAGATACTTTGTTTTATTTAAATTTTATTTAAATTAAAATAATATCGTAAAATTTTAAATTTGAGCCTTTTATAATTTAATTTATATTGAGCTCTTTGTTCTCGTCTCTTTTTTTTCTTTGTAGTTGTACCCAGTATCCGACGCATATTAACAAAGATAATAATAATAACAAAAATCAGGAAGAAAAATCTATTGAATTTTTTATCAATTAAGTTGTTTATTATTCTTGTTATTATAGTAGAACAAGATTTTTTAAAAATAAAATATCTAATGTATGGCCCTAAAGTTATTCTTTATAAATTGGTGCACAATTGCACCTTAGACAAACAATCTTGTTTCAATCACCTCCCATGCTTATTAAATATTTATCAGAATATTTATAAAACACAATGGATTACAAATTAAAATTTGCATAATCACACTCAATCTAAATTAAAAACACATAAATTCTTAAATGAGAAGATCTCATTGTGAGACTACCTTTGTTGGGCTGCCCCACGTACATTTAGTCTATAAATAATCACTTACAACTTTAAATTGATTATGTAGAAAAATAAGCTAATTATATTTACCAGTCACATAGCGAAATGATCTTATATAAAACGAGCTTAAAAAAGTTATGTCGTAGTAATGACACTTCATTAAGCATAGTCCATTGGGCCATAAGGTTGGAACAACTCAGCCCAAAGACTATTCTTCCTCCAAGGGCTCAAGCCCATGTCCTTGCAAAGCTGATCATAGTACCAAATATGCAATGCACCCATGCAAGATTTCCTGAAGTATTTGCCAGAGTATCTCTTCATAAACTGATCCCATTCTAGAACATCTTTCTCCATTTCTAGAATGTTCGGTAATTTGAATTTCCCATCAAGTAATTCGAATAACCAACGGCACCTTATCTCTGAAGTGAATAAATTTCCACCACTTTCTGAATATCCAATCACGGCTAGTTGTTTATTCTCTGTTTATCTTCTTTAACATTTGCAAAATCATCAAAGTTATGTATTTATATATCATCATTTTCGTTTTTAAAGCTTTCATTTTCATTTTTTTGGGTTGATTGTGCTATATATTAGTTGGATTTACATTTTTCGGATTTTTTTTGAAATTAAGCTTCATCAATGGTGTAAATAATGATGTTGAAGAAGACAACAATGTCTACAGTTTGGGGGAAATTAATAAAAGCAATTGTGGTTATAACATATGTTGGTAATACAAAATATGATGGATCTATTAGATACTAATAAGCTGATGTGGCATTGTAAGAAATGTAGTATATATATATCTTTGTACTAATAAGGAAATTAATTGAAGTTTTTTCTCAGATTTTGATTCAAGAACTACGTTTCTCCTTCTTCTGTTCTTCTCTCTTTTTGTTCTTCTCTAAACTCCTTCATTATTTCAATATGGTATCAAGAGCTAGAAGGATTACTGATTGACATTGCCTTTCCTCTTCTTCTTCTCACAATGCAGATTGTTGTAAGTTGATTTTTTTTTTTCTCTCCCGATCTGTTTTCTCATTACTGGCACATCGATTCTTCGATCTCTTGCATCTGCCTCAACTGGGTTTTTCTTTCCTTTTCTGATTTCTGATTCAGCCTTTCTTTACCTTTTTCTATTCTTTTTCGATTCAAAGATCTTGATCTGTTTCTGATTTCTGTTTGCATCTCAAAAATAAAAAATGTCTTCTACTCCAATTAACCCTAATCAAGATCCTGGAAGTGTATATTTTATTCATCCATCAGATCAAACTTCCCTTCAATTAGTCTCTGTTAAGTTCAATGGCTCTAATTTTGCTGATTGGAAGAGATGCATGGTGATTGCCTTATCAGCCAAGAATAAATTGTCTTTCATCAATGGCAACGTTCCCAAACCATCTGATGACGATTCTTGTTATCAGCCTTGGATCAGATGCAATGACATGATCACTTCTTGGATTCTTTTCAATTTAGACACTCAAATTGCTAAAAGTGTAATGTATTTTGACACTGCTACAGCTATCTGGAATGACCTAGAAGAAAGATTTGGTCAAACTTTTGCAACTCAGATTTATTCCTTGGAGCAACAATTACATGATATTAGTCAAGGCAATTTTTCTGTAATGGAATTTTTCACTAAAATAAAAGTAGTTTGGGATGAACTTTCAGCTGTGAATCCTCTTCCTTACTGTACTTGTCAAAAATGTACTTGCAATCTGACCAAAAGAATTATCACACAACAACAAGATCAAAGACTCATGCAATTCATGATGAAGCTGAATGATCATTTCTCTGGAGTAAGAGGTAATATTCTCATGATGAGCCCTCTGCCTAATATTTCTCAAGCATACAGACTTTTCACTCAAGAAGAGATTCACAAAGAGTTATCTCATTCCAATACCGAGTCAATGGCTTTTCAAACTAACCGATCTCAAATTTCTAATTCTAGAAATTCCACCAATAGATGGAATTCTAGACAAAACAATGGTGGTAACAAATGGAATTCTGGTTCTAATTCCTTCTATAGTGGTGCTAACAATCCTAAAAACAGGTTCTCTAACCAAAACAAAAGGCCTGCTTCTTCTTATTATTGTACTCACTGCAAAATTCCTGGACATAGCTATGAGAGATGTTTTGAGGTTCATGGATTTCCTCCATCCTTTAAAGGTTTCAAAGACAAAAAAATAGCAGCAACTGTAGAAGGTGAAATTGGTGAATCTTCTAGACCTGATTCCACCCAGGCCATTCCTACTTATGAGCAGTACAAGCAGTATGTTCAACAGATGCATAAGAGTACATCTAGCACAGACACTCATGCTCCTGATCCAGAAATGATACATTCTGCCAATCTTGCAGGTAAACTTTGTTCTCTTACTTGCCTAAAAACCCCTTGGGTAATTGACAGTGGTGCTACTGATCATGTTAGTCATGATCTGAGCAATTTCTCTAGCTATGAGCCTCTTAATGCTACTATCCTTGTTCCTAATGGCAAAAGAGTTGAAATTACACATATTGGGACGATTTTTCTCAACAATGGCATCACCTTATATGAAGTCTTATATGCTCCCCTCTTTCAATTCAATTTGATTTCTGTAAATAAACTGTGTAAAGACATGAATGCTACCATGTCATTTACTCATGATGACTGTTATCTTCAGGGGCACTTCTTGAAAGGGCCACCACTTCTTCTTGGTAGCTTAGTTGGAGGATTATATCATTTGAAGAATTCTTTCAAAGTTCAGACAACATCATCAAATGCATCATCCCCATCACCAATGGTCTTGAAGTATGCTAATACAAGTATTGCAGATAATGCTCAACTATGGCATATTAGATTGGGTCATTTGCCTTTTTCTCAACTAAAATACTTGCTTGATGTAAATAGTTCACATAATCAACAAATTTGTCAGATTTGTCCTCTTGCCAAACAAGCAAGATTATCTTTTCCAGTAAGCAGTATAAAAACAACAAAGCCCTTTGAACTTCTTCATATTGATTTGTGGGGACCATATAAGGTCAAGAATCATAATAATTGTAATCAGTTTGTTACTATAGTTGATGATTTCAGCAGATTTACTTGGGTTCATTTGATAAAATACAAATCTGAAGTTTCAATTGTTATACCACAGTTTGCTATGTTTGTTGCTACACAATTTGATGCTACTATTAAATGCATAAGAACTGATAATGCATTGGAGCTCTGTGCAGGTACTATGAAAGATTTTTATTTGAGTAAAGGCATTAGACATGAATCAAGCTGCCCTCATACTCCCCAGCAAAATGGGGTAGTTGAGTGAAAAGATAGGCACATTCTTGACACTGCCAGAGCATTATTTTTCCAAGCCAAATTGCCACCACATTATTGGGGAGAAGCCCTTCTTTGTGCTACCTATTTACTGAACAGAATGCCATTAAGACCTCTACATCATTCCACTCCATATCAACTTTTATACAATACACCTCCATCTCTTGATCATCTCAAAGCCTTTGGATGCTTATGCTATGTCTCAACATCTCCAGTTTAGAGAACAAAATTTGATGCAAAGGCCACAGCTCATGTCTTCCTAGGCTATCCAGTGGGCCAAAAAGGGTACAAAGTCTTGGACTTAACCACATACAAAATAAAAATCTCAAGAGATGTGGACTTTCATGAGTCCCATTTCCCCTTCCATAATAAAGTCTCCTCTACACCTTCAACAAATCTCTTTTATTTGCCATCCATTACTTCCTTCACAACCTTGGAATATCAGGATATACCTGATATTTTTACCTTTCCCTTTCATTCCACATCTTCAACAGAAAATGATATCATAGACATTTCCTCTACTTCAGAAACATCCTATCTCCAAACCAATATATCCTCTGAACCTTCTTCACCTTCTCTCAATACACCCACAATTACCAGTTCACACCAACAAGTACATGAACAGCAAATTCCTCCCTTGAGGAGAACCTCCAGACTATCAAAACCTTCTGCCTATCTTGCAGATTACAAGTGCAACACTGTCACTAAACATTGGTGTAATCTTGTCTCCTTTGCACAATTACATAATCAGCACCATGCATATCTTACTACCTCAAGCATCATCTCTGAACCTACCACTTATTCCCAAGCTGCTACAGACCCTCTGTGGAATGAAGCAATGAACAAAGAACTTTCTGCTCTACAGGAAAACCAAACTTGGGAAGTTGTCAGCCTTCCAGCAAACAAAAAACCCATAGGCTGTAAGTGGGTTTATAAAGTGAAGTACAAAGCTGATGGAACCATAGAAAGGTATAAAGCTCGATTAGTAGCCAAGGGATATACTCAGAAATATGGCATCGATTTTAAAGAAACCTTTTCTCCTGTGGTTAAAATGCCAACAATAAGGGCAGTCTTGGCCCTAGCTGCATCTCATCAGTGGCCCATATACTAACTTGATGTAAATAACGCCTTTTTACATGGAGATTTGCATGAAGAAGTTTATATGAACATGCCACCAGGGATTCCAAACCCACATCACAAAGTTTGCAAACTTAAAAAATCTTTATATGGGCTTAAGCAAGCTTCAAGGCAATGGTATGCAAAATTATTGGCTGAGCTGCTTCTTCAAGGTTTTCAGCAATCTAAGGCTGACCATTCGCTCTTTATAAAAAAATCAGGTATTAATATCATTATTGCCACTGTATATGTTGATGATATTCTTCTCACAGGAACAGATGCTCTTGGTATAAATGACCTCAAAAAGCATCTGGATACTATATTTAGCATCAAAGACCTAGGTAAACTATCATATTTCCTAGGCATGGAGGTAACTTACACTAATCAAGGCATCATTCTTTCTCAAAAAAAGTTCACAAAAGAGCTCCTTCAAAATTGTGGTTTTGATCTACATACAGTTGCAGCTACTCCCCTTCCCATCAACCTCAAACTCCATTCTGAAGAAGGACCTTTATGTACTGATGCTGAACATTACAGATCTATCATTGGTAAATTAATTTTTTTGACAAATACAAGACCAGACCTTTCCTATGCTGTTCAAAGTCTGAGTCAATTCATGCAGGCACCACGTCAACCCCATTTACAGGCTCTACACCATGTCCTAAGATACATACATGGGACAGTTGGGCAAGGAATTTTGTTAAATGGTCACAATGAACTCAAGTTACAAGCTTTCTCTGATGCAGATTGGCTTCCTGTCCTTACTCCAGAAAATCCATCACTGGCTACTTAGTCCTACTAGGAGGTTCCCCTATCTCATGGAAAAGTAAAAAACAATCAACAGTCTCAAGAAGTTCTTCTGAATTAGAGTATAGGGCCATGGCATCAGCAGCTAGTGAAATCATTTGGGTACTCAGGCTACTCAGTGAGCTAGGAGTGCATCATCTTCAACCAGTTACTCTACATTGTGATAGTCAATCCGCCATTCACATTGCAAAAAACCCTGTTTTCCATGAAAGAACTAAGCATATAGAAGTGGATTGTCACTTCACTAGGGATAAAGTACTAGAAGGTCTCATCCAATTGACATATTTACCTACAAAGTCCCAAGTTGCAGACTTATTCACCAAGGCTTTACCTTCTCCTCATTTCAAAGAATTATTGGCCAAACTAGGAATGATTTCAAACACCCATTCCTAGTTTGAGGGGGGATGTTGGTAATACAAAATATGATGGATCTATTAGATACTAATAAGCTGATGTGGCATTGTAATAAATGTAGTATATATATATATATATATATATATATATATATATATATATATATATATATATATATATATATATATATATATATATATATATATATATATATATATATATATATATATCTTTGTACTAATAAGGAAATTAATTGAAGTTTTTTCTCAGATTTTGATTCAAGAACTATGTTTCTCCTTCTTCTGTTCTTCTCTCTTTTTGTTCTTCTCTAAACTCCTTCATTATTTCAATAACATAATATATTAGCGGCCCGTTTGGTACATGGTATTAGAGGGCGGTAATGGTAATAAAATTAAGTAATAAAAAATTTGGTTGTTTGGAAGTCTTCAATGGTAATGAATGGTAATAAAATAAGGTAATGAAATTACCAAAAAGGGCCATTTTTATTACCATCAAACAACCTGGTATTAGGCTGTAATGGTAATGAATTATTACTGTGGTAATAAAATAAGGTATGTTGTTTCGAGCTGAAGAAAAAAAATAATGAAGAAAAAAAGGTAATGTATGTAATTATCCAAAAAAATATTATTATTAAAAAAAGAATCATTAGATAGAATAATTTAGATATAATAATGCTTTTAGATACAAATATACAATAATGAAACTAAGAGTCATTACCATTTTTTATTACTAACAACCAAATGCAATCAATGAAATATTATCTTCTATTACCATTCTTTAGTCATGGACACCAAACAAAAGAATCTTATTACCAATTCTCATATCTATTCCTTTATTACTATTGCCATTACAACATTTCATTCCCATTACTTCATTACCATCAATCAAACGGGCCGTAGGAGTTATAACATAATATATTTGTAATTATAACATGATATATTTGGGGTTATAACCATAATATATATGGAGTTATAACATAATATAGTTGGGGTTATAACAAAATATAATTGCAGTTATAACGTAATAGATTTGGGTTTATAACAGTATATATTTGTGATATAATACTACAAAATTGATATTATAATAATACAAACAAATATATATGTTATAAAACCTCAAATAGATTAAGTTTTAATTCCAAATATATTGAGTTATAACCCCAAATATATTATGTTATAATCACAAATATATTCTTTTATAATCTTAAATATATTATGTTATAACCCCAAATATATTATGTTATAATTTCAAATATATAATTTTAACCCTAAATCACAAAAATTAGCATATTTGTCATCTTTCACATCACTGTTTTCCATCATTGATGAACCTTAATTTTGTTTAAAAAATGAAAAAATCTGCTTTATTACTAAACGATGTTTTATTTTACTTGGGAATAAGTAGTTAATCAGAAAACTTTTCATCTTCCAAAAAGAAAGTAATATTCTACAATTTTTTTAAGTTAAGATATTTCCTAAAAAAGAAAAGTGCGCTGGGCTCTTAAAAGCCGTCTTTAAAAAAAAATGGTCTTTCAAAAGAGAGTATGTTATCATGGGGACATAGACTTTATCTTGTCCCATTCCTTCTCCTCGAATCCCTTGTGCCAAACACCCTTTTTAAAACTCAAGTTCTCCTTAATTTGATCTTTTCTTCATGTTCTCGTCTCTTTTCCTCCCTCCATCTCCAATTAATTAAATCTCAAACAAAGGGGAAAAATCAACCCTAAAATTCAATTATAATCGCAATTACCCAAAAATGTTTCGACAACAATCTTTTCAAATCCTTAAAAAACTCATAAACCCATCAAAAAAATCCCTTAATAAATCCTTCACTCGATCGGTAACCTACATGCCCCGTCCCCGCGACGGAAGAACACGAAAAGTGACGCTAATTCCAGGCGACGGAATCGGTCCATTGTTAACAGGGGCAGTAGAACGTGTTATGGAAGCCATGCATGCACCAATTACATTTGAAAAATACGAGGTAAAAGGAGATATGCATAAAATTCCAGATGGGGTAATGGAATCAATAAAGCAAAATAAGGTTTGTATTAAAGGTGGATTGATGACACCTGTGGGTGGTGGTGTTAGTTCTTTGAATGTGTATTTGAGGAAGGAATTTGATCTATTTGCTTCTTTGGTACATTGTTTTAATATGGAAGGACTTCCTACCCGTCATAAGGATGTTGATATTGTTGTTATAAGGGAGAATACTGAAGGTGAATATGCTGGTTTGGAACATGAGGTTGTTCCTGGTGTTGTTGAGAGTGTTAAGGTATTATTATTCTATTTCTTTAATTAAAGATCATTTTTTTTGTTTTTGATTGATGTGTTACTCTTGTTCTTGTTTTGTGAGAATTGGGACGTATTATTTGATTTGGTAGAAGGATCGATGTAATAATCAAACTTCATTGGAACATGGGGTTGTTTTAGGTGTTACGCCATAATTTGTTAGCCGTGGCCCATTCATATGGGCACTTGTGCCCACAGGCCCACAACGGGTAATGAGCATTGACTACTTGACTTGTATACACATTTAATTTAGTTCATTCTTTTCTCATATGGTATTAAGTGGATTATACATTCACTAAGCATTATATTCAAGCAACAACTCAATATTTTAGTGATATGGGATCTTAGGCCAAGGGAATTTGAAGAGATAGATGAGGATCGAACTAAACAATGGTTGTGAGATTGGATATAATGTAAATTTTTTTTTTCTACGGTAACGAAACTTTTCTCATAGAAAAGTTTTTTCTACCATATATTGAGATTGATATATTCAAGCATTATATTCACTGAGCATTATATTCATATGTTTTTTCTACGGTAACGAAACTTTTCTCATAGAAAATTTTTTTTTTCACAATTTTCTATTATCAACTAATATCACATAATTTATATGGTAATGCATTGCAATGAATTTTATGAAGAAAATAAGATGATCGGAGAAGAGCAAGCATGACCATCTAACTTGTGAACAGGGGCGAACTAGAATTTTGAGTTAGAGTTTTGAGTTAGAGGGACCAAATTGTTGATATATTAGCAAATTATTTATAATATAAAACTAGTTAAATTATAAAAATAAACTTGAATCATAGCAAAACTTTTTTTTACGGATAGAGTTGAAGTTTTCTTATAATTACCCCTTTTGAAAAAAAAAAAAAAGTGTTTTTAACTTCATTTATTTGCCTATTAAGTATCAAAAAAATATTATTAAAAATTAAAATAACAAAAATATAAACACACTAAAAAGGATATGTGAAATTATGAAAGATAAAGAGAAAAGACATTATAATGTAAATTTATTAGTCTATTAGAAAAAAAATAGTTCAACTTTGGGTTTGATCCCTTAGATTACAACTTTAGATTATAAGTATGTTATCCCAACCATTGAGCTATAGTAATTTTTATTGTATTCATGGACTCTTTAAATTATATATCATATTGGTAACAGGGAGTCAAAGCCAAAATTACACAGGATCGCATTTTAGACAAGGGGGCCAGACTCTATGCTTGTGAAGGGATTTTCCTACTAAAATTTCATGAGTCTTTCATATCATTTCAACTCTTTAATACCTACTACTAAACAGGCAGTAAATTGCATTTGACATGGTCTTAATGTATGTACTCTGTCCCGTAAATACGTTGCCTGTGCTTATATATTTTGGCTTTGGCTGTGAACAAAGTTCAATTCAGAATGTATTGCAAAATATGCATTTGAATATGCTTACTTGAACAACAGAAAGAGAGTTACTGCTGTGCATAAAGCCAACATCATGAAACTTGCGGATGGTCTTTTCTTAGAATCTTGCCGGGAGATGGCAGCACACTATCCTACCATCGACTATAGCGAGATTATTGTCGACAACTGCTGCATGCAGCTCGTGTCTAAACCCGAACAGTTCGATGTGATGGTACGGTGTGCATCTATATACCCCATTTGTATTTAATTTGGTGGGTATCTGAATACATACTGATCGATGGAAGGTACATTATATTGCATTGTTTGTACATTTGACAGGTTACTCCTAATCTTTATGGTAATTTAGTGTCAAATGTTGCTGCTGGTATTGCCGGAGGAACTGGTGTCATGCCAGGGGGTCTTTTCTACCTTAACTAAATCTTTACTTTTCTTTTGCTGATATGTCTGATAAGTCGCTAACACAGACTTTCTCACCTTGCATACTCCTAAGTCCTAAGTCTATGGTTAGTGATTACTATCTTAGCGTGATTTAAGTCCTATACATGACTAACTTTGCTCCAATTAAACACCAAATATATGCGAATAACATGGTTTTTTTTTGGGATTATTGAGATTGAGTTTGATCATATATAATTTTTGCACTTGCAACTCAACAAAAAGAATGCTAAAGCTTTAGTCTCAAAAGATAAGGTCAATTATATGAACTAATAGTTCAGTTTCAGTGGTCAATCCTGTAAGTGTCAACCTTCATATTCTTGCTACTCCTGCCCTACAACTAATCAATCTTTATACCCTTTTACACTTGCAACGTGCTCCTACTCCCATCTATGGAGAGTTTGGGTGGGTCAGTTATATAATATACTCAACCTTATCCTTATAATAACTAAATACTCCGATCCAATGTCCTTTACGATTGATTTTGATATAATGGAAAATTAGTATCATTTTGGTAGGAAAATCACCTAACAACGGTACTTGTTTACTTCAATTCTCTCATTCCCTTTACAAAATTCATTCCAATACGTTATCATTTTGAGAGCTAATATTATGATAAAAGTTTCATCATCATATTCATAGGCATGAGACCCGATACATTCCATGAAAATTTACGCTACAAATCCTTCACCTGACCACCATTTAGTACCAACTTTCAAACTGGCAATTAGAATAGGCTACATTACGGTGTTTTATGTGAGAGTCTTTTTTTATCAGCAGCACATAGCAGCAAACTCGAAAGAATGAAGGAGGATGTTTCTGATCAAATGGTAATAATATTGGTCCTGATCATGCTAGTGGACACTTAATTTGTGTGTGAACTTCAGGTAATGTTGGTCCAGATCATGCTGTATTTGAGCAAGGTGCATCAGCAGGAAATGTAGGGAAGATAGAAATGGTGAAGGAGGAGAAAGCAAACCCAGTGGCTCTGCTTCTATCTTCAGCCATGATGTTGAGGCATCTCCAATTCCCGTCATTTTCTGATCGATTGGAGACTTCTGTGAATCGTGTAATCGTAGAAGGCGAGTATCGAACCAAAGATCTTGGTGGTTCTAGAACTACCCATGAGATCGTTGATGCTGTTATTGGTTATCTGTATTGATCATCAGCTCACATTATATATATATATATATATATATATATATATATATATATATATATATATATATATATATATTACCCTGTTTTTTTTTTATTCATACTCCGTCTAAGTAGAAGTCTAGAGAAAAGTCATTTATATACATACTCCGTCTAAGTAGGAGTATAGGTAAAAATTATTTAATGACATTGAGATTGAAAAAGAAATTTATCAACAATCAAAGTTTTGTAATCTTTTATAGGTAGGTTTGATATTCTGTATACCAATTCATTGTAATTTGTAATACGTTTGATATTAGAGTAGTATATTTTCAGAAACCAATTTTCCATTAGAAAAATGTTTGAACACTCTTGAGATTATGTTTCTCTCCATGTGTACCACTCAAGGAAAGATCTTCCAAAAGATAACAAGTTCACATATTGTTGTATTTCACGGTTTCATCAATAGCCTTGTAAAATTTTAATATATGGCCTATACAAATTTACAATTTCATATTTAATTTTTAGCAACTTGAAAAACAATTGAAAAAAGTAAACATTTAGAAATAATTAAGTATAATTACATGCAATAATTTAGAAAAGAAGATGATTTTTCTAGGTGAACTTCTTTCTCGGGAACTCTTTGGCCGTGCTCTCCTTTATGGGTATGAGTTGTCGCTGTCCTTTTCTTCCCAGACTTAAGCTATAATTTTTTATGTGCGGGATACAGTAGGTATGATGATGATATTTTACATAAACATTTACCATCATATTTATTTGAAGTTTCCCAAATAAAATCTTGATGAATTATGATCTAATCCTAATATAGTATTAATAGAAGATGTAAGTGCCACTCTCAGGTTGATATCATGACTCTTTCTTCAGACTCGACGGATTCGTTGACATTTCAAAGTCTTAATTTTGCTATTTAATTAAGATTATTGTGACACCATCCTATTTGGAATCAGTCATGATAAACTTATATGAATAATGAGAATTAGGTATTGTTTAATTAGTTGCAATCAATATTGTCTTTTTTGGATGAATTTTTGAATTCAATTTTCATTTGATTTTTTTCTTCTTTCGGCCTACTTTATAATAAAATATAAACATATATGATTAATATACATGTTGACTGAATTGTTCAATTGATTTCCCACAAAATCAGATGTTGTTTTCACTATTACATATATATATATATCTTTTGCTCTTATATTAATCAAGATCTAAATATTGATCATTAGTACCTTAATTCGATTTATACGCATAATTAAGATTTTGTTAATGTAATCCTCTTTCACCACAAATCTCTCAAAATTTGGTTTCGTGATTATGTACTTGTTCTAATTCTTTAAACTAAGAGTATATATAAGAGGGTCCTTAATGATCATTTACTTCATCAAATTACAAAATATACAAGCTAACAATATATACAAAAACATTTTAATTAAGAGTTTTTTTTTTTTAAGTATATTTCATCCAAATTCTAAAAGAAAGAAATAGCAACAAAAATGTTGTCAATAATGGGGTTAGCTTTTGCAACAATAGTAGCAATAATATGGTTGGTATTGAGAGGAAATCCAAGAAGCAAGCAAGTGGTGTTGCCTCCTGGGTCTAAAGGTCTCCCTTTTGTAGGAGAAACCTTTCAACTCCTCCTTCCTAGTTACTCTCTAGATCTTCCTTCCTTCATTAGGAAAAGAATTCAAAGGTATTTATTTACTCTAATAACATTTTTCTTGCCTTAATAATTTTAATAGTACTTGGTCTTTGTATAACCTCGGAGCTATTAGTGGGTGAAGGCCCGACAAACGCCTACACTCAAAGATTAGTGAAAATATAGTACACATAGAGTATTCAATCAAAAAATATTTTAACTATTTATTTAAGTTACATGCTGGTCTTGTTGTTAACATAATGATTGCACATATATATACCCTATACTTATAATAATTTTTCCCTCGAATATAAAAATCTTTTTGCAATTCATATGAAAATTTTAAGTCGTGGTTAATAAAAAATGAGTTTGATTTATGTGGATGTGTGTCCATACATAATTTGGTAATATACGAAAAAGTACTTCAAAGCATGGGCTAGTTTGTGATCAATGTCACATAACTCATTAATCTTCTCGTAATTATGAATTTAAAAAAAATTATAATCAGTTAGGCTATTCAACTCATGTATAAAGAACATCTCACGATGAAAATGTGAATATTTGTAATTGTATTTTTCCTTATAATTATAGGTATGGGCCTATTTTCCAAACCCGACTGGTGGGAAGGCCTGTGGTAATGTCCGCTGACCCGAGTTTTAACCGATACATAGTCCAAAATGAAGGAAAAATGGTAGAAATGTGGTACTTAGACACATTTTCTAAACTTTTTGCACAAGATGGGGAAGCTAGAACTACTGCTGCTGGACTTGTACACAAATACCTTAGAACCTTAACATTAACCCATTTTGGTTCTGAATCTCTTAAAGAAAAATTACTTCCTCATCTCCAAAATTTGGTTCAAAAAGCCCTTCATGGATGGTCATCTCAAGATTCCATTGATGTCAAAGAAGCTGCTTTAACTGTACGTACTTTTCCTTCATTCGAAATTCGAATCCCTTTTAATGCTTATATATACGGTGTAAGGATGTTTGATTTGGCAGAAAACATTTTTCTCGATAAAAAAATATTTACTTGTTTGATTTGATGGAAAATATTTGTAATAAGATGTGGTAACACTTTTTTAAGGTTTCCACTTTACATCCTTAACAAATTAAAATACCTAAAAACACAAAAAAAACAGATATCTAGAAAAATATTTCATACAAACCAGAGTATATATAACATATCATTGGAAAACAACTCATGTCATTTTAAGTTTTTCGAGTTTTAGTTGAATTTGTTTTTGAACATGAAATCAAAAGTTCTATAGTCTTTGATATGTGATATATACTCTATCAACGAATACTTTCTTCAAGGTTAGTTATCTATAGTCATGCAAGAGCGGAGCAAAAATCGACAAATTTTATGAAGGTCATATGTAATTTTTAAATTTTGATATTTTTTCTAACAATTTTATATCTTTAAATACCTAACACATATTTAGTAATTTAATATTAAGGCATCTAATTTTTCGGGACCCTGTGCGTTTGACATGTTGAACATGCTTAGAACCTTCAATGTAGTCGTGACAAGTCTATTTGTTACTAAATTGTTTCTAATTTGGCTTAATGTTGTTATGGGAGAAAAGATGACCATAGAATTTGTAGCAAAGCAACTTTTTGGGTATGATTCAGACAAGTGCAAGGAGAAATTAGGGGAGAAATTTGCTCATATTTCACAAGGTCTACTATCATTTCCTATCAATATTCCTGGAACTACATACTATAATTGCTTGAAGGTATTCCAAATACTCAACTACCCTTGCAAAGACTTGCATGTTTTTGCTACATAATTTTTATTAGATATAGTACATCATCATAGTCATAGATCTGTCAGTTTCTAATTCGAATTGAAAAATTATTGAAACCTGTTCAATAATTGAACCCAATATTTAAAATTTGTTAAATTCTTCGGTTTAAAGTTGATACGCTTAATATTATTTTTATTGATTAGAGCCAACGAGAAGTGATGGATATGATGAGAACCGCTCTAAAGGAGAGGGTTGCATCACCGGAGACAAGTCGAGGGGATTTCCTAGATCATGCACTTAAAGACCTAAACACCCAGAAATTCTTGACTGAAGATTTCATCCTACAAATTATGTTTGGACTTCTCTTTGCTAGTTCTGAATCAACCTCCATGACATTAACTTTAGTCTTCAAATTCTTGTCCGAAAATCCCCATGTCTTGGAAGAATTAGAGGTTAGTTTATGTCTATTATTGGCTGTTAGAAATATCAATTGACTTGTTTATAAGACAATGGTAACTTTGACTTTTTTGTTTAGTGGACTCAAAACTTATTTACTAAACATTTTATTTGACTGTTAAACAACTAAAAAGCTACTTTTTCCGTTCCATTATACTTACTATATTTGACTTTTTACGCAATTCAATATGTTATTTTGTTCGTTAATAAGTTGAATAATACATATCTAAAAATTTTAAAAAAGTTAATATTATGAAAGTATGCGATTAGACGATTCAAATAAGATCCTACTTGACTATATTTACTTACAAATTAGTCGCAATATACAAAATAAAATTGAACGACAAATAGTGCATGAAGAAATTGTTAAATATAATAAAAAAGTAATAGTCAATATAACAAAAAAGGTCAACTAAAAATAGATTTACCTTACATGCTCACTATTCGATGATTATGTTAACAGGCTGAGCATGAAAGAATTGTTAACAGCAGAGAAAGCCCTAATTCTCCCTTGACTTGGGCTGAAGTGAAATCAATGACTTTTACTCTTCAAGTAATTATATCATTATTACTCAATTAATAATTCCTTAATTCAGAAATCTCATAAATTATTATGTAATTAATTTGAAACATAAAAATTAACATATACTTTTGATACAGGTGATTAATGAATCTTTGAGACTTGGAAATGTTTCTCTTGGACTACTTAGGAAAACATTGAAAGATATTCAAATTAATGGTATACAATTTTACATTATTTCGATTTGTTCGATCATTTATCAATCCATGTCAAATCCTCGATAATCAAACTTAAGTGACATTAATTTATTTCATAATTCTAAATATAATAAAATTATGCATACATTAAGTCATTAACTAACACGAGGTTAATTTTTACTTTTTTTTTCCTTAAGTATTAAATTAGTGTTTTTTTTTTTTACCAAAGTAGTAAAATATCAACAATAAAAAATAAAAAGAGTACTATATTATTTATTACGCCGTAAGTTTTTTTAGGGGTCTTTTTATCTTTCGCTTTAGGGTCTAAAAATAAACAAGCATAGATTAAAGGACCCAACTAAAATAATTGTTAGCATATAAATACTTTATTTTAAGGTCGTCCCGAGAGATAATCTCACTAAATTGCTCTAATTTTAATTCTATGACATCTTAATGGCTAAATTTTAATTTTTTTACTAGATAAAAATAATAATAAAAAAGAAATTTTTTTTTGCAGGATATACAATTCCAGCAGGATGGACAATAATGTTGGTCACTTCTGCATGCCAATACAACCCTAATATATACAAAGATCCACTTACCTTTAATCCATGGCGCTGGAAGGTTCTTTATATGCCCAATTGTTTTTCTAATGAGTTTTATTTAATTTTTTTACTTATTTGTTTTTGGAATTTAAGACTCTATATTATTATTATTATTATTATTATTATTATTATTTTTTTTTTTTTTTTTTAATTTTCTTTTAAAATTTTATTTATTTATTTATTTATTATTATTATTATTATTATTATTATTATTATTATTATTATTATTATTATTATTATTTATTATTATTATTATTATTATTATTATTATTATTATTATTATTTAATTTATTTTGTCGAATAAATCAATATTAGGAAATGGAGCTTGATGTTATAGCAAAAAACTTTATGCCATTTGGGGGAGGAATAAGACAATGTGCTGGAGCAGAATTTGCTAAGGTGCTGATGACCATCTTCCTTCATGTCCTTCTTACTAATTACCGGTACCCTTCTATTCGTATTTTTTCAGTTCTATTAAATTTTTCCAACTGTTAAAATACTTAATTATACTTAAGTAAATATTTTCTCTGTTCTCTAATGTTTTTTTTATTTAGAATATTTTATTTTAAGAAGAGTGAAATTTGATTAATGTTTTTGACATATATTTAAAAGATAAAATATGTCCGTGTGAGATCTTGTTAGATTCATCTTAATGTATACTTTTTTATTATGTATTTTTTATAAATTTTTATTATGTGTATTTAGAGATATTAAAATTTAAAATTTATTTTAAAAACTATGTAAAAAAAAATATTGAATTATAAACTCATTCAACTTTATTGGAATTAAAAATTGCTCATTAGATATAGTGTGATCAAAACAACTAGCCACTAATTTTTTTTATTTCAATGATTTGGATATAAATAGGTGGGAGAAAGTAAAGGGTGGTGAAATTGCTCGTACTCCAATTTTGGTATTCAAAAATGGCCTACACGTTAAGTTAGCTATGAAGGACTAAGCCCCACAACATTAATAACTTTTTAGTTATTTGTGTGAGATATCGTTTATCAATAATACGATTTTAAAATAAAAAGCTTTTATTTAAATTTTTTATAAATTTGTATTAATTACTCTATTTAACTCATATATAGAGCATGTTTCACAATGAGACAATCTCATTTAAGAATTTGTATAACCTTTTTAGTAACATCCATAAATAATTATTAAATAATTATTGTTGATTTGTAATATACTCCTATCATTATACATTTTCTATTGTAAAAGTTTAATGTCAATGTATTTTTAACTAGTAAATATTAGGAGTACTTTTTACTTCTTCATTATGTAATACT